>NW_027327570.1:1564250-1877101 GCF_047675955.1 Chlorocebus sabaeus
TAACTCTGTGAGATGAATTCACAGAACACAGAGCAGTGTCTCAGAAAGCTTCTTTCCAGATTTGAACGGAAGATATTTCCTTTTTCACCATAGCCGTCTATGGGCTTCCAAATATCCCTTTGCCAATTCCACAAGAACAGCCTTAGCGAACGGCTTCTTGAAGGGAAAGATGTAACTCTGTGAGATGAATTCAAAGAACACAGAGCAGTTTCTCAGAAAGCTTCTTTCCAGTTTTGAACGGAAGATATTTCCTTTTTAACCATAGCCCTCTATGGGCTTCCAAATATCCCTTTGCCAATTCCACAAGAACAGCCTTAGCGAAAGGCTTCTTGAATGGAAAGATGTAACTCTGTGAGAAGAATTAACAGAACACAGAGCAGTTTCTCAGAAAGCTTCTTTCCAGTTTTGATCGGAAGATATTTCCTTTTTCACCATATCCCTCTATGGGCTTCCAAATATACCTTTGCCAATTCCACAAGAACAGCCTTAGCGAAAGGCGTCTTGAAGGGAAAGATGTAACTCTGTGAGATGAATTCACAGAACACAGAGCAGTTTCTCAGAAAGCTTCTTTCCAGTTTTGAACGGAAGATATTTCCTTTTTCACCATAGCCGTCTATGGGCTTCCAAATATCCCTTTGCCAATTCCACAAGAACAGCCTTAGCGAAAGGCTTCTTGAAGGGAAAGATGTAACTCTGTGAGTTGAATTAACAGAACACAGAGCAGTTTCTCAGAAAGCCTCTTTCCAGTTTTGAACGGAAGATATTTCCTTTTTCACCATAGCCGTCTAAGGGCTTCCAAATATCCCTTTGCCAATTCCACAAGAACAGCCTTAGCGAAAGGCTTCTTGAAGGGAAAGATGTAACTCTGTGAGATGAATTAACAGAACACAGAGCCGTTTCTCAGAAAGCTTCTTTCCCGTTTTGAACGTAAGATATTTCCTTTTTCAACATAGCCCTCTATGGGCTTCCAAATATCCCTTTGCCAATTCCACAAGAACAGCCTTAGCGAAAGGCTTCTTGAAGGGAAAGATGTAACTCTGTGAGATGAATTCACAGAACACAGAGCAGTTTCTCAGAAAGCTTCTTTCCAGTTTTGAACGGAAGATATTTCCTTTTTCACCATAGCCCTCTATGGGCTTCCAAATATCCCTTTGCCAATTCCACAAGAACAGCCTTAGGGAAAGGCTTCTTGAAGGGAAAGATGTAACTCTGTGAGATGAATTCACAGAACACAGAGCAGTTTCTCAGAAAGCTTCTTTCCAGTTTTGAACGGAAGATATTTCCTTTTTCACCATAGCCCTCTATGGGCTTCCAAATATCCCTTTGCCAATTCCACAAGAACAGCCTTAGGGAAAGGCTTCTTGAAGGGAAAGATGTAACTCTGTGAGATGAATTCACAGAACACAGAGCAGTTTCTCAGAAAGCTTCTTTCCAGTTTTGAACGGAAGATATTTCCTTTTTCACCATAGCCCTCTATGGGCTTCCAAATATCCCTTTGCCAATTCCACAAGAACAGCCTTAGCGAAAGGCTTCTTGAAGGGAAAGATGTAACTCTGTGAGATGAATTCACAGAACACAGAGCAGTTGCTCAGAAAGCTTCTTTCCAGTTTTGAACGGAAGATATTTCCTTTTTCACCATAGCCCTCTATGGGCTTCCAATTATCCCGTTGCCAATTCCACAAGAACAGCCTTAGCGAAAGGCTTCTTGAAGGGAAAGATGTAACTCTGTGAGATGAATTCACAGAACACAGAGCAGTGTCTCAGAAAGTTTCTTTCCAGATTTGAACGGAAGATATTTCCTTTTTCACCATAGCCGTCTATGGGCTTCCAAATATCCCTTTGCCAATTCCACAAGAACAGCCTTAGCGAAAGGCTTCTTGAAGGGAAAGATGTAACTCTGTGAGATGAATTAACAGAACACAGAGCAGTTTCTCAGAAAGCCTCTTTCCAGTTTTGAACGGAAGATATTTCCTTTTTCACCATAGCCGTCTAAGGGCTTCCAAATATCCCTTTGCCAATTCCACAAGAACAGCCTTAGGGAAAGGCTTCTTGAAAGGAAAGATGTAACTCTGTGAGATGAATTCACAGAACACAGAGCAGTTTCTCAGAAAGCTTCTTTCCAGTTTTGAACGGAAGATATTTCCTTTTTCACCATAGCCCTCTATGGGCTTCCAAATATCCCTTTGCCAATTCCACAAGAACAGCCTTAGGGAAAGGCTTCTTGAAGGGAAAGATGTAACTCTGTGAGATGAATTCACAGAACACAGAGCAGTTTCTCAGAAAGCTTCTTTCCAGTTTTGAACGGAAGATATTTCCTTTTTCACCATAGCCCTCTATGGGCTTCCAAATATCCCTTTGCCAATTCCACAAGAACAGCCTTAGCGAAAGGCTTCTTGAAGGGAAAGATGTAACTCTGTGAGATGAATTCACAGAACACAGAGCAGTGTATCAGAAAGTTTCTTTCCACTTTTGAACGGAAGATATTTCCTTTTTCAGCATAGGCCTCTATGGGATTCCAAATATCCCTTTGCCAATTCCACAAGAACAGCCTTAGCGAAAGGCTTCTTGAAGGGAAAGATGGAACTCTGTGAGATGAATTCACAGAACACAGAGCAGTGTCTCAGAAAGCTTCTTTCCGGTTTTGAACGGAAGATATTTCCTTTTTCACCATAGCCCTCTATGGGCTTCCAAATATCGCTTTCCCAATTCCACAAGAACAGCCTTAGCGAAAGGCTTCTTGAAGGGAAAGATGTAACTCTGTGAGAAGAATTAACAGAACACAGAGCAGTTTCTCAGAAAGCTTCCTTCCAGTTTTGAACGGAAGATATTTCCTTTTTCACCATTGCCCTCTATGGGCTTCCAAATATCCCTTTACCAATTCCACAAGAACAGCCTTAGCGAAAGGCTTCTTGAAGGGAAAGATGTAACTCTGTGAGATGAATTCACAGAACACAGAGCAGTTTCTCAGAAAGCTTCTTTCCAGTTTTGAACGGAAGATATTTCCTTTTTCACCATAGCCCTCTATGGGCTTCCAAATATCGCTTTGCCAATTCCACAAGAACAGCCTTAGCGAAAGGCTTCTTGAAGGGAAAGATGTAACTCTGTGAGATGAATTCACAGAACACAGAGCAGTTTCTCAGAAAGCTTCTTTCCAGTTTTGAACGGAAGATATTTCCTTTTTCACCATAGCCCTCTATGGGCTTCCAAATATCGCTTTGCCAATTCCACAAGAACAGCCTTAGCGAAAGGCTTCTTGAAGGGAAAGATGTAACTCTGTGAGATGAATTCACAGAACACAGAGCAGTTTCTCAGAAAGCTTCTTTCCAGTTTTGAACGGAAGATATTTCCTTTTTCACCATAGCCCTCTAGGGGTTCAAAATATCGCTTTGCCAATTCCACAAGAACAGCCTTAGCGAAAGGCTTCTTGAAGGGAAAGATGTAACTCTGTGAGATGAATTCACAGAACACAGAGCAGTTTCTCAGAAAGCTTCTTTCCAGTTTTGAACGGTAGATATTTCCTTTTTCACCATAGCCCTCTATGGGCTTCCAAATATCCCGTTGCCAATTCCACAAGAACAGCCTTAGCGAAAGGCTTCTTGAAGGGAAAGATGTAACTCTGTGAGATGAATTCACAGAACACAGAGCAGTGTCTCAGAAAGTTTCTTTCCAGATTTGAACGGAAGATATTTCCTTTTTCACCATAGCCGTCTATGGGCTTCCAAATATCCCTTTGCCAATTCCACAAGAACAGCCTTAGCGAAAGGCTTCTTGAAGGGAAAGATGTAACTCTGTGAGATGAATTAACAGAACACAGAGCAGTTTCTCAGAAAGCCTCTTTCCAGTTTTGAACGGAAGATATTTCCTTTTTCACCATAGCCGTCTAAGGGCTTCCAAATATCCCTTTGCCAATTCCACAAGAACAGCCTTAGGGAAAGGCTTCTTGAAAGGAAAGATGTAACTCTGTGAGATGAATTCACAGAACACAGAGCAGTTTCTCAGAAAGCTTCTTTCCAGTTTTGAACGGAAGATATTTCCTTTTTCACCATAACCCTCTATGGGCTTCCAAATATCCCTTTGCCAATTCCACAAGAACAGCCTTAGGGAAAGGCTTCTTGAAGGGAAAGATGTAACTCTGTGAGATGAATTCACAGAACACAGAGCAGTTTCTCAGAAAGCTTCTTTCCAGTTTTGAACGGAAGATATTTCCTTTTTCACCATAGCCCTCTATGGGCTTCCAAATATCCCTTTGCCAATTCCACAAGAACAGCCTTAGCGAAAGGCTTCTTGAAGGGAAAGATGTAACTCTGTGAGATGAATTCACAGAACACAGAGCAGTGTATCAGAAAGTTTCTTTCCACTTTTGAACGGAAGATATTTCCTTTTTCAGCATAGGCCTCTATGGGATTCCAAATATCCCTTTGCCAATTCCACAAGAACAGCCTTAGCGAAAGGCTTCTTGAAGGGAAAGATGGAACTCTGTGAGATGAATTCACAGAACACAGAGCAGTGTCTCAGAAAGCTTCTTTCCGGTTTTGAACGGAAGATATTTCCTTTTTCACCATAGCCCTCTATGGGCTTCCAAATATCGCTTTCCCAATTCCACAAGAACAGCCTTAGCGAAAGGCTTCTTGAAGGGAAAGATGTAACTCTGTGAGAAGAATTAACAGAACACAGAGCAGTTTCTCAGAAAGCTTCCTTCCAGTTTTGAACGGAAGATATTTCCTTTTTCACCATTGCCCTCTATGGGCTTCCAAATATCCCTTTACCAATTCCACAAGAACAGCCTTAGCGAAAGGCTTCTTGAAGGGAAAGATGTAACTCTGTGAGATGAATTCACAGAACACAGAGCAGTTTCTCAGAAAGCTTCTTTCCAGTTTTGAACGGAAGATATTTCCTTTTTCACCATAGCCCTCTATGGGCTTCCAAATATCGCTTTGCCAATTCCACAAGAACAGCCTTAGCGAAAGGCTTCTTGAAGGGAAAGATGTAACTCTGTGAGATGAATTCACAGAACACAGAGCAGTTTCTCAGAAAGCTTCTTTCCAGTTTTGAACGGAAGATATTTCCTTTTTCACCATAGCCCTCTAGGGGTTCAAAATATCGCTTTGCCAATTCCACAAGAACAGCCTTAGCGAAAGGCTTCTTGAAGGGAAAGATGTAACTCTGTGAGATGAATTCACAGAACACAGAGCAGTTTCTCAGAAAGCTTCTTTCCAGTTTTGAACGGTAGATATTTCCTTTTTCACCATAGCCCTCTATGGGCTTCCAAATATCCCGTTGCCAATTCCACAAGAACAGCCTTAGCGAAAGGCTTCTTGAAGGGAAAGATGTAACTCTGTGAGATGAATTCACAGAACACAGAGCAGTGTCTCAGAAAGTTTCTTTCCAGATTTGAACGGAAGATATTTCCTTTTTCACCATAGCCGTCTATGGGCTTCCAAATATCCCTTTGCCAATTCCACAAGAACAGCCTTAGCGAAAGGCTTCTTGAAGGGAAAGATGTAACTCTGTGAGATGAATTAACAGAACACAGAGCAGTTTCTCAGAAAGCCTCTTTCCAGTTTTGAACAGAAGATATTTCCTTTTTCACCATAGCCGTCTAAGGGCTTCCAAATATCCCTTTGCCAATTCCACAAGAACAGCCTTAGGGAAAGGCTTCTTGAAAGGAAAGATGTAACTCTGTGAGATGAATTCACAGAACACAGAGCAGTTTCTCAGAAAGCTTCTTTCCAGTTTTGAACGGAAGATATTTCCTTTTTCACCATAGCCCTCTATGGGCTTCCAAATATCCCTTTGCCAATTCCACAAGAACAGCCTTAGGGAAAGGCTTCTTGAAGGGAAAGATGTAACTCTGTGAGATGAATTCACAGAACACAGAGCAGTTTCTCAGAAAGCTTCTTTCCAGTTTTGAACGGAAGATATTTCCTTTTTCACCATAGCCCTCTAAGGGCTTCCAAATATCCCTTTGCCAATTCCACAAGAACAGCCTTAGCGAAAGGCTTCTTGAAGGGAAAGATGTAACTCTGTGAGATGAATTCACAGAACACAGAGCAGTGTATCAGAAAGTTTCTTTCCACTTTTGAACGGAAGATATTTCCTTTTTCAGCATAGGCCTCTATGGGATTCCAAATATCCCTTTGCCAATTCCACAAGAACAGCCTTAGCGAAAGGCTTCTTGAAGGGAAAGATGGAACTCTGTGAGATGAATTCACAGAACACAGAGCAGTGTCTCAGAAAGCTTCTTTCCGGTTTTGAACGGAAGATATTTCCTTTTTCACCATAGCCCTCTATGGGCTTCCAAATATCGCTTTCCCAATTCCACAAGAACAGCCTTAGCGAAAGGCTTCTTGAAGGGAAAGATGTAACTCTGTGAGAAGAATTAACAGAACACAGAGCAGTTTCTCAGAAAGCTTCCTTCCAGTTTTGAACGGAAGATATTTCCTTTTTCACCATTGCCCTCTAGGGGTTCCAAATATCCCTTTGCCAATTCCACAAGAACAGCCTTAGCGAAAGGCTTCTTGAAGGGAAAGATGTAACTCTGTGAGATGAATTCACAGAACACAGAGCAGTTTCTCAGAAAGCTTCTTTCCAGTTTTGAACGGAAGATATTTCCTTTTTCACCATAGCCGTCTATGGGCTTCCAAATATCCCTTTGCAAATTCCTCAAGAACAGCCTTAGTGAAAGGCTTCTTGAAGGGAAAGATGTAACTGTGTGAGATGAATTAACAGAACACAGAGCAGTTTCTCAGAAAGCTTCTTTCCAGTTTTGAACAGAAGATATTTCCTTTTTCACCATTGCCGTCTATGGGCTTCCAAATATCGCTTTGCCAATTCCACAAGAACAGCCTTAGCGAAAGGCGTCTTGAAGGGAAAGATGTAACTCTGTGAGATGAATTCACAGAACACAGAGCAGTTTCTCAGAAAGCTTCTTTCCAGTGTTGAACGGAAGATATTTCCTTTTTCACCGTAGCCCTCTATGGGCTTCCAAATATCCCTTTGCCAATTCCACAAGAACAGCCTTAGCGAAAGTCTTCTTGAAGGGAAAGATGTAACTCTGTGAGAAGAATTAACAGAACACAGAGCAGTTTCTCAGAAAGCTTCTT
This sequence comes from Chlorocebus sabaeus, assembly GCF_047675955.1. NCBI lineage: Eukaryota > Metazoa > Chordata > Mammalia > Primates > Cercopithecidae > Chlorocebus > Chlorocebus sabaeus. The sequence continues at coordinate 1,571,354 of NW_027327570.1, forward strand.
TCCAGTTTTGAACGGAAGATATTTCCTTTTTCACCATAGCCCTCTAAGGGCTTCCAAATATCCCTTTGCCAATACCACAAGAACAGCCTTAGCGAAAGGCTTCTTGAAGGGAAAGATGTAACTCTGTGAGATGAATTCAAAGAACACAGAGCAGTTTCTCAGAAAGCTTCTTTCCAGTTTTGAACGGAAAATATTTCCTTTTTCACCAAAGCCGTCTAAGGGCATCCAAATATCCCTTTGCCAATTCCACAAGAACAGCCTTAGCGAAAGGCTTCTTGAAAGGAAAGATGTAACTCTGTGAGATGAATTCACATAACACAGAGCAGTTTCTCAGAAAGCTTCTTTCCCGTTTTGAACGGAAGATATTTCCTTTTTCACCATAGCCCTCTATGGGCTTCCAAATATCGCTTTGCCAATTCCACAAGAACAGCCTTAGCGAAAGGCTTCTTGAAGGGAAAGATGTAACTCTGTGAGATGAATTCACAGAACACAGAGCAGTGTCTCAGAAAGCTTCTTTCCAGATTTGAACGGAAGATATTTCCTTTTTCACCATAGCCGTCTATGGGCTTCCAAATATCCCTTTGCCAATTCCACAAGAACAGCCTTAGCGAAAGGCTTCTTGAAGGGAAAGATGTAACTCTGTGAGATGAATTCACAGAACACAGAGCAGTTTCTCAGAAAGCTTCTTTCCAGTGTTGAACGGAAGATAATTCCTTTTTCACCATAGCCGTCTATGGGCTTCCAAATATCCCTTTGCCAATTCCACAAGAACAGCCTTAGCGAAAGGCTTCTAGAAGGGAAAGATGTAACTCTGTGAGATGAATTAACAGAACACAGAGCAGTTTCTCACAAAGCTTCTTTCCAGTTTTGAACGCAAGATATTTCCTTTTTCACCATAGCCCTCTATGGGCTTCCAAATATCCCTTTGCCAATTCCACAAGAACAGCCTTAGCGAAAGGCTTCCTGAAGGGAAAGATGTAACTCTGTGAGATGAATTCACAGAACACAGAGCAGTTTCTCAGAAAGCTTCTTTCCAGTTTTGAACGGAAGATATTTCCTTTTTCACCATAGCCCTCTATGGGCTTCCAAATATCCCTTTGCCAATTCCACAAGAACAGCCTTAGCGAAAGGCTTCTTGAAGGGAAAGATGTAACTCTGTGAGATGAATTCACAGAACACAGAGCAGTTTCTCAGAAAGCTTCTTTCCAGTTTTGAACGGAAGATATTTCCTTTTTCACCATAGCCCTCTATGGGCTTCCAAATATCCCTTTGCCAATTCCACAAGAACAGCCTTAGCGAAAGGCGTCTTTAAGGGAAAGATGTAGCTCTGTGAGATGAATTCACAGAACGCAGAGCAGTTTCTCAGAAAGCTTCTTTCCAGTTTTTAACGGAAGATATTTCCTTTTTCACCATAGCCCTCTATAGGCTTCCAAATATCCCTTTGCCCATTCCACAAGAACAGCCTTAGCGAAAGGCTTCTTGAAGGGAAAGATGTAACTCTGTGAGATGAATTCACAGAACGCAGAGCAGTTTCTCAGAAAGCTTCTTTCCAGTTTTGAACGGAAGATATTTCCTTTTTCACGATAGCCCTCTATGGGCTTCCAAATATCCCTTTGCCAATTCCACAAGAACAGCCTTAGCGAAAGGCTTCTTGAAGGGAAAGATGTAACTGTGTGAGATGAATTCACAGAACACAGAGCAGTTTCTCAGAAAGCTTCTTTCCAGTTTTGAACGGAAGATATTTCCTTTTTCACGATAGTCCTCTATGGGCTTCCAAATATCCCTTTGCCAATTCCACAAGAACAGCCTTAGCGAAAGGCTTCTTGAAGGGAAAGATGTAACTCTGTCAGATGAATTCACAGAACACAGAGCAGTTTCTCAGAAAGCTTCTTTCCAGTTTTGAACGGAAGATATATCCTTTTTCACCATAGCCCTCTATGGGCTTCCAAATATCGCTTTGCCAATTCCACAAGAACAGCCTTAGCGAAAGGCTTCTTGAAGGGAAAGATGTAACTCTGTGAGATGAATTCACAGAACACAGAGCAGTTTCTCAGAAAGTTTCTTTCCAGTTTTGAACGGAAGATATTTCCTTTTTCACCATAGCCCTCTAGGGGTTCCAAATATCCCTTTGCCAATTCCACAAGAACAGCCTTAGCGAAAGGCTTCTTGAAGGGAAAGATGTAACTCTGTGAGATGAATTCACAGAACACAGAGCAGTTTCTCAGAAAGCTTCTTTCCAGTTTGGAACAGAAGATATTTCCTTTTTCACCATTGCCGTCTATGGGCTTGCAAATATCGCTTTGCCAATTCGACAAGAACAGCCTTAGCGAAAGGCTTCTTGAAGGGAAAGATGTAACTCTGTGAGATGAATTCACAGAACACAGAGCAGTTTCTCAGAAAGCTTCTTTCCAGTTTTGAACGGAAGATATTTCCTTTTTCACCATTGCCGTCTATGGGCTTGCAAATATCGCTTTGCCAATTCCACAAGAACAGCCTTAGCGAAAGGCTTCTTGAAGGGAAAGATGTAACTCTGTGAGATGAATTCACAGAACACAGAGCAGTTTCTCAGAAAGCTTCTTTCCAGTTTTGAACGGAAGATATTTCCTTTTTCACCATAGCCCTCTAGGGGTTCAAAATATCGCTTTGCCAATTCCACAAGAACAGCCTTAGCGAAAGGCTTCTTGAAGGGAAAGATGTAACTCTGTGAGATGAATTAACAGAACACAGAGCAGTTTCTCAGAAAGCTTCTTTCCAGTTTTGAACGGAAGATATTTCCTTTTTCACCATAGCCCTCTGTGGGCTTCCAAATATCCCTTTGCCAATTCCACAAGAACAGCCTTAGCGAAAGGCTTCCTGAAGGGAAAGATGTAACTCTGTGAGATGAATTCACAGAATACAGAGCAGTTTCTCAGAAAGCTTCTTTCCAGTTTTGAACGGAAGATATTTCCTTTTTCACAATAGCCCTCTATGGGCTTCCAAATATCCCGTTGCCAATTCCACAAGAACAGCCTTAGCGAAAGGCTTCTTGAAGGGAAAGATGTAACTCTGTGAGATGAATTCACAGAACACAGAGCAGTGTCTCAGAAAGCTTCTTTCCAGATTTGAACGGAAGATATTTCCTTTTTCACCATAGCCCTCTGTGGGCTTCCAAATATCCCTTTGCCAATTCCACAAGAACAGCCTTAGCGAACGGCTTCTTGAAGGGAAAGATGTAACTCTGTGAGATGAATTCAAAGAACACAGAGCAGTTTCTCAGAAAGCATCTTTCCAGTGTTGAACGGAAGATATTTCCTTTTTCACCATTGCCGTCTAAGGGCATCCAAATATCCCTTTGCCAATTCCACAAGAACAGCCTTAGCGAAAGGCTTCTTGAAAGGAAAGATGTAACTCTGTGAGATGAATTCACATAACACAGAGCAGTTTCTCAGAAAGCTTCTTTCCCGTTTTGAACGGAAGATATTTCCTTTTTCACCATAGCCCTCTATGGGCTTCCAAATATCGCTTTGCCAATTCCACAAGAACAGCCTTAGCGAAAGGCTTCTTGAAGGGAAAGATGTAACTCTGTGAGATGAATTCACAGAACACAGAGCAGTGTCTCAGAAAGCTTCTTTCCAGATTTGAACGGAAGATATTTCCTTTTTCACCATAGCCGTCTATGGGCTTCCAAATATCCCTTTGCCAATTCCACAAGAACAGCCTTAGCGAAAGGCTTCTTGAAGGGAAAGATGTAACTCTGTGAGATGAATTCACAGAACACAGAGCAGTTTCTCAGAAAGCTTCTTTCCAGTGTTGAACGGAAGATAATTCCTTTTTCACCATAGCCGTCTATGGGCTTCCAAATATCCCTTTGCCAATTCCACAAGAACAGCCTTAGCGAAAGGCTTCTAGAAGGGAAAGATGTAACTCTGTGAGATGAATTAACAGAACACAGAGCAGTTTCTCACAAAGCTTCTTTCCAGTTTTGAACGCAAGATATTTCCTTTTTCACCATAGCCCTCTATGGGCTTCCAAATATCCCTTTGCCAATTCCACAAGAACAGCCTTAGCGAAAGGCTTCCTGAAGGGAAAGATGTAACTCTGTGAGATGAATTCACAGAACACAGAGCAGTTTCTCAGAAAGCTTCTTTCCAGTTTTGAACGGAAGATATTTCCTTTTTCACCATAGCCCTCTATGGGCTTCCAAATATCCCTTTGCCAATTCCACAAGAACAGCCTTAGCGAAAGGCTTCTTGAAGGGAAAGATGTAACTCTGTGAGATGAATTCACAGAACACAGAGCAGTTTCTCAGAAAGCTTCTTTCCAGTTTTGAACGGAAGATATTTCCTTTTTCACCATAGCCCTCTATGGGCTTCCAAATATCCCTTTGCCAATTCCACAAGAACAGCCTTAGCGAAAGGCGTCTTTAAGGGAAAGATGTAGCTCTGTGAGATGAATTCACAGAACGCAGAGCAGTTTCTCAGAAAGCTTCTTTCCAGTTTTTAACGGAAGATATTTCCTTTTTCACCATAGCCCTCTATAGGCTTCCAAATATCCCTTTGCCCATTCCACAAGAACAGCCTTAGCGAAAGGCTTCTTGAAGGGAAAGATGTAACTCTGTGAGATGAATTCACAGAACGCAGAGCAGTTTCTCAGAAAGCTTCTTTCCAGTTTTGAACGGAAGATATTTCCTTTTTCACGATAGCCCTCTATGGGCTTCCAAATATCCCTTTGCCAATTCCACAAGAACAGCCTTAGCGAAAGGCTTCTTGAAGGGAAAGATGTAACTGTGTGAGATGAATTCACAGAACACAGAGCAGTTTCTCAGAAAGCTTCTTTCCAGTTTTGAACGGAAGATATTTCCTTTTTCACGATAGTCCTCTATGGGCTTCCAAATATCCCTTTGCCAATTCCACAAGAACAGCCTTAGCGAAAGGCTTCTTGAAGGGAAAGATGTAACTCTGTCAGATGAATTCACAGAACACAGAGCAGTTTCTCAGAAAGCTTCTTTCCAGTTTTGAACGGAAGATATATCCTTTTTCACCATAGCCCTCTATGGGCTTCCAAATATCGCTTTGCCAATTCCACAAGAACAGCCTTAGCGAAAGGCTTCTTGAAGGGAAAGATGTAACTCTGTGAGATGAATTCACAGAACACAGAGCAGTTTCTCAGAAAGTTTCTTTCCAGTTTTGAACGGAAGATATTTCCTTTTTCACCATAGCCCTCTAGGGGTTCCAAATATCCCTTTGCCAATTCCACAAGAACAGCCTTAGCGAAAGGCTTCTTGAAGGGAAAGATGTAACTCTGTGAGATGAATTCACAGAACACAGAGCAGTTTCTCAGAAAGCTTCTTTCCAGTTTGGAACAGAAGATATTTCCTTTTTCACCATTGCCGTCTATGGGCTTGCAAATATCGCTTTGCCAATTCGACAAGAACAGCCTTAGCGAAAGGCTTCTTGAAGGGAAAGATGTAACTCTGTGAGATGAATTCACAGAACACAGAGCAGTTTCTCAGAAAGCTTCTTTCCAGTTTTGAACGGAAGATATTTCCTTTTTCACCATTGCCGTCTATGGGCTTGCAAATATCGCTTTGCCAATTCCACAAGAACAGCCTTAGCGAAAGGCTTCTTGAAGGGAAAGATGTAACTCTGTGAGATGAATTCACAGAACACAGAGCAGTTTCTCAGAAAGCTTCTTTCCAGTTTTGAACGGAAGATATTTCCTTTTTCACCATAGCCCTCTAGGGGTTCAAAATATCGCTTTGCCAATTCCACAAGAACAGCCTTAGCGAAAGGCTTCTTGAAGGGAAAGATGTAACTCTGTGAGATGAATTAACAGAACACAGAGCAGTTTCTCAGAAAGCTTCTTTCCAGTTTTGAACGGAAGATATTTCCTTTTTCACCATAGCCCTCTGTGGGCTTCCAAATATCCCTTTGCCAATTCCACAAGAACAGCCTTAGCGAAAGGCTTCCTGAAGGGAAAGATGTAACTCTGTGAGATGAATTCACAGAATACAGAGCAGTTTCTCAGAAAGCTTCTTTCCAGTTTTGAACGGAAGATATTTCCTTTTTCACAATAGCCCTCTATGGGCTTCCAAATATCCCGTTGCCAATTCCACAAGAACAGCCTTAGCGAAAGGCTTCTTGAAGGGAAAGATGTAACTCTGTGAGATGAATTCACAGAACACAGAGCAGTGTCTCAGAAAGCTTCTTTCCAGATTTGAACGGAAGATATTTCCTTTTTCACCATAGCCCTCTGTGGGCTTCCAAATATCCCTTTGCCAATTCCACAAGAACAGCCTTAGCGAACGGCTTCTTGAAGGGAAAGATGTAACTCTGTGAGATGAATTCAAAGAACACAGAGCAGTTTCTCAGAAAGCATCTTTCCAGTGTTGAACGGAAGATATTTCCTTTTTCACCATTGCCGTCTATGGGCTTCCAAATATCGCTTTGCCAATTCTACAAGAACAGCCTTAGCGAAAGGCTTCTTGAAGGGAAAGATGTAACTCTGTGAGATGAATTCACAGAACACAGAGCAGTTTCTCAGAAAGCTTCTTTCCAGTGTTGAACGGAAGATATTTCCTTTTTCACCATAGCCCTCTCTGGGCTTCCAAATATCCCTTTGCCAATTCCACAAGAACAGCCTTAGCGAAAGTCTTCTTGAAGGGAAAGATGTAACTCTGTGAGAAGAATTAACAGAACACAGAGCAGTTTCTCAGAAAGCTTCTTTCCAGTTTTGAACGGAAGATATTTCCTTTTTCACCTTAGCCCTCTAAGGGCTTCCAAATATCCCGTTGCCAATTCCACAAGAACAGCCTTAGCGAAAGGCTTCTTGAAGGGAAAGATGTAACTCTGTGAGATGAATTAACAGAACACAGAGCAGTTTCTCAGAAAGCCTCTTTCCAGTTTTGAACGGAAGATATTTCCTTTTTCACCATAGCCGTCTATGGGCTTCCAAATATCCCTTTGCCAATTCCACAAGAACAGCCTTAGCGAAAGGCTTCTTGAAGGGAAAGATGTAACTCTGTGAGATGAATTAACAGAACACAGAGCAGTTTCTCAGAAAGCCTCTTTCCAGTTTTGAACGGAAGATATTTCCTTTTTCACCATAGCCGTCTAAGGGCTTCCAAATATCCCTTTGCCAATTCCACAAGAACAGCCTTAGGGAAAGGCTTCTTGAAGGGAAAGATGTAACTCTGTGAGATGAATTCACAGAACACAGAGCAGTTTCTCAGAAAGCTTCTTTCCAGTTTTGAACGGAAGATATTTCCTTTTTCACCATAGCCCTCTATGGGCTTCCAAATATCCCTTTGCCAATTCCACAAGAACAGCCTTAGGGAAAGGCTTCTTGAAGGGAAAGATGTAACTCTGTGAGATGAATTCACAGAACACAGAGCAGTTTCTCAGAAAGCTTCTTTCCAGTTTTGAACGGAAGATATTTCCTTTTTCAACATAGCCCTCTATGGGCTTCCCAATATCCCTTTGCCAATTCCACAAGAACAGCCTTAGCGAAAGGCTTCTTGAAGGGAAAGATGTAACTCTGTGAGATGAATTCACAGAACACAGAGCAGTGTATCAGAAAGTTTCTTTCCACTTTTGAACGGAAGATATTTCCTTTTTCAGCATAGGCCTCTATGGGATTCCAAATATCCCTTTGCCAATTCCACAAGAACAGCCTTAGCGAAAGGCTTCTTGAAGGGAAAGATGGAACTCTGTGAGATGAATTCACAGAACACAGAGCAGTGTCTCAGAAAGCTTCTTTCCGGTTTTGAACGGAAGATATTTCCTTTTTCACCATAGCCCTCTATGGGCTTCCAAATATCGCTTTCCCAATTCCACAAGAACAGCCTTAGCGAAAGGCTTCTTGAAGGGAAAGATGTAACTCTGTGAGAAGAATTAACAGAACACAGAGCAGTTTCTCAGAAAGCTTCCTTCCAGTTTTGAACGGAAGATATTTCCTTTTTCACCATTGCCCTCTATGGGCTTCCAAATATCCCTTTGCCAATTCCACAAGAACAGCCTTAGCGAAAGGCTTCTTGAAGGGAAAGATGTAACTCTGTGAGATGAATTAACAGAACACCGAGCAGTTTCTCAGAAAGCTTCTTTCCAGTTTTGAACGGAAGATATTTCCTTTTTCACCATAGCCCTCTATGGGCTTCCAAATATCCCTTTGCCAATTCCACAAGAACAGCCTTAGCGAAAGGCTTCTTGAAGGGAAAGATGTTACTCTGTGAGATCAATTCACAGAACACAGAGCAGTTTCTCAGAAAGCTTCTTTCCAGTTTTGAACGGAAGATATATCCTTTTTCACCATAGCCCTCTATGGGCTTCCAAATATCGCTTTGCCAATTCCACAAGAACAGCCTTAGCGAAAGGCTTCTTGAAGGGAAAGATGTAACTCTGTGAGATGAATTCACAGAACACAGAGCAGTTTCTCAGAAAGCTTCTTTCCAGTTTTGAACGGAAGATATTTCCTTTTTCACCATAGCCCTCTAGGGGTTCAAAATATCGCTTTGCCAATTCCACAAGAACAGCCTTAGCGAAAGGCTTCTTGAAGGGAAAGATGTAACTCTGTGAGATGAATTCACAGAACACAGAGCAGTTTCTCAGAAAGCTTCTTTCCAGTTTTGAACGGAAGATATTTCCTTTTTCACCATAGCCCTCTATGGGCTTCCAAATATCCCTTTGCCAATTCCACAAGAACAGCCTTAGCGAAAGGCTTCTTGAAGGGAAAGATGTAACTCTGTGAGATGAATTCACAGAACACAGAGCAGTTTCTCAGAAAGCTTCTTTCCAGTTTTGAACGGAAGATATTTCCTTTTTAACCATAGCCCTCTATGGGCTTCCAAATATCCCTTTGCCAATTCCACAAGAACAGCCTTAGCGAAAGGCTTCTTGAATGGAAAGATGTAACTCTGTGAGAAGAATTAACAGAACACAGAGCAGTTTCTCAGAAAGCTTCTTTCCAGTTTTGATCGGAAGATATTTCCTTTTTCACCATATCCCTCTATGGGCTTCCAAATATACCTTTGCCAATTCCACAAGAACAGCCTTAGCGAAAGGCGTCTTGAAGGGAAAGATGTAACTCTGTGAGATGAATTCACAGAACACAGAGCAGTTTCTCAGAAAGCTTCTTTCCAGTTTTGAACGGAAGATATTTCCTTTTTCACCATAGCCGTCTATGGGCTTCCAAATATCCCTTTGCCAATTCCACAAGAACAGCCTTAGCGAAAGGCTTCTTGAAGGGAAAGATGTAACTCTGTGAGTTGAATTAACAGAACACAGAGCAGTTTCTCAGAAAGCCTCTTTCCAGTTTTGAACGGAAGATATTTCCTTTTTCACCATAGCCGTCTAAGGGCTTCCAAATATCCCTTTGCCAATTCCACAAGAACAGCCTTAGCGAAAGGCTTCTTGAAGGGAAAGATGTAACTCTGTGAGATGAATTAACAGAACACAGAGCCGTTTCTCAGAAAGCTTCTTTCCCGTTTTGAACGTAAGATATTTCCTTTTTCAACATAGCCCTCTATGGGCTTCCAAATATCCCTTTGCCAATTCCACAAGAACAGCCTTAGCGAAAGGCTTCTTGAAGGGAAAGATGTAACTGTGTGAGATGAATTCACAGAACACAGAGCAGTTTCTCAGAAAGCTTCTTTCCAGTTTTGAACGGAAGATATTTCCTTTTTCACCATAGCCCTCTATGGGCTTCCAAATATCCCTTTGCCAATTCCACAAGAACAGCCTTAGGGAAAGGCTTCTTGAAGGGAAAGATGTAACTCTGTGAGATGAATTCACAGAACACAGAGCAGTTTCTCAGAAAGCTTCTTTCCAGTTTTGAACGGAAGATATTTCCTTTTTCACCATAGCCCTCTATGGGCTTCCAAATATCCCTTTGCCAATTCCACAAGAACAGCCTTAGGGAAAGGCTTCTTGAAGGGAAAGATGTAACTCTGTGAGATGAATTCACAGAACACAGAGCAGTTTCTCAGAAAGCTTCTTTCCAGTTTTGAACGGAAGATATTTCCTTTTTCACCATAGCCCTCTATGGGCTTCCAAATATCCCTTTGCCAATTCCACAAGAACAGCCTTAGCGAAAGGCTTCTTGAAGGGAAAGATGTAACTCTGTGAGATGAATTCACAGAACACAGAGCAGTTTCTCAGAAAGCTTCTTTCCAGTTTTGAACGGAAGATATTTCCTTTTTCACCATAGCCCTCTATGGGCTTCCAATTATCCCGTTGCCAATTCCACAAGAACAGCCTTAGCGAAAGGCTTCTTGAAGGGAAAGATGTAACTCTGTGAGATGAATTCACAGAACACAGAGCAGTGTCTCAGAAAGTTTCTTTCCAGATTTGAACGGAAGATATTTCCTTTTTCACCATAGCCGTCTATGGGCTTCCAAATATCCCTTTGCCAATTCCACAAGAACAGCCTTAGCGAAAGGCTTCTTGAAGGGAAAGATGTAACTCTGTGAGATGAATTAACAGAACACAGAGCAGTTTCTCAGAAAGCCTCTTTCCAGTTTTGAACGGAAGATATTTCCTTTTTCACCATAGCCGTCTAAGGGTTTCCAAATATCCCTTTGCCAATTCCACAAGAACAGCCTTAGGGAAAGGCTTCTTGAAAGGAAAGATGTAACTCTGTGAGATGAATTCACAGAACACAGAGCAGTTTCTCAGAAAGCTTCTTTCCAGTTTTGAACGGAAGATATTTCCTTTTTCACCATAGCCCTCTATGGGCTTCCAAATATCCCTTTGCCAATTCCACAAGAACAGCCTTAGGGAAAGGCTTCTTGAAGGGAAAGATGTAACTCTGTGAGATGAATTCACAGAACACAGAGCAGTTTCTCAGAAAGCTTCTTTCCAGTTTTGAACGGAAGATATTTCCTTTTTCACCATAGCCCTCTATGGGCTTCCAAATATCCCTTTGCCGATTCCACAAGAACAGCCTTAGCGAAAGGCTTCTTGAAGGGAAAGATGTAACTCTGTGAGATGAATTCACAGAACACAGAGCAGTGTATCAGAAAGTTTCTTTCCACTTTTGAACGGAAGATATTTCCTTTTTCAGCATAGGCCTCTATGGGATTCCAAATATCCCTTTGCCAATTCCACAAGAACAGCCTTAGCGAAAGGCTTCTTGAAGGGAAAGATGGAACTCTGTGAGATGAATTCACAGAACACAGAGCAGTGTCTCAGAAAGCTTCTTTCCGGTTTTGAACGGAAGATATTTCCTTTTTCACCATAGCCCTCTATGGGCTTCCAAATATCGCTTTCCCAATTCCACAAGAACAGCCTTAGCGAAAGGCTTCTTGAAGGGAAAGATGTAACTCTGTGAGAAGAATTAACAGAACACAGAGCAGTTTCTCAGAAAGCTTCCTTCCAGTTTTGAACGGAAGATATTTCCTTTTTCACCATTGCCCTCTATGGGCTTCCAAATATCCCTTTACCAATTCCACAAGAACAGCCTTAGCGAAAGGCTTCTTGAAGGGAAAGATGTAACTCTGTGAGATGAATTCACAGAACACAGAGCAGTTTCTCAGAAAGCTTCTTTCCAGTTTTGAACGGAAGATATTTCCTTTTTCACCATAGCCCTCTAGGGGTTCAAAATATCGCTTTGCCAATTCCACAAGAACAGCCTTAGCGAAAGGCTTCTTGAAGGGAAAGATGTAACTCTGTGAGATGAATTCACAGAACACAGAGCAGTTTCTCAGAAAGCTTCTTTCCAGTTTTGAACGGTAGATATTTCCTTTTTCACCATAGCCCTCTATGGGCTTCCAAATATCCCGTTGCCAATTCCACAAGAACAGCCTTAGCGAAAGGCTTCTTGAAGGGAAAGATGTAACTCTGTGAGATGAATTCACAGAACACAGAGCAGTGTCTCAGAAAGTTTCTTTCCAGATTTGAACGGAAGATATTTCCTTTTTCACCATAGCCGTCTATGGGCTTCCAAATATCCCTTTGCCAATTCCACAAGAACAGCCTTAGCGAAAGGCTTCTTGAAGGGAAAGATGTAACTCTGTGAGATGAATTCACAGAACACAGAGCAGTGTATCAGAAAGTTTCTTTCCACTTTTGAACGGAAGATATTTCCTTTTTCAGCATAGGCCTCTATGGGATTCCAAATATCCCTTTGCCAATTCCACAAGAACAGCCTTAGCGAAAGGCTTCTTGAAGGGAAAGATGGAACTCTGTGAGATGAATTCACAGAACACAGAGCAGTGTCTCAGAAAGCTTCTTTCCGGTTTTGAACGGAAGATATTTCCTTTTTCACCATAGCCCTCTATGGGCTTCCAAATATCGCTTTCCCAATTCCACAAGAACAGCCTTAGCGAAAGGCTTCTTGAAGGGAAAGATGTAACTCTGTGAGAAGAATTAACAGAACACAGAGCAGTTTCTCAGAAAGCTTCCTTCCAGTTTTGAACGGAAGATATTTCCTTTTTCACCATTGCCCTCTATGGGCTTCCAAATATCCCTTTACCAATTCCACAAGAACAGCCTTAGCGAAAGGCTTCTTGAAGGGAAAGATGTAACTCTGTGAGATGAATTCACAGAACACAGAGCAGTTTCTCAGAAAGCTTCTTTCCAGTTTTGAACGGAAGATATTTCCTTTTTCACCATAGCCCTCTATGGGCTTCCAAATATCGCTTTGCCAATTCCACAAGAACAGCCTTAGCGAAAGGCTTCTTGAAGGGAAAGATGTAACTCTGTGAGATGAATTCACAGAACACAGAGCAGTTTCTCAGAAAGCTTCTTTCCAGTTTTGAACGGAAGATATTTCCTTTTTCACCATAGCCCTCTATGGGCTTCCAAATATCGCTTTGCCAATTCCACAAGAACAGCCTTAGCGAAAGGCTTCTTGAAGGGAAAGATGTAACTCTGTGAGATGAATTCACAGAACACAGAGCAGTTTCTCAGAAAGCTTCTTTCCAGTTTTGAACGGAAGATATTTCCTTTTTCACCATAGCCCTCTAGGGGTTCAAAATATCGCTTTGCCAATTCCACAAGAACAGCCTTAGGGAAAGGCTTCTTGAAGGGAAAGATGTAACTCTGTGAGATGAATTCACAGAACACAGAGCAGTTTCTCAGAAAGCTTCTTTCCAGTTTTGAACGGAAGATATTTCCTTTTTCACCATAGCCCTCTATGGGCTTCCAAATATCCCTTTGCCAATTCCACAAGAACAGCCTTAGGGAAAGGCTTCTTGAAGGGAAAGATGTAACTCTGTGAGATGAATTCACAGAACACAGAGCAGTTTCTCAGAAAGCTTCTTTCCAGTTTTGAACGGAAGATATTTCCTTTTTCACCATAGCCCTCTATGGGCTTCCAAATATCCCTTTGCCAATTCCACAAGAACAGCCTTAGCGAAAGGCTTCTTGAAGGGAAAGATGTAACTCTGTGAGATGAATTCACAGAACACAGAGCAGTTTCTCAGAAAGCTTCTTTCCAGTTTTGAACGGAAGATATTTCCTTTTTCACCATAGCCCTCTATGGGCTTCCAATTATCCCGTTGCCAATTCCACAAGAACAGCCTTAGCGAAAGGCTTCTTGAAGGGAAAGATGTAACTCTGTGAGATGAATTCACAGAACACAGAGCAGTGTCTCAGAAAGTTTCTTTCCAGATTTGAACGGAAGATATTTCCTTTTTCACCATAGCCGTCTATGGGCTTCCAAATATCCCTTTGCCAATTCCACAAGAACAGCCTTAGCGAAAGGCTTCTTGAAGGGAAAGATGTAACTCTGTGAGATGAATTAACAGAACACAGAGCAGTTTCTCAGAAAGCCTCTTTCCAGTTTTGAACGGAAGATATTTCCTTTTTCACCATAGCCGTCTAAGGGTTTCCAAATATCCCTTTGCCAATTCCACAAGAACAGCCTTAGGGAAAGGCTTCTTGAAAGGAAAGATGTAACTCTGTGAGATGAATTCACAGAACACAGAGCAGTTTCTCAGAAAGCTTCTTTCCAGTTTTGAACGGAAGATATTTCCTTTTTCACCATAGCCCTCTATGGGCTTCCAAATATCCCTTTGCCAATTCCACAAGAACAGCCTTAGGGAAAGGCTTCTTGAAGGGAAAGATGTAACTCTGTGAGATGAATTCACAGAACACAGAGCAGTTTCTCAGAAAGCTTCTTTCCAGTTTTGAACGGAAGATATTTCCTTTTTCACCATAGCCCTCTATGGGCTTCCAAATATCCCTTTGCCGATTCCACAAGAACAGCCTTAGCGAAAGGCTTCTTGAAGGGAAAGATGTAACTCTGTGAGATGAATTCACAGAACACAGAGCAGTGTATCAGAAAGTTTCTTTCCACTTTTGAACGGAAGATATTTCCTTTTTCAGCATAGGCCTCTATGGGATTCCAAATATCCCTTTGCCAATTCCACAAGAACAGCCTTAGCGAAAGGCTTCTTGAAGGGAAAGATGGAACTCTGTGAGATGAATTCACAGAACACAGAGCAGTGTCTCAGAAAGCTTCTTTCCGGTTTTGAACGGAAGATATTTCCTTTTTCACCATAGCCCTCTATGGGCTTCCAAATATCGCTTTCCCAATTCCACAAGAACAGCCTTAGCGAAAGGCTTCTTGAAGGGAAAGATGTAACTCTGTGAGAAGAATTAACAGAACACAGAGCAGTTTCTCAGAAAGCTTCCTTCCAGTTTTGAACGGAAGATATTTCCTTTTTCACCATTGCCCTCTATGGGCTTCCAAATATCCCTTTACCAATTCCACAAGAACAGCCTTAGCGAAAGGCTTCTTGAAGGGAAAGATGTAACTCTGTGAGATGAATTCACAGAACACAGAGCAGTTTCTCAGAAAGCTTCTTTCCAGTTTTGAACGGAAGATATTTCCTTTTTCACCATAGCCCTCTAGGGGTTCAAAATATCGCTTTGCCAATTCCACAAGAACAGCCTTAGCGAAAGGCTTCTTGAAGGGAAAGATGTAACTCTGTGAGATGAATTCACAGAACACAGAGCAGTTTCTCAGAAAGCTTCTTTCCAGTTTTGAACGGTAGATATTTCCTTTTTCACCATAGCCCTCTATGGGCTTCCAAATATCCCGTTGCCAATTCCACAAGAACAGCCTTAGCGAAAGGCTTCTTGAAGGGAAAGATGTAACTCTGTGAGATGAATTCACAGAACACAGAGCAGTGTCTCAGAAAGTTTCTTTCCAGATTTGAACGGAAGATATTTCCTTTTTCACCATAGCCGTCTATGGGCTTCCAAATATCCCTTTGCCAATTCCACAAGAACAGCCTTAGCGAAAGGCTTCTTGAAGGGAAAGATGTAACTCTGTGAGATGAATTCACAGAACACAGAGCAGTGTATCAGAAAGTTTCTTTCCACTTTTGAACGGAAGATATTTCCTTTTTCAGCATAGGCCTCTATGGGATTCCAAATATCCCTTTGCCAATTCCACAAGAACAGCCTTAGCGAAAGGCTTCTTGAAGGGAAAGATGGAACTCTGTGAGATGAATTCACAGAACACAGAGCAGTGTCTCAGAAAGCTTCTTTCCGGTTTTGAACGGAAGATATTTCCTTTTTCACCATAGCCCTCTATGGGCTTCCAAATATCGCTTTCCCAATTCCACAAGAACAGCCTTAGCGAAAGGCTTCTTGAAGGGAAAGATGTAACTCTGTGAGAAGAATTAACAGAACACAGAGCAGTTTCTCAGAAAGCTTCCTTCCAGTTTTGAACGGAAGATATTTCCTTTTTCACCATTGCCCTCTATGGGCTTCCAAATATCCCTTTACCAATTCCACAAGAACAGCCTTAGCGAAAGGCTTCTTGAAGGGAAAGATGTAACTCTGTGAGATGAATTCACAGAACACAGAGCAGTTTCTCAGAAAGCTTCTTTCCAGTTTTGAACGGAAGATATTTCCTTTTTCACCATAGCCCTCTATGGGCTTCCAAATATCGCTTTGCCAATTCCACAAGAACAGCCTTAGCGAAAGGCTTCTTGAAGGGAAAGATGTAACTCTGTGAGATGAATTCACAGAACACAGAGCAGTTTCTCAGAAAGCTTCTTTCCAGTTTTGAACGGAAGATATTTCCTTTTTCACCATAGCCCTCTATGGGCTTCCAAATATCGCTTTGCCAATTCCACAAGAACAGCCTTAGCGAAAGGCTTCTTGAAGGGAAAGATGTAACTCTGTGAGATGAATTCACAGAACACAGAGCAGTTTCTCAGAAAGCTTCTTTCCAGTTTTGAACGGAAGATATTTCCTTTTTCACCATAGCCCTCTAGGGGTTCAAAATATCGCTTTGCCAATTCCACAACAACAGCCTTAGCGAAAGGCTTCTTGAAGGGAAAGATGTAACTCTGTGAGATGAATTCACAGAACACAGAGCAGTTTCTCAGAAAGCTTCTTTCCAGTTTTGAACGGTAGATATTTCCTTTTTCACCATAGCCCTCTATGGGCTTCCAAATATCCCGTTGCCAATTCCACAAGAACAGCCTTAGCGAAAGGCTTCTTGAAGGGAAAGATGTAACTCTGTGAGATGAATTCACAGAACACAGAGCAGTGTCTCAGAAAGTTTCTTTCCAGATTTGAACGGAAGATATTTCCTTTTTCACCATAGCCGTCTATGGGCTTCCAAATATCCCTTTGCCAATTCCACAAGAACAGCCTTAGCGAAAGGCTTCTTGAAGGGAAAGATGTAACTCTGTGAGATGAATTAACAGAACACAGAGCAGTTTCTCAGAAAGCCTCTTTCCAGTTTTGAACAGAAGATATTTCCTTTTTCACCATAGCCGTCTAAGGGCTTCCAAATATCCCTTTGCCAATTCCACAAGAACAGCCTTAGGGAAAGGCTTCTTGAAAGGAAAGATGTAACTCTGTGAGATGAATTCACAGAACACAGAGCAGTTTCTCAGAAAGCTTCTTTCCAGTTTTGAACGGAAGATATTTCCTTTTTCACCATAGCCCTCTATGGGCTTCCAAATATCCCTTTGCCAATTCCACAAGAACAGCCTTAGGGAAAGGCTTCTTGAAGGGAAAGATGTAACTCTGTGAGATGAATTCACAGAACACAGAGCAGTTTCTCAGAAAGCTTCTTTCCAGTTTTGAACGGAAGATATTTCCTTTTTCACCATAGCCCTCTATGGGCTTCCAAATATCCCTTTGCCAATTCCACAAGAACAGCCTTAGCGAAAGGCTTCTTGAAGGGAAAGATGTAACTCTGTGAGATGAATTCACAGAACACAGAGCAGTGTATCAGAAAGTTTCTTTCCACTTTTGAACGGAAGATATTTCCTTTTTCAGCATAGGCCTCTATGGGATTCCAAATATCCCTTTGCCAATTCCACAAGAACAGCCTTAGCGAAAGGCTTCTTGAAGGGAAAGATGGAACTCTGTGAGATGAATTCACAGAACACAGAGCAGTGTCTCAGAAAGCTTCTTTCCGGTTTTGAACGGAAGATATTTCCTTTTTCACCATAGCCCTCTATGGGCTTCCAAATATCGCTTTCCCAATTCCACAAGAACAGCCTTAGCGAAAGGCTTCTTGAAGGGAAAGATGTAACTCTGTGAGAAGAATTAACAGAACACAGAGCAGTTTCTCAGAAAGCTTCCTTCCAGTTTTGAACGGAAGATATTTCCTTTTTCACCATTGCCCTCTATGGGCTTCCAAATATCCCTTTACCAATTCCACAAGAACAGCCTTAGCGAAAGGCTTCTTGAAGGGAAAGATGTAACTCTGTGAGATGAATTCACAGAACACAGAGCAGTTTCTCAGAAAGCTTCTTTCCAGTTTTGAACGGAAGATATTTCCTTTTTCACCATAGCCCTCTATGGGCTTCCAAATATCGCTTTGCCAATTCCACAAGAACAGCCTTAGCGAAAGGCTTCTTGAAGGGAAAGATGTAACTCTGTGAGATGAATTCACAGAACACAGAGCAGTTTCTCAGAAAGCTTCTTTCCAGTTTTGAACGGAAGATATTTCCTTTTTCACCATAGCCCTCTATGGGCTTCCAAATATCGCTTTGCCAATTCCACAAGAACAGCCTTAGCGAAAGGCTTCTTGAAGGGAAAGATGTAACTCTGTGAGATGAATTCACAGAACACAGAGCAGTTTCTCAGAAAGCTTCTTTCCAGTTTTGAACGGAAGATATTTCCTTTTTCACCATAGCCCTCTAGGGGTTCAAAATATCGCTTTGCCAATTCCACAAGAACAGCCTTAGCGAAAGGCTTCTTGAAGGGAAAGATGTAACTCTGTGAGATGAATTCACAGAACACAGAGCAGTTTCTCAGAAAGCTTCTTTCCAGTTTTGAACGGTAGATATTTCCTTTTTCACCATAGCCCTCTATGGGCTTCCAAATATCCCGTTGCCAATTCCACAAGAACAGCCTTAGCGAAAGGCTTCTTGAAGGGAAAGATGTAACTCTGTGAGATGAATTCACAGAACACAGAGCAGTGTCTCAGAAAGTTTCTTTCCAGATTTGAACGGAAGATATTTCCTTTTTCACCATAGCCGTCTATGGGCTTCCAAATATCCCTTTGCCAATTCCACAAGAACAGCCTTAGCGAAAGGCTTCTTGAAGGGAAAGATGTAACTCTGTGAGATGAATTAACAGAACACAGAGCAGTTTCTCAGAAAGCCTCTTTCCAGTTTTGAACAGAAGATATTTCCTTTTTCACCATAGCCGTCTAAGGGCTTCCAAATATCCCTTTGCCAATTCCACAAGAACAGCCTTAGGGAAAGGCTTCTTGAAAGGAAAGATGTAACTCTGTGAGATGAATTCACAGAACACAGAGCAGTTTCTCAGAAAGCTTCTTTCCAGTTTTGAACGGAAGATATTTCCTTTTTCACCATAGCCCTCTATGGGCTTCCAAATATCCCTTTGCCAATTCCACAAGAACAGCCTTAGGGAAAGGCTTCTTGAAGGGAAAGATGTAACTCTGTGAGATGAATTCACAGAACACAGAGCAGTTTCTCAGAAAGCTTCTTTCCAGTTTTGAACGGAAGATATTTCCTTTTTCACCATAGCCCTCTATGGGCTTCCAAATATCCCTTTGCCAATTCCACAAGAACAGCCTTAGCGAAAGGCTTCTTGAAGGGAAAGATGTAACTCTGTGAGATGAATTCACAGAACACAGAGCAGTGTATCAGAAAGTTTCTTTCCACTTTTGAACGGAAGATATTTCCTTTTTCAGCATAGGCCTCTATGGGATTCCAAATATCCCTTTGCCAATTCCACAAGAACAGCCTTAGCGAAAGGCTTCTTGAAGGGAAAGATGGAACTCTGTGAGATGAATTCACAGAACACAGAGCAGTGTCTCAGAAAGCTTCTTTCCGGTTTTGAACGGAAGATATTTCCTTTTTCACCATAGCCCTCTATGGGCTTCCAAATATCGCTTTCCCAATTCCACAAGAACAGCCTTAGCGAAAGGCTTCTTGAAGGGAAAGATGTAACTCTGTGAGAAGAATTAACAGAACACAGAGCAGTTTCTCAGAAAGCTTCCTTCCAGTTTTGAACGGAAGATATTTCCTTTTTCACCATTGCCCTCTATGGGCTTCCAAATATCCCTTTACCAATTCCACAAGAACAGCCTTAGCGAAAGGCTTCTTGAAGGGAAAGATGTAACTCTGTGAGATGAATTCACAGAACACAGAGCAGTTTCTCAGAAAGCTTCTTTCCAGTTTTGAACGGAAGATATTTCCTTTTTCACCATAGCCCTCTATGGGCTTCCAAATATCGCTTTGCCAATTCCACAAGAACAGCCTTAGCGAAAGGCTTCTTGAAGGGAAAGATGTAACTCTGTGAGATGAATTCACAGAACACAGAGCAGTTTCTCAGAAAGCTTCTTTCCAGTTTTGAACGGAAGATATTTCCTTTTTCACCATAGCCCTCTATGGGCTTCCAAATATCGCTTTGCCAATTCCACAAGAACAGCCTTAGCGAAAGGCTTCTTGAAGGGAAAGATGTAACTCTGTGAGATGAATTCACAGAACACAGAGCAGTTTCTCAGAAAGCTTCTTTCCAGTTTTGAACGGAAGATATTTCCTTTTTCACCATAGCCCTCTAGGGGTTCAAAATATCGCTTTGCCAATTCCACAAGAACAGCCTTAGCGAAAGGCTTCTTGAAGGGAAAGATGTAACTCTGTGAGATGAATTCACAGAACACAGAGCAGTTTCTCAGAAAGCTTCTTTCCAGTTTTGAACGGTAGATATTTCCTTTTTCACCATAGCCCTCTATGGGCTTCCAAATATCCCTTTGCCAATTCCACAAGAACAGCCTTAGCGAAAGGCTTCCTGAAGGGAAAGATGTAACTCTGTGAGATGAATTCACAGAACACAGAGCAGTTTCTCAGAAAGCTTCTTTCCAGTTTTGAACGCAAGATACTTCCTTTTTCACCATAGCCCTCTATGGGCTTCCAAATATCCCGTTGCCAATTCCACAAGAACAGCCTTAGCGAAAGGCTTCTTGAAGGGAAAGATGTAACTCTGTGAGATGAATTCACAGAACACAGAGCAGTGTCTCAGAAAGCTTCTTTCCAGATTTGAACGGAAGATATTTCCTTTTTCACCATAGCCGTCTATGGGCTTCCAAATATCCCTTTGCCAATTCCACAAGAACAGCCTTAGCGAACGGCTTCTTGAAGGGAAAGATGTAACTCTGTGAGATGAATTCAAAGAACACAGAGCAGTTTCTCAGAAAGCTTCTTTCCAGTTTTGAACGGAAGATATTTCCTTTTTAACCATAGCCCTCTATGGGCTTCCAAATATCCCTTTGCCAATTCCACAAGAACAGCCTTAGCGAAAGGCGTCTTGAAGGGAAAGATGTAACTCTGTGAGAAGAATTAACAGAACACAGAGCAGTTTCTCAGAAAGCTTCTTTCCAGTTTTGATCGGAAGATATTTCCTTTTTCACCATATCCCTCTATGGGCTTCCAAATATACCTTTGCCAATTCCACAAGAACAGCCTTAGCGAAAGGCGTCTTGAAGGGAAAGATGTAACTCTGTGAGATGAATTCACAGAACACAGAGCAGTTTCTCAGAAAGCTTCTTTCCAGTTTTGAACGGAAGATATTTCCTTTTTCACCATAGCCGTCTATGGGCTTCCAAATATCCCTTTGCCAATTCCACAAGAACAGCCTTAGCGAAAGGCTTCTTGAAGGGAAAGATGTAACTCTGTGAGATGAATTAACAGAACACAGAGCAGTTTCTCAGAAAGCCTCTTTCCAGTTTTGAACGGAAGATATTTCCTTTTTCACCATAGCCGTCTAAGGGCTTCCAAATATCCCTTTGCCAATTCCACAAGAACAGCCTTAGCGAAAGGCTTCTTGAAGGGAAAGATGTAACTCTGTGAGATGAATTAAGAGAACACAGAGCAGTTTCTGAGAAAGCTTCTTTCCCGTTTTGAACGTAAGATATTTCCTTTTTCAACCTAGCCCTCTATGGGCTTCCAAATATCCCTTTGCCAATTCCACAAGAACAGCCTTAGCGAAAGGCTTCTTGAAGGGAAAGATGTAACTCTGTGAGATGAATTCACAGAACACAGAGCAGTTTCTCAGAAAGCTTCTTTCCAGTTTTGAACGGAAGATATTTCCTTTTTCACCATAGCCCTCTATGGGCTTCCAAATATCCCTTTGCCAATTCCACAAGAACAGCCTTAGGGAAAGGCTTCTTGAAGGGAAAGATGTAACTCTGTGAGATGAATTCACAGAACACAGAGCAGTTTCTCAGAAAGCTTCTTTCCAGTTTTGAACGGAAGATATTTCCTTTTTCACCATAGCCCTCTATGGGCTTCCAAATATCCCTTTGCCAATTCCACAAGAACAGCCTTAGGGAAAGGCTTCTTGAAGGGAAAGATGTAACTCTGTGAGATGAATTCACAGAACACAGAGCAGTTTCTCAGAAAGCTTCTTTCCAGTTTTGAACGGAAGATATTTCCTTTTTCACCATAGCCCTCTATGGGCTTCCAAATATCCCTTTGCCAATTCCACAAGAACAGCCTTAGCGAAAGGCTTCTTGAAGGGAAAGATGTAACTCTGTGAGATGAATTCACAGAACACAGAGCAGTGTATCAGAAAGCTTCTTTCCACTTTTGAACGGAAGATATTTCCTTTTTCAGCATAGGCCTCTATGGGATTCCAAATATCCCTTTGCCAATTCCACAAGAACAGCCTTAGCGAAAGGCTTCTTGAAGGGAAAGATGGAACTCTTTGAGATGAATTCACAGAACACAGAGCAGTGTCTCAGAAAGCTTCTTTCCGGTTTTGAACGGAAGATATTTCCTTTTTCACCATAGCCCTCTATGGGCTTCCAAATATCGCTTTCCCAATTCCACAAGAACAGCCTTAGCGAAAGGCTTCTTGAAGGGAAAGATGTAACTCTGTGAGAAGAATTCACAGAACACAGAGCAGTTTCTCAGAAAGCTTCCTTCCAGTTTTGAACGGAAGATATTTCCTTTTTCACCATTGCCCTCTATGGGCTTCCAAATATCCCTTTGCCAATTCCACAAGAACAGCCTTAGCGAAAGGCTTCTTGAAGGGAAAGATGTAACTCTGTGAGATGAATTCACAGAACACAGAGCAGTTTCTCAGAAAGCTTCTTTCCAGTTTTGAACGGAAGATATTTCCTTTTTCACCATAGCCCTCTATGGGCTTCCAAATATCCCTTTGCCAATTCCACAAGAACAGCCTTAGCGAAAGGCTTCTTGAAGGGAAAGATGTAACTCTGTGAGATCAATTCACAGAACACAGAGCAGTTTCTCAGAAAGCTTCTTTCCAGTTTTGAACGGAAGATATATCCTTTTTCACCATAGCCCTCTAGGGGTTCAAAATATCGCTTTGCCAATTCCACAAGAACAGCCTTAGCGAAAGGCTTCTTGAAGGGAAAGATGTAACTCTGTGAGATGAATTAACAGAACACAGAGCAGTTTCTCAGAAAGCTTCTTTCCAGTTTTGAACGGAAGATAATTCCTTTTTCACCATAGCCGTCTATGGGCTTCCAAATATCCCTTTGCCAATTCCACAAGAACAGCCTTAGCGAAAGGCTTCTAGAAGGGAAAGATGTAACTCTGTGACATGAATTAACAGAACACAGAGCAGTTTCTCACAAAGCTTCTTTCCCGTTTTGAACGGAAGATATTTCCTTTTTCACCATAGCCCTCTATGGGCTTCCAAATATCCCTTTGCCAATTCCACAAGAACAGCCTTAGCGAAAGGCTTCTTGAAGGGAAAGATGTAACTCTGTGAGATGAATTAACAGAACACAGAGCAGTTTCTCAGAAAGCTTCTTTCCAGTTTTGAACGGAAGATATTTCCTTTTTCACCATAGCCCTCTATGGGCTTCCAAATATCCCTTTGCCAATTCCACAAGAACAGCCTTAGCGAAAGGCTTCTTGAAGGGAAAGATGTAACTCTGTGAGATGAATTCACAGAACACAGAGCAGTTTCTCAGAAAGCTTCTTTCCAGATTTGAACGGAAGATATTTCCTTTTTCACCATAGCCGTCTATGGGCTTCCAAATATCCCTTTGCCAATTCCACAAGAACAGCCTTAGCGAAAGGCTTCTTGAAGGGAAAGATGTAACTCTGTGAGATGAATTCAAAGAACACAGAGCAGTTTCTCAGAAAGCTTCTTTCCAGTTTTGAACGGAAGATATTTCCTTTTTCAACATAGGCCTCTATGGGCTTCCAAATATCCCTTTGCCAATTCCAGAAGACAGCCTTAGCGAAAGGCTTCTTGAAGGGAAAGATGTAACTCTGTGAGATGAATTAACAGAACACAGAGCAGTGTCTCAGAAAGCTTCTTTCCAGTTTTGAACGGAAGATATTTCCTTTTTCACCATAGCCCTCTAGGGGTTCCAAATATCCCTTTGCCAATTCCACAAGAACAGCCTTAGCGAAAGGCTTCTTGAAGGGAAAGATGTAACTCTGTGAGATGAATTAACAGAACACAGAGCAGTTTCTCAGAAAGCTTCTTTCCAGTTTTGAACGGAAGATATTTCCTTTTTCACCATAGCCCTCTATGGGCTTCCAAATATCGCTGTGCCAATTCCACAAGAACAGCCTTAGCGAAAGGCTTCTTGAAGGGAAAGATGTAACTCTGTGAGAAGAATTAACAGAACACAGAGCAGTTTCTCAGAAAGCTTCTTTCCAGTTTTGAACGGAAGATATTTACTTTTCCACCATAACCCTCTATGGGCTTCCAAATATCGCTTTGCGAATTCCACAAGAACAGCCTTAGCGAAAGGCTTCTTGAAGGGAAAGATGTAACTCTGTGAGATGAATTCACAGAACACAGAGCAGTTTCTCAGAAAGCTTCTTTCCAGTTTTGAACGGAAGATATTTCCTTTTTCACCATAGCCCTCTATGGGCTTCCAAATATCCCTTTGCCAATACCACAAGAACAGCCTTAGCGAAAGGCTTCTTGAAGGGAAAGATGTAACACCGTGAGATGAATTAAGAGAACACAGAGCAGTTTCTCAGAAAGCTTCTTTCCAGTTTTGAACGGAAGATATTTCCTTTCTCACCATAGCCCTCTATGGGCTTCCAAATATCGCTTTGCCAATTCCACAAGAACAGCCTTAGCGAAAGGCTTCTTGAAGGGAAAGATGTAACTCTGTGAGATGAATTCACAGAACACAGAGCAGTTTCTCAGAAAGCTTCTTTCCAGTTTTGAACGGAAGATATATCCTTTTTCACCATAGCCCTCTATGGGTTTCCAAATATCGCTTTGCCAATTCCACAAGAACAGCCTTAGCGAAAGGCTTCTTGAAGGGAAAGATGTTACTCTGTGAGATGAATTCACAGAACACAGAGCAGTTTCTCAGAAAGCTTCTTTCCAGTTTTGAACGGAAGATATTTCCTTTTTCACCATAGCCCTCTAGGGGTTCCAAATATCGCTTTGCCAATTCCACAAGAACAGCCTTAGCGAAAGGCTTCTTGAAGGGAAAGATGTAACTCTGTGAGATGAATTAACAGAACACAGAGCAGTTTCTCAGAAAGCTTCTTTCCAGTTTTGAACGGAAGATATTTCCTTTTTCACCATAGCCGTCTATGGGCTTCCAAATATCCCTTTGCCAGTTCCACAAGAACAGCCTTAGCGAAAGGCTTCTAGAAGGGAAAGATGTAACTCTGTGAGATGAATTAACAGAACACAGAGCAGTTTCTCACAAAGCTTCTTTCCAGTTTTGACCGGAAGATATTTCCTTTTTCACCATAGCCCTCTACGGGCTTCCAAATATCCCTTTGCCAATTCCACAAGAACAGCCTTAGGGAAAGGCTTCTTGAAGGGAAAGATGTAACTCTGTGAGATGAATTCACAGAACACAGAGCAGTTTCTCAGAAAGCTTCTTTCCAGTTTTGAACGGAAGATATTTCCTTTTTCACCATAGCCCTCTATGGGCTTCCAAATATCCCTTTGCCAATTCCACAAGAACAGCCTTAGCGAAAGGCTTCTTGAAGGGAAAGATGTAACTCTGTGAGATGAATTCACAGAACACAGAGCAGTGTATCAGAAAGCTTCTTTCCACTTTTGAACGGAAGATATTTCCTTTTTCAGCATAGGCCTCTATGGGATTCCAAATATCCCTTTGCCAATTCCACAAGAACAGCCTTAGCGAAAGGCTTCTTGAAGGGAAAGATGGAACTCTGTGAGATGAATTCACAGAACACAGAGCAGTGTCTCAGAAAGCTTCTTTCCGGTTTTGAACGGAAGATATTTCCTTTTTCACCATAGCCCTCTATGGGCTTCCAAATATCGCTTTCCCAATTCCACAAGAACAGCCTTAGCGAAAGGCTTCTTGAAGGGAAAGATGTAACTCTGTGAGATGAATTCACAGAACACAGAGCAGTTTCTCAGAAAGCTTCTTTCCAGTTTTGAACGGAAGATATTTCCTTTTTCACCATAGCCCTCTAGGGGTTCAAAATATCGCTTTGCCAATTCCACAAGAACAGCCTTAGCGAAAGGCTTCTTGAAGGGAAAGATGTAACTCTGTGAGATGAATTAACAGAACACAGAGCAGTTTCTCAGAAAGCTTCTTTCCAGTTTTGAACGGAAGATAATTCCTTTTTCACCATAGCCGTCTATGGGCTTCCAAATATCCCTTTGCCAATTCCACAAGAACAGCCGTAGCGAAAGGCTTCTAGAAGGGAAAGATGTAACTCTGTGACATGAATTAACAGAACACAGAGCAGTTTCTCACAAAGCTTCTTTCCCGTTTTGAACGGAAGATATTTCCTTTTTCACCATAGCCCTCTATGGGCTTCCAAATATCCCTTTGCCAATTCCACAAGAACAGCCTTAGCGAAAGGCTTCTTGAAGGGAAAGATGTAACTCTGTGAGATGAATTCAAAGAACACAGAGCAGTTTCTCAGAAAGCTTCTTTCCAGTTTTGAACGGAAGATATTTCCTTTTTCAACATAGGCCTCTATGGGCTTCCAAATATCCCTTTGCCAATTCCAGAAGAACAGCCTTAGCGAAAGGCTTCTTGAAGGGAAAGATGTAACTCTGTGAGATGAAATAACAGAACACAGAGCAGTGTATCAGAAAGCTTCTTTCCAGTTTTGAACGGAAGATATTTCCTTTTTCACCATAGCCGTCTAGGGGTTCCAAATATCCCTTTGCCAATTCCACAAGAACAGCCTTAGCGAAAGGCTTCTTGAAGGGAAAGATGTAACTCTGTGAGATGAATTAACAGAACACAGAGCAGTTTCTCAGAAAGCTTCTTTCCAGTTTTGAACGGAAGATATTTCCTTTTTCACCATAGCCCTCTATGGGCTTCCAAATATCGCTGTGCCAATTCCACAAGAACAGCCTTAGCGAAAGGCTTCTTGAAGGGAAAGATGTAACTCTGTGAGAAGAATTAACAGAACACAGAGCAGTTTCTCAGAAAGCTTCTTTCCAGTTTTGAACGGAAGATATTTCCTTTTTCACCATAGCCCTCTATGGGCTTCCAAATATCCCGTTGCCAATTCCACAAGAACAGCCTTAGCGAAAGGCTTCTTGAAGGGAAAGATGTAACTCTGTGAGATGAATTCACAGAACACAGAGCAGTTTCTCAGAAAGCTTCTTTCCAGTTTTGAACGGAAGATATTTCCTTTCTCACCATAGCCCTCTATGGGCTTCCAAATATCGCTTTGCCAATTCCACAAGAACAGCCTTAGCGAAAGGCTTCTTGAAGGGAAAGATGTAACTCTGTGAGATGAATTCACAGAACACAGAGCAGTTTCTCAGAAAGCTTCTTTCCAGTTTTGAACGGAAGATATATCCTTTTTCACCATAGCCCTCTATGGGTTTCCAAATATCGCTTTGCCAATTCCACAAGAACAGCCTTAGCGAAAGGCTTCTTGAAGGGAAAGATGTAACTCTGTGAGATGAATTCACAGAACACAGAGCAGTTTCTCAGAAAGCTTCTTTCCAGTTTTGAACGGAAGATATTTCCTTTTTCACCATAGCCCTCTAGGGGTTCCAAATATCGCTTTGCCAATTCCACAAGAACAGCCTTAGCGAAAGGCTTCTTGAAGGGAAAGATGTAACTCTGTGAGATGAATTAACAGAACACAGAGCAGTTTCTCAGAAAGCTTCTTTCCAGTTTTGAACGGAAGATATTTCCTTTTTCACCATAGCCGTCTATGGGCTTCCAAATATCCCTTTGCCAGTTCCACAAGAACAGCCTTAGCGAAAGGCTTCTAGAAGGGAAAGATTTATCTCTGTGAGATGAATTAACAGAACACAGAGCAGTTTCTCACAAAGCTTCTTTCCAGTTTTGACCGGAAGATATTTCCTTTTTCACCATAGCCCTCTATGGGCTTCCAAATATCCCTTTGCCAATTCCACAAGAACAGCCTTAGCGAAAGGCTTCTTGAAGGGAAAGATGTAACTCTGTGAGATGAATTAACAGAACACAGAGCAGTTTCTCAGAAAGCTTCTTTCCAGTTTTGAACGGAAGATATTTCCTTTTTCACCATAGGCCTCTATGGGCTTCCAAATATCCCTTTGCCAATTCCACAAGAACAGCCTTAGCGAAAGGCTTCTTGAAGGGAAAGATGTAACTCTGTGAGATGAATTAACAGAACACAGAGCAGTTTCTCAGAAAGCTTCTTTCCAGTTTTGAACGGAAGATATTTCCTTTTTCACCATAGCCCTCTATGGGCTTCCAAATATCCCTTTGCCAATTCCACAAGAACAGCCTTAGCGAAAGGCTTCTTGAAGGGAAAGATGTAACTCTGTGAGATGAATTAACAGAACACAGAGCAGTTTCTCAGAAAGCTTCTTTCCAGTTTTGAACGGAAGATATTTCCTTTTTCACCATAGCCCTCTATGGGCTTCCAAATATCGCTTTGCCAATTCCACAAGAACAGCCTTAGCGAAAGGCTTCTTGAAGGGAAAGATGTAACTCTGTGAGATGAATTAACAGAACACAGAGCAGTTTCTCAAAAGCTTCTTTCCAGTTTGGAACGGAAGATATTTCCTTTTTCACCATAGCCCTCTATGGGCTTCCAAATATCCCTTTGCCAATTCCACAAGAACAGCCTTAGCGAAAGGCTTCTTGAAGGGAAAGATGTAACTCTGTGAGATGAATTCACAGAACACAGAGCAGTTTCTCAGAAAGCTTCTTTCCAGTTTTGAACGGAAGATATTTCCTTTTTTACCATAGCCGTCTATGGGCTTCCAAATATCCCTTTGCCAATTCCACAAGAACAGCCTTAGCGAAAGGCGTCTTGAAGGGAAAGATGTAACTCTGTGAGATGAATTAACAAAACACAGACCAGTTTCTCAGAAAGTTTCTTTCCAGTTTTGAACGGAAGATATTTCCTTTTTCACCATAGGCCTCTATGGGCTTCCAAATATCCCTTTGCCAATTCCACAAGAACAGCCTTAGCGAAAGGCTTCTTGAAGGGAAAGATGTAACTCTGTGAGATGAATTCATAGAACACAGAGCAGTTTCTCAGAAAGCTTCTTTCCAGTTTTGAACGGAAGATATTTCCTTTTTCACCATAGCCCTCTATGGGCTTCCAAATATCGCTTTGCCAATTCCACAAGAACAGCCTTAGCGAAAGGCTTCTTGAAGGGAGAGATGTAACTCTGTGAGATGAATTCACAGAACACAGAGCAGTTTCTCACAAAGCTTCTTTCCAGTTTTGACCGGAAGATATTTCCTTTTTCACCATAGCCCTCTATGGGCTTCCAAATATCCCTTTGCCAATTCCACAAGAACAGCCTTAGCGAAAGGCTTCTTGAAGGGAAAGATGTAACTTTGTGAGATGAATCCAAAGAACACAGAGCAGTTTCTCAGAAAGCTTCTTTCCAGTTTTGAACGGAAGATATTTCCTTTTTCACCATAGGCCTCTATGGGCTTCCAAATATCCCTTTGCCAATTCCACAAGAACAGCCTTAGCGAAAGGCTTCTTGAAGGGAAAGATGTAACTCTGTGAGATGAATTAACAGAACACAGAGCAGTTTCTCAGAAAGCTTCTTTCCAGTTTTGAACGGAAGATATTTCCTTTTTCACCATAGCCCTCTATGGGCTTCCAAATATCCCTTTGCCAATTCCACAAGAACAGCCTTAGCGAAAGGCTTCTTGAAGGGAAAGATGTAACTCTGTGAGATGAATTAACAGAACACAGAGCAGTTTCTCAGAAAGCTTCTTTCCAGTTTTGAACGGAAGATATTTCCTTTTTCACCATAGCCCTCTATGGGCTTCCAAATATCGCTTTGCCAATTCCACAAGAACAGCCTTAGCGAAAGGCTTCTTGAAGGGAAAGATGTAACTCTGTGAGATGAATTAACAGAACACAGAGCAGTTTCTCAAAAGCTTCTTTCCAGTTTGGAACGGAAGATATTTCCTTTTTCACCATAGCCCTCTATGGGCTTCCAAATATCCCTTTGCCAATTCCACAAGAACAGCCTTAGCGAAAGGCTTCTTGAAGGGAAAGATGTAACTCTGTGAGATGAATTCACAGAACACAGAGCAGTTTCTCAGAAAGCTTCTTTCCAGTTTTGAACGGAAGATATTTCCTTTTTTACCATAGCCGTCTATGGGCTTCCAAATATCCCTTTGCCAATTCCACAAGAACAGCCTTAGCGAAAGGCGTCTTGAAGGGAAAGATGTAACTCTGTGAGATGAATTAACAAAACACAGACCAGTTTCTCAGAAAGTTTCTTTCCAGTTTTGAACGGAAGATATTTCCTTTTTCACCATAGGCCTCTATGGGCTTCCAAATATCCCTTTGCCAATTCCACAAGAACAGCCTTAGCGAAAGGCTTCTTGAAGGGAAAGATGTAACTCTGTGAGATGAATTCACAGAACACAGAGCAGATTCTCAGAAAGCTTCTTTCCAGTTTTGAACGGAAGACATTTCCATTTTCACCATAGCCCTCTATGGGCTTCCAAATATCGCTTTGCCAATTCCACAAGAACAGCCTTAGCGAAAGGCTTCTTGAAGGGAAAGATGTAACTCTGTGAGATGAATTCATAGAACACAGAGCAGTTTCTCAGAAAGCTTCTTTCCAGTTTTGAACGGAAGATATTTCCTTTTTCACCATAGCCCTCTATGGGCTTCCAAATATCGCTTTGCCAATTCCACAAGAACAGCCTTAGCGAAAGGCTTCTTGAAGGGAGAGATGTAACTCTGTGAGATGAATTCACAGAACACAGAGCAGTTTCTCAGACAGCTTCTTTCCAGTTTTGAACGGAAGATATTTCCTTTTTCACCATAGCCCTCTATGGGCTTCCAAATATCCCTTTGCCAATTCCACAAGAACAGCCTTAGCGAAAGGCTTCTTGAAAGGAAAGATGTAACTCTGTGAGATGAATTCACAGAACACAGAGCAGTTTCTCAGAAAGCTTCTTTCCAGTTTTGAACGGAAGATATTTCCTTTTTCACCATAGCCATCTATGGGCTTCCAAATATCGCTTTGCCAATTTCACAAGAACAGCCTTAGCGAAAGGCTTCTTGAAGGGAAAGATGTAACTCTGTGAGAAGAATTAACAGAACACAGAGCAGTTTCTCAGAAAGCTTCTTTCCAGTTTTGAACGGAAGATATTTCCTTTTTCACCATAGCCCTCTAAGGACTTCCAAATATACCTTTGCCAATTCCACAAGAACAGCCTTAGCGAAAGGCTTCTTGAAGGGAAAGATGTAACTCTGTTAGATGAATTCACAGAACACAGAGCAGTTTCTCAGAAAGCTTCTTTCCAGTTTTGAACGGAAGATATTTCCTTTTTCACCGTAGCCCTCTATGGGCTTCCAAATATCCCTTTGCCAATTCCACAAGAACAGCCTTAGCGAAAGGCTTTTTGAAGGGAAAGATGTAACACTGTGAGATGAATTAAGAGAACACAGAGCAGTTTCTCAGAAAGCTTCTTTCCAGTTTTGAACGAAAGATATTTCCTTTTTCACCATAGGCCTCTATGGGCTTCAAAATATCCCTTTGCCAATTCCTGAAGAACGGCTTAGCGAAAGGCTTCTTGAAGGGAAAGAGGTAACTCTGTGAGATGAATTCACAGAACACAGAGCAGTTTCTCAGAAAGCTTCTTTCCAGTTTTGAACGGAAGATATTTCCTTTTTCACCATAGCCGTCTAGGGGTTCCAAATATCCCTTTGCCAATTCCACAAGAACAGCCTTAGCGAAAGGCTTCTTGAAGGGAAAGATGTAACTCTGTGAGATGAATTAACAGAACACAGAGCAGTTTCTCAAAAGCTTCTTTCCAGTTTTGAACGGAAGATAATTCCTTTTTCACCATAGCCCTCTATGGGCTTCCAAATATCCCTTTGCCAATTCCACACGAACAGCCTTAGCGAAAGGCTTCTTGAAGGGAAAGATGTAACTCTGTGAGATAAATTCACAGAACACAGAGCAGTTTCTCAGAAAGCTTCTTTCCAATTTTGAACGGAAGATATTTCCTTTTTTACCATAGCCGTCTATGGGCTTCCAAATATCCCTTTGCCAATTCCACAAGAACAGCCTTAGCGAAAGGCGTCTTGAAGGGAAAGATGTAACTCTGTGAGATGAATTAACAAAACACACACCAGTTTCTCAGAAAGTTTCTTTCCAGTTTTGAACGGAAGATATTTCCTTTTTCACCATAGCCCTCTATGGGCTTCCAAATATCCCTTTGCCAATTCCACAAGAACAGCCTTAGCGAAAGGCTTCTTGAAGGGAAAGATGTAACTCTGTGAGATGAATTCACAGAACACAGAGCAGTGTCTCAGAAAGCTTCTTTCCAGTTTTGAACGGAAGATATTTCCTTTTTCACCATAGACCTCTATGGGCTTCCAAATATCCCTTTGCCAATTCCACAAGAACAGCCTTAGCGAAAGGCTTCTAGAAGGGAAAGATGTAACTATGTGAGATGAATTCACAGAACACAGAGCAGTGTCTCAGACAGCTTCTTTCCAATTTTGAACGGAAGATATTTCCTTTTTCACCATAGGCCTCTATGGGATTCCAAATATCCCTTTGCCAATTCCACAAGAACAGCCTTAGCGAAAGGCTTCTTGAAGGGAAAGAGGTAACTCTGTGAGATGAATTCACAGAACACAGAGCAGTTTCTCAGAAAGCTTCTTTCCAGTTTTGAACGGAAGATATTTCCTTTTTCACCATAGCCCTCCTAGGACTTCCAAATATCCCTTTGCCAATTACAGAAGAACAGCCTTAGCGAAAGGCTTCTTGAAGGGAAAGATGTAACTCTGTGAGATGAATTAACAGAACACAGAGCAGTTTCTCAGAAAGCTTCTTTCCAGTTTTGAACGGAAGATATTTCCTTTTTCACCATAGCCCTCTATGGGCTTCCAAATATCGCTTTGCCAATTTCACAAGAACAGCCTTAGCGAAAGGCTTCTTGAAGGGAAAGATGTAACTCTGTGAGATGAATTAACAGAACACAGAGCAGTTTCTCAGAAAGCTTCTTTCCAGTTTTAAACGGAAGATATTTCCTTTTTCACCATAGCCCTCTATGGGCTTCCAAATATCCCTTTGCCAATTCCACAAGAACAGCCTTAGCGAAAGGCTTCTTGAAGGGAAAGATGTAACTCTGTGAGATGAATTCACAGAACACAGATTAGTTTCTCAGAAAGCTTCTTTCCAGTTTTGAACGGAAGATATTTCCTTTTTCACCATAGCCCTCTATGGGCTTCCAAATATCCCTTTGCCAATTCCACAAGAACAGCCTTAGCGAAAGGCTTCTTGAAGGGAAAGATGTAACTCTGTGAGATGAATTCAAAGAACACAGAGCAGTTTCTCAGAAAGCTTCTTTCCAGTTTTCAGCGGAAGGTATTTCCTTTTTTACCATAGCCGTCTATGGGCTTCCAAATATCCCTTTGCCAATTTCACAAGAACAGCCTTAGCGAAAGGCGTCTTGAAGGGAAAGATGTAACTCTGTGAGATGAATTAACAAAACACAGACCAGTTTCTCAGAAAGATTCTTTCCAGTTTTGAACGGAAGATATTTACTTTTTCACCATAGCCCTCTATGGGCATCCAAATATCCCTTTGCCAATTCCACAAGAACAGCCTTAGCGAAAGGCTTCTTGAAGGGAAAGATGTAACTCTGTGAGATGAATTAACAGAACACAGAGCAGTTTCTCAGAAAGCTTCTTTCCAGTTTTGAACGGAAGATATATCCTTTTTCACCATAGCCCTCTATGGGCTTCCAAATATCGCTTTGCCAATTCCACAAGAACAGCCTTAGCGAAAGGCTTCTTGAAGGGAAAGATGTAACTCTGTGAGATGAATTCACAGAACACAGAGCAGTTTCTCAGAAAGCTTCTTTCCAGTTTTGAACGGAAGATATTTCCCTTTTCACCATAGCCCTCTAGGGGTTCAAAATATCGCTTTGCCAATTCCACAAGAACAGCCTTAGCGAAAGGCTTCTTGAAGGGAAAGATGTAACTCTGTGAGATGAATTAACAGAACACAGAACAGTTTCTCAGAAAGCTTCTTTCCAGTTTTGAACGGAAGATAATTCCTTTTTCACCATAGCCGTCTATGGGCTTCCAAATATCCCTTTGCCAATTCCACAAGAACAGCCTTAGCGAAAGGCTTCTAGAAGGGAAAGATGTAACTCTGTGACATGAATTAACAGAACACAGAGCAGTTTCTCACAAAGCTTCTTTCCAGTTTTGAACGGAAGATATTTCCTTTTTCACCATAGCCCTCTATGGGCTTCCAAATATCCCTTTGCCAATTCCACAAGAACAGCCTTAGCGAAAGGCTTCTTGAAGGGAAAGATGTAACTCTGTGAGATGAATTAACAGAACACAGAGCAGTTTCTCAGAAAGCTTCTTTCCAGTTTTGAACGGAAGATATTTCCTTTTTCACCATAGCCCTCTATGGGCTTCCAAATATCCCGTTGCCAATTACACAAGAACAGCCTTAGCGAAAGGCTTCTTGAAGGGAAAGATGTAACTCTGTGAGATGAATTCACAGAACACAGAGCAGTTTCTCAGAAAGCTTCTTTCCAGATTTGAACGGAAGATATTTCCTTTTTCACCATAGCCGTCTATGGGCTTCCAAATATCCGTTTGCCAATTCCACAAGAACAGCCTTAGCGAAAGGCTTCTTGAAGGGAAAGATGTAACTCTGTGAGATGAATTCAAAGAACACAGAGCAGTTTCTCAGAAAGCTTCTTTCCAGGTTTGAACGGAAGATATTTCCTTTTTCAACATAGGCCTCTATGGGCTTCCAAATATCCCTTTGCCAATTCCAGAAGAACAGCCTTAGCGAAAGGCTTCTTGAAGGGAAAGATGTAACTCTGTGAGATGAATTAACAGAACACAGAGCAGTGTCTCAGAAAGCTTCTTTCCAGTTTTGAACGGAAGATATTTCCTTTTTCACCATAGCCGTCTAGGGGTTCCAAATATCCCTTTGCCAATTCCACAAGAACAGCCTTAGCGAAAGACTTCTTGAAGGGAAAGATGTAACTCTGTGAGATGAATTCACAGAACACAGAGCAGTTTCTCAGAAAGCTTCTTTCCAGTTTTGAACGGAAGATATTTCCTTTTTCACCATAGCCCTCTATGGGCTTCCAAATATCCCTTTGCCAATACCACAAGAACAGCCTTAGCGAAAGGCTTCTTGAAGGGAAAGATGTAACACCGTGAGATGAATTAAGAGAACACAGAGCAGTTTGTCAGAAACCTTCTCTCCAGTTTTGAACGGAAGATATTTCCTTTCTCACCATAGCCCTCTATGGGCTTCCAAATATCGCTTTGCCAATTCCACAAGAACAGCCTTAGCGAAAGGCTTCTTGAAGGGAAAGATGTAACTCTGTGAGATGAATTCACAGAACACAGAGCAGTTTCTCAGAAAGCTTCTTTCCAGTTTTGAACGGAAGATATATCCTTTTTCACCATAGCCCTCTATGGGTTTCCAAATATCGCTTTGCCAATTCCACAAGAACAGCCTTAGCGAAAGTCTTCTTGAAGGGAAAGATGTAACTCTGTGAGATGAATTCACAGAACACAGAGCAGTTTCTCAGAAAGCTTCTTTCCAGTTTTGAACGGAAGATATTTCCTTTTTCACCATAGCC
Source organism: Chlorocebus sabaeus (assembly GCF_047675955.1). NCBI lineage: Eukaryota > Metazoa > Chordata > Mammalia > Primates > Cercopithecidae > Chlorocebus > Chlorocebus sabaeus. Next base: position 1,606,802 of record NW_027327570.1, read on the forward strand.
CTCTAGGGGTTCCAAATATCGCTTTGCCAATTCCACAAGAACAGCCTTAGCGAAAGGCTTCTTGAAGGGAAAGATGTAACTCTGTGAGATGAATTAACAGAACACAGAGCAGTTTCTCAGAAAGCTTCTTTCCAGTTTTGAACGGAAGATATTTGCTTTTTCGCCATAGCCGTCTATGGGCTTCCAAATATCCCTTTGCCAGTTCCACAAGAACAGCCTTAGCGAAAGGCTTCTAGAAGGGAAAGATGTAACTCTGTGAGATGAATTAACAGAACACAGAGCAGTTTCTCACAAAGCTTCTTTCCAGTTTTGACCGGAAGATATTTCCTTTTTCACCATAGCCCTCTATGGGCTTCCAAATATCCCTTTGCCAATTCCACAAGAACAGCCTTAGCGAAAGGCTTCTTGAAGGGAAAGATGTAACTCTGTGAGATGAATTCACAGAACACAGAGCAGTTTCTCAGAAAGCTTCTTTCCAGTTTTGAAAGGAAGATATTTCCTTTTTCACCATAGCCCTCTATGGGCTTCCAAATATCCCGTTGCCAATTCCACAAGAACAGCCTTAGCGAAAGGCTTCTTGAAGGGGAAGATGTAACTCTGTGAGATGAATTAACAGAACACAGAGCAGTTTCTCAGAAAGCTTCTTTCCAGATTTGAACGGAAGATATTTCCTTTTTCACCATAGCCCTCTATGGGCTTCCAAATATCCCTTTGCCAATTCCACAAGAACAGCCTTAGCGAAAGGCTTCTTGAAGGGAAAGATGTAACTCTGTGAGATGAATTAACAGAACACAGAGCAGTTTCTCAGAAAGCTTCTTTCCAGTTTTGAACGGAAGATATTTCCTTTTTCACCATAGGCCTCTATGGGCTTCCAAATATCCCTTTGCCAATTCCACAAGAACAGCCTTAGCGAAAGGCTTCTTGAAGGGAAAGATGTAACTCTGTGAGATGAATTAACAGAACACAGAGCAGTTTCTCAGAAAGCTTCTTTCCAGTTTTGAACGGAAGATATTTCCTTTTTCACCATAGCCCTCTATGGGCTTCCAAATATCCCTTTGCCAATTCCACAAGAACAGCCTTAGCGAAAGGCTTCTTGAAGGGAAAGATGTAACTCTGTGAGATGAATTAACAGAACACAGAGCAGTTTCTCAGAAAGCTTCTTTCCAGTTTTGAACGGAAGATATTTCCTTTTTCACCATAGCCCTCTATGGGCTTCCAAATATCGCTTTGCCAATTCCACAAGAACAGCCTTAGCGAAAGGCTTCTTGAAGGGAAAGATGTAACTCTGTGAGATGAATTCATAGAACACAGAGCAGTTTCTCAGAAAGCTTCTTTCCAGTTTTGAACGGAAGATATTTCCTTTTTCACCATAGCCCTCTATGGGCTTCCAAATATCGCTTTGCCAATTCCACAAGAACAGCCTTAGCGAAAGGCTTCTTGAAGGGAGAGATGTAACTCTGTGAGATGAATTCACAGAACACAGAGCAGTTTCTCAGACAGCTTCTTTCCAGTTTTGAACGGAAGATATTTCCTTTTTCACCATAGCCCTCTATGGGCTTCCAAATATCCCTTTGCCAATTCCACAAGAACAGCCTTAGCGAAAGGCTTCTTGAAAGGAAAGATGTAACTCTGTGAGATGAATTCACAGAACACAGAGCAGTTTCTCAGAAAGCTTCTTTCCAGTTTTGAACGGAAGATATTTCCTTTTTCACCATAGCCATCTATGGGCTTCCAAATATCGCTTTGCCAATTTCACAAGAACAGCCTTAGCGAAAGGCTTCTTGAAGGGAAAGATGTAACTCTGTGAGAAGAATTAACAGAACACAGAGCAGTTTCTCAGAAAGCTTCTTTCCAGTTTTGAACGGAAGATATTTCCTTTTTCACCATAGCCCTCTAAGGACTTCCAAATATACCTTTGCCAATTCCACAAGAACAGCCTTAGCGAAAGGCTTCTTGAAGGGAAAGATGTAACTCTGTTAGATGAATTCACAGAACACAGAGCAGTTTCTCAGAAAGCTTCTTTCCAGTTTTGAACGGAAGATATTTCCTTTTTCACCATAGCCCTCTATGGGCTTCCAAATATCCCTTTGCCAATTCCACAAGAACAGCCTTAGCGAAAGGCTTTTTGAAGGGAAAGATGTAACACTGTGAGATGAATTAAGAGAACACAGAGCAGTTTCTCAGAAAGCTTCTTTCCAGTTTTGAACGAAAGATATTTCCTTTTTCACCATAGGCCTCTATGGGCTTCAAAATATCCCTTTGCCAATTCCTGAAGAACGGCTTAGCGAAAGGCTTCTTGAAGGGAAAGATGTAACTCTGTGAGATGAATTCACAGAACACAGAGCAGTTTCTCAGAAAGCTTCTTTCCAGTTTTGAACGGAAGATATTTCCTTTTTCACCATAGCCGTCTAGGGGTTCCAAATATCCCTTTGCCAATTCCACAAGAACAGCCTTAGCGAAAGGCTTCTTGAAGGGAAAGATGTAACTCTGTGAGATGAATTAACAGAACACAGAGCAGTTTCTCAAAAGCTTCTTTCCAGTTTTGAACGGAAGATAATTCCTTTTTCACCATAGCCCTCTATGGGCTTCCAAATATCCCTTTGCCAATTCCACACGAACAGCCTTAGCGAAAGGCTTCTTGAAGGGAAAGATGTAACTCTGTGAGATAAATTCACAGAACACAGAGCAGTTTCTCAGAAAGCTTCTTTCCAATTTTGAACGGAAGATATTTCCTTTTTTACCATAGCCGTCTATGGGCTTCCAAATATCCCTTTGCCAATTCCACAAGAACAGCCTTAGCGAAAGGCGTCATGAAGGGAAAGATGTAACTCTGTGAGATGAATTAACAAAACACACACCAGTTTCTCAGAAAGTTTCTTTCCAGTTTTGAACGGAAGATATTTCCTTTTTCACCATAGCCCTCTATGGGCTTCCAAATATCCCTTTGCCAATTCCACAAGAACAGCCTTAGCGAAAGGCTTCTTGAAGGGAAAGATGTAACTCTGTGAGATGAATTCACAGAACACAGAGCAGTGTCTCAGAAAGCTTCTTTCCAGTTTTGAACGGAAGATATTTCCTTTTTCACCATAGACCTCTATGGGCTTCCAAATATCCCTTTGCCAATTCCACAAGAACAGCCTTAGCGAAAGGCTTCTAGAAGGGAAAGATGTAACTATGTGAGATGAATTCACAGAACACAGAGCAGTGTCTCAGACAGCTTCTTTCCAATTTTGAACGGAAGATATTTCCTTTTTCACCATAGGCCTCTATGGGATTCCAAATATCCCTTTGCCAATTCCACAAGAACAGCCTTAGCGAAAGGCTTCTTGAAGGGAAAGAGGTAACTCTGTGAGATGAATTCACAGAACACAGAGCAGTTTCTCAGAAAGCTTCTTTCCAGTTTTGAACGGAAGATATTTCCTTTTTCACCATAGCCCTCCTAGGACTTCCAAATATCCCTTTGCCAATTACAGAAGAACAGCCTTAGCGAAAGGCTTCTTGAAGGGAAAGATGTAACTCTGTGAGATGAATTAACAGAACACAGAGCAGTTTCTCAGAAAGCTTCTTTCCAGTTTTGAACGGAAGATATTTCCTTTTTCACCATAGCCCTCTATGGGCTTCCAAATATCGCTTTGCCAATTTCACAAGAACAGCCTTAGCGAAAGGCTTCTTGAAGGGAAAGATGTAACTCTGTGAGATGAATTAACAGAACACAGAGCAGTTTCTCAGAAAGCTTCTTTCCAGTTTTAAACGGAAGATATTTCCTTTTTCACCATAGCCCTCTATGGGCTTCCAAATATCCCTTTGCCAATTCCACAAGAACAGCGTTAGCGAAAGGCTTCTTGAAGGTAAAGATGTAACTCTGTGAGATGAATTCACAGAACACAGATTAGTTTCTCAGAAAGCTTCTTTCCAGTTTTGAACGGAAGATATTTCCTTTTTCACCATAGCCCTCTATGGGCTTCCAAATATCCCTTTGCCAATTCCACAAGAACAGCCTTAGCGAAAGGCTTCTTGAAGGGAAAGATGTAACTCTGTGAGATGAATTCAAAGAACACAGAGCAGTTTCTCAGAAAGCTTCTTTCCAGTTTTCAGCGGAAGGTATTTCCTTTTTTACCATAGCCGTCTATGGGCTTCCAAATATCCCTTTGCCAATTCCACAAGAACAGCCTTAGCGAAAGGCGTCTTGAAGGGAAAGATGTAACTCTGTGAGATGAATTAACAAAACACAGACCAGTTTCTCAGAAAGATTCTTTCCAGTTTTGAACGGAAGATATTTACTTTTTCACCATAGCCCTCTATGGGCATCCAAATATCCCTTTGCCAATTCCACAAGAACAGCCTTAGCGAAAGGCTTCTTGAAGGGAAAGATGTAACTCTGTGAGATGAATTAACAGAACACAGAGCAGTTTCTCAGAAAGCTTCTTTCCAGTTTTGAACGGAAGATATTTCCTTTTTCACCATAGCCCTCTATGGGCTTCCAAATATCGCTTTGCCAATTCCACAAGAACAGCCTTAGCGAAAGGCTTCTTGAAGGGAAAGATGTAACTCTGTGAGATGAATTCACAGAACACAGAGCAGTTTCTCAGAAAGCTTCTTTCCAGTTTTGAACGGAAGATATTTCCCTTTTCACCATAGCCCTCTAGGGGTTCAAAATATCGCTTTGCCAATTCCACAAGAACAGCCTTAGCGAAAGGCTTCTTGAAGGGAAAGATGTAACTCTGTGAGATGAATTAACAGAACACAGAACAGTTTCTCAGAAAGCTTCTTTCCAGTTTTGAACGGAAGATAATTCCTTTTTCACCATAGCCGTCTATGGGCTTCCAAATATCCCTTTGCCAATTCCACAAGAACAGCCTTAGCGAAAGGCTTCTAGAAGGGAAAGATGTAACTCTGTGACATGAATTAACAGAACACAGAGCAGTTTCTCACAAAGCTTCTTTCCAGTTTTGAACGGAAGATATTTCCTTTTTCACCATAGCCCTCTATGGGCTTCCAAATATCCCTTTGCCAATTCCACAAGAACAGCCTTAGCGAAAGGCTTCTTGAAGGGAAAGATGTAACTCTGTGAGGTGAATTAACAGAACACAGAGCAGTTTCTCAGAAAGCTTCTTTCCAGTTTTGAACGGAAGATATTTCCTTTTTCACCATAGCCCTCTATGGGCTTCCAAATATCCCGTTGCCAATTACACAAGAACAGCCTTAGCGAAAGGCTTCTTGAAGGGAAAGATGTAACTCTGTGAGATGAATTCACAGAACACAGAGCAGTTTCTCAGAAAGCTTCTTTCCAGATTTGAACGGAAGATATTTCCTTTTTCACCATAGCCGTCTATGGGCTTCCAAATATCCGATTGCCAATTCCACAAGAACAGCCTTAGCGAAAGGCTTCTTGAAGGGAAAGATGTAACTCTGTGAGATGAATTCAAAGAACACAGAGCAGTTTCTCAGAAAGCTTCTTTCCAGGTTTGAACGGAAGATATTTCCTTTTTCAACATAGGCCTCTATGGGCTTCCAAATATCCCTTTGCCAATTCCAGAAGAACAGCCTTAGCGAAAGGCTTCTTGAAGGGAAAGATGTAACTCTGTGAGATGAATTAACAGAACACAGAGCAGTGTCTCAGAAAGCTTCTTTCCAGTTTTGAACGGAAGATATTTCCTTTTTCACCATAGCCGTCTAGGGGTTCCAAATATCCCTTTGCCAATTCCACAAGAACAGCCTTAGCGAAAGACTTCTTGAAGGGAAAGATGTAACTCTGTGAGATGAATTCACAGAACACAGAGCAGTTTCTCAGAAAGCTTCTTTCCAGTTTTGAACGGAAGATATTTCCTTTTTCACCATAGCCCTCTATGGGCTTCCAAATATCCCTTTGCCAATACCACAAGAACAGCCTTAGCGAAAGGCTTCTTGAAGGGAAAGATGTAACACCGTGAGATGAATTAAGAGAACACAGAGCAGTTTGTCAGAAACCTTCTCTCCAGTTTTGAACGGAAGATATTTCCTTTCTCACCATAGCCCTCTATGGGCTTCCAAATATCGCTTTGCCAATTCCACAAGAACAGCCTTAGCGAAAGGCTTCTTGAAGGGAAAGTTGTAACTCTGTGAGATGAATTCACAGAACACAGAGCAGTTTCTCAGAAAGCTTCTTTCCAGTTTTGAACGGAAGATATATCCTTTTTCACCATAGCCCTCTATGGGTTTCCAAATATCGCTTTGCCAATTCCACAAGAACAGCCTTAGCGAAAGTCTTCTTGAAGGGAAAGATGTAACTCTGTGAGATGAATTCACAGAACACAGAGCAGTTTCTCAGAAAGCTTCTTTCCAGTTTTGAACGGAAGATATTTCCTTTTTCACCATAGCCCTCTAGGGGTTCCAAATATCGCTTTGCCAATTCCACAAGAACAGCCTTAGCGAAAGGCTTCTTGAAGGGAAAGATGTAACTCTGTGAGATGAATTAACAGAACACAGAGCAGTTTCTCAGAAAGCTTCTTTCCAGTTTTGAACGGAAGATATTTGCTTTTTCGCCATAGCCGTCTATGGGCTTCCAAATATCCCTTTGCCAGTTCCACAAGAACAGCCTTAGCGAAAGGCTTCTAGAAGGGAAAGATGTAACTCTGTGAGATGAATTAACAGAACACAGAGCAGTTTCTCACAAAGCTTCTTTCCAGTTTTGACCGGAAGATATTTCCTTTTTCACCATAGCCCTCTATGGGCTTCCAAATATCCCTTTGCCAATTCCACAAGAACAGCCTTAGCGAAAGGCTTCTTGAAGGGAAAGATGTAACTCTGTGAGATGAATTCACAGAACACAGAGCAGTTTCTCAGAAAGCTTCTTTCCAGTTTTGAAAGGAAGATATTTCCTTTTTCACCATAGCCCTCTATGGGCTTCCAAATATCCCGTTGCCAATTCCACAAGAACAGCCTTAGCGAAAGGCTTCTTGAAGGGGAAGATGTAACTCTGTGAGATGAATTAACAGAACACAGAGCAGTTTCTCAGAAAGCTTCTTTCCAGATTTGAACGGAAGATATTTCCTTTTTCACCATAGCCCTCTATGGGCTTCCAAATATCCCTTTGCCAATTCCACAAGAACAGCCTTAGCGAAAGGCTTCTTGAAGGGAAAGATGTAACTTTGTGAGATGAATTCAAAGAACACAGAGCAGTTTCTCAGAAAGCTTCTTTCCAGTTTTGAACGGAAGATATTTCCTTTTTCACCATAGGCCTCTATGGGCTTCCAAATATCCCTTTGCCAATTCCACAAGAACAGCCTTAGCGAAAGGCTTCTTGAAGGGAAAGATGTAACTCTGTGAGATGAATTAACAGAACACAGAGCAGTTTCTCAGAAAGCTTCTTTCCAGTTTTGAACGGAAGATATTTCCTTTTTCACCATAGCCCTCTATGGGCTTCCAAATATCCCTTTGCCAATTCCACAAGAACAGCCTTAGCGAAAGGCTTCTTGAAGGGAAAGATGTAACTCTGTGAGATGAATTAACAGAACACAGAGCAGTTTCTCAGAAAGCTTCTTTCCAGTTTTGAACGGAAGATATTTCCTTTTTCACCATAGCCCTCTATGGGCTTCCAAATATCGCTTTGCCAATTCCACAAGAACAGCCTTAGCGAAAGGCTTCTTGAAGTGAAAGATGTAACTCTGTGAGATGAATTAACAGAACACAGAGCAGTTTCTCAAAAGCTTCTTTCCAGTTTTGAACGGAAGATATTTCCTTTTTCACCATAGCCCTCTATGGGCTTCCAAATATCCCTTTGCCAACTCCACAAGAACAGCCTTAGCGAAAGGCTTCTTGAAGGGAAAGATGTAACTCTGTGAGATGAATTCACAGAACACAGAGCAGTTTCTCAGAAAGCTTCTTTCCAGTTTTGAACGGAAGATATTTCCTTTTTTACCATAGCCGTCTATGGGCTTCCAAATATCCCTTTGCCAATTCCACAAGAACAGCCTTAGCGAAAGGCGTCTTGAAGGGAAAGATGTAACTCTGTGAGATGAATTAACAAAACACAGACCAGTTTCTCAGAAAGTTTCTTTCCAGTTTTGAACGGAAGATATTTCCTTTTTCACCATAGGCCTCTATGGGCTTCCAAATATCCCTTTGCCAATTCCACAAGAACAGCCTTAGCGAAAGGCTTCTTGAAGGGAAAGATGTAACTCTGTGAGATGAATTCACAGAACACAGAGCAGTTTCTCAGAAAGCTTCTTTCCAGTTTTGAACGGAAGACATTTCCTTTTTCACCATAGCCCTCTATGGGCTTCCAAATATCGCTTTGCCAATTCCACAAGAACAGCCTTAGCGAAAGGCTTCTTGAAGTGAAAGATGTAACTCTGTGAGATGAATTCACAGAACACAGAGCAGTTTCTCAGAAAGCTTCTTTCCAGTTTTGAACGGAAGATATTTCCTTTTTCACCATAGCCCTCTATGGGCTTCCAAATATCCCTTTGCCAATTCCACAAGAACAGCCTTAGCGAAAGGCTTCTTGAAGGGAGAGATGTAACTCTGTGAGATGAATTCACAGAACACAGAGCAGTTTCTCAGACAGCTTCTTTCCAGTTTTGAACGGAAGATATTTCCTTTTTCACCATAGCCCTCTATGGGCTTCCAAATATCCCTTTGCCAATTCCACAAGAACAGCCTTAGCGAAAGGCTTCTTGAAAGGAAAGATGTAACTCTGTGAGATGAATTCACAGAACACAGAGCAGTTTCTCAGAAAGCTTCTTTCCAGTTTTGAACGGAAGATATTTCCTTTTTCACCATAGCCCTCTATGGGCTTCCAAATATCGCTTTGCCAATTTCACAAGAACAGCCTTAGCGAAAGGCTTCTTGAAGGGAAAGATGTAACTCTGTGAGATGAATTAACAGAACACAGAGCAGTTTCTCAGAAAGCTTCTTTCCAGTTTTGAACGGAAGATATTTCCTTTTTCACCATAGCCCTCTATGGGCTTCCAAATATCCCTTTGCCAATTCCACAAGAACAGCCTTAGCGAAAGGCTTCTTGAAGGGAAAGATGTAACTCTGTGAGATGAATTCACAGAACACAGATTAGTTTCTCAGAAAGCTTCTTTCCAGTTTTGAACGGAAGATATTTCCTTTTTCACCATAGCCCTCTATGGGCTTCCAAATATCCCTTTGCCAATTCCACAAGAACAGCCTTAGCGAAAGGCTTCTTGAAGGGAAAGATGTAACTCTGTGAGATGAATTCACAGAACACAGAGCAGTTTCTCAGAAAGCTTCTTTCCAGTTTTGAACGGAAGATATTTCCTTTTTCACCATAGCCCTCTAGGACTCCCAAATATCCCTTTGCCAATTCCACAAGAACAGCCTTAGCGAAAGGCTTCTTGAAGGGAAAGATGTAACTCTGTGAGATGAATTCAAAGAACACAGAGCAGTTTCTCAGAAAGCTTCTTTCCAGTTTTCAGGGGAAGTTATTTCCTTTTTTACCATAGCCGTCTATGGGCTTCCAAATATCCCTTTGCCAATTCCACAAGAACAGCCTTAGCGAAAGGCGTCTTGAAGGGAAAGATGTAACTCTGTGAGATGAATTAACAAAACACAGACCAGTTTCTCAGAAAGCTTCTTTCCAGTTTTGAACGGAAGATATTTCCTTTTTCACCATAGCCGTCTAGGGGTTCCAAATATCCCTTTGCCAATTCCACAAGAACAGCCTTAGCGAAAGGCTTCTTGAAGGGAAAGATGTAACTCTGTGAGATGAATTAACAGAACACAGAGCAGTTTCTCAGAAAGCTTCTTTCCAGTTTTGAACGGAAGATATTTCCTTTTTCACCATAGCCCTCTATGGGCTTCCAAATATCGCTGTGCCAATTCCACAAGAACAGCCTTAGCGAAAGGCTTCTTGAAGGGAAAGATGTAACTCTGTGAGAAGAATTAACAGAACACAGAGCAGTTTCTCAGAAAGCTTCTTTCCAGTTTTGAACGGAAGATATTTCCTTTTTCACCATAGCCCTCTATGGGCTTCCAAATATCCCGTTGCCAATTCCACAAGAACAGCCTTAGCGAAAGGCTTCTTGAAGGGAAAGATGTAACTCTGTGAGATGAATTCACAGAACACAGAGCAGTTTCTCAGAAAGCTTCTTTCCAGTTTTGAACGGAAGATATTTCCTTTCTCACCATAGCCCTCTATGGGCTTCCAAATATCGCTTTGCCAATTCCACAAGAACAGCCTTAGCGAAAGGCTTCTTGAAGGGAAAGATGTAACTCTGTGAGATGAATTCACAGAACACAGAGCAGTTTCTCAGAAAGCTTCTTTCCAGTTTTGAACGGAAGATATATCCTTTTTCACCATAGCCCTCTATGGGTTTCCAAATATCGCTTTGCCAATTCCACAAGAACAGCCTTAGCGAAAGGCTTCTTGAAGGGAAAGATGTAACTCTGTGAGATGAATTCACAGAACACAGAGCAGTTTCTCAGAAAGCTTCTTTCCAGTTTTGAACGGAAGATATTTTCTTTTTCACCATAGCCCTCTAGGGGTTCCAAATATCGCTTTGCCAATTCCACAAGAACAGCCTTAGCGAAAGGCTTCTTGAAGGGAAAGATGTAACTCTGTGAGATGAATTAACAGAACACAGAGCAGTTTCTCAGAAAGCTTCTTTCCAGTTTTGAACGGAAGATATTTCCTTTTTCACCATAGCCGTCTATGGGCTTCCAAATATCCCTTTGCCAGTTCCACAAGAACAGCCTTAGCGAAAGGCTTCTAGAAGGGAAAGATTTAACTCTGTGAGATGAATTAACAGAACACAGAGCAGTTTCTCACAAAGCTTCTTTCCAGTTTTGACCGGAAGATATTTCCTTTTTCACCATAGCCCTCTATGGGCTTCCAAATATCCCTTTGCCAATTCCACAAGAACAGCCTTAGCGAAAGGCTTCTTGAAGGGAAAGATGTAACTCTGTGAGATGAATTAACAGAACACAGAGCAGTTTCTCAGAATGCTTCTTTCCAGTTTTGAACGGAAGATATTTCCTTTTTCACCATAGCCCTCTATGGGCTTCCAAATATCCCGTTGCCAATTCCACAAGAACAGCCTTAGCGAAAGGCTTCTTGAAGGGGAAGATGTAACTCTGTGAGATGAATTAACAGAACACAGAGCAGTTTCTCAGAAAGCTTCTTTCCAGATTTGAACGGAAGATATTTCCTTTTTCACCATAGCCCTCTATGGACTTCCAAATATCCCTTTGCCAATTCCACAAGAACAGCCTTAGCGAAAGGCTTCTTGAAGGGAAAGATGTAACTTTGTGAGATGAATCCAAAGAACACAGAGCAGTTTCTCAGAAAGCTTCTTTCCAGTTTTGAACGGAAGATATTTCCTTTTTCACCATAGGCCTCTATGGGCTTCCAAATATCCCTTTGCCAATTCCACAAGAACAGCCTTAGCGAAAGGCTTCTTGAAGGGAAAGATGTAACTCTGTGAGATGAATTAACAGAACACAGAGCAGTTTCTCAGAAAGCTTCTTTCCAGTTTTGAACGGAAGATATTTCCTTTTTCACCATAGCCCTCTATGGGCTTCCAAATATCCCTTTGCCAATTCCACAAGAACAGCCTTAGCGAAAGGCTTCTTGAAGGGAAAGATGTAACTCTGTGAGATGAATTAACAGAACACAGAGCAGTTTCTCAGAAAGCTTCTTTCCAGTTTTGAACGGAAGGTATTTCCTTTTTCACCATAGCCCTCTATGGGCTTCCAAATATCGCTTTGCCAATTCCACAAGAACAGCCTTAGCGAAAGGCTTCTTGAAGGGAAAGATGTAACTCTGTGAGATGAATTAACAGAACACAGAGCAGTTTCTCAAAAGCTTCTTTCCAGTTTGGAACGGAAGATATTTCCTTTTTCACCATAGCCCTCTATGGGCTTCCAAATATCCCTTTGCCAATTCCACAAGAACAGCCTTAGCGAAAGGCTTCTTGAAGGGAAAGATGTAACTCTGTGAGATGAATTCACAGAACACAGAGCAGTTTCTCAGAAAGCTTCTTTCCAGTTTTGAACGGAAGATATTTCCTTTTTTACCATAGCCGTCTATGGGCTTCCAAATATCCCTTTGCCAATTCCACAAGAACAGCCTTAGCGAAAGGCGTCTTGAAGGGAAAGATGTAACTCTGTGAGATGAATTAACAAAACACAGACCAGTTTCTCAGAAAGTTTCTTTCCAGTTTTGAACGGAAGATATTTCCTTTTTCACCATAGGCCTCTATGGGCTTCCAAATATCCCTTTGCCAATTCCACAAGAACAGCCTTAGCGAAAGGCTTCTTGAAGGGAAAGATGTAACTCTGTGAGATGAATTCACAGAACACAGAGCAGTTTCTCAGAAAGCTTCTTTCCAGTTTTGAACGGAAGACATTTCCATTTTCACCATAGCCCTCTATGGGCTTCCAAATATCGCTTTGCCAATTCCACAAGAACAGCCTTAGCGAAAGGCTTCTTGAAGGGAAAGATGTAACTCTGTGAGATGAATTCATAGAACACAGAGCAGTTTCTCAGAAAGCTTCTTTCCAGTTTTGAACGGAAGATATTTCCTTTTTCACCATAGCCCTCTATGGGCTTCCAAATATCGCTTTGCCAATTCCACAAGAACAGCCTTAGCGAAAGGCTTCTTGAAGGGAGAGATGTAACTCTGTGAGATGAATTCACAGAACACAGAGCAGTTTCTCAGACAGCTTCTTTCCAGTTTTGAACGGAAGATATTTCCTTTTTCACCATAGTCCTCTATGGGCTTCCAAATATCCCTTTGCCAATTCCACAAGAACAGCCTTAGCGAAAGGCTTCTTGAAAGGAAAGATGTAACTCTGTGAGATGAATTCACAGAACACAGAGCAGTTTCTCAGAAAGCTTCTTTCCAGTTTTGAACGGAAGATATTTCCTTTTTCACCATAGCCATCTATGGGCTTCCAAATATCGCTTTGCCAATTTCACAAGAACAGCCTTAGCGAAAGGCTTCTTGAAGGGAAAGATGTAACTCTGTGAGAAGAATTAACAGAACACAGAGCAGTTTCTCAGAAAGCTTCTTTCCAGTTTTGAACGGAAGATATTTCCTTTTTCACCATAGCCCTCTAAGGACTTCCAAATATACCTTTGCCAATTCCACAAGAACAGCCTTAGCGAAAGGCTTCTTGAAGGGAAAGATGTAACTCTGTTAGATGAATTCACAGAACACAGAGCAGTTTCTCAGAAAGCTTCTTTCCAGTTTTGAACGGAAGATATTTCCTTTTTCACCGTAGCCCTCTATGGGCTTCCAAATATCCCTTTGCCAATTCCACAAGAACAGCCTTAGCGAAAGGCTTTTTGAAGGGAAAGATGTAACACTGTGAGATGAATTAAGAGAACACAGAGCAGTTTCTCAGAAAGCTTCTTTCCAGTTTTGAACGAAAGATATTTCCTTTTTCACCATAGGCCTCTATGGGCTTCAAAATATCCCTTTGCCAATTCCTGAAGAACGGCTTAGCGAAAGGCTTCTTGAAGGGAAAGATGTAACTCTGTGAGATGAATTCACAGAACACAGAGCAGTTTCTCAGAAAGCTTCTTTCCAGTTTTGAACGGAAGATATTTCCTTTTTCACCATAGCCGTCTAGGGGTTCCAAATATCCCTTTGCCAATTCCACAAGAACAGCCTTAGCGAAAGGCTTCTTGAAGGGAAAGATGTAACTCTGTGAGATGAATTAACAGAACACAGAGCAGTTTCTCAAAAGCTTCTTTCCAGTTTTGAACGGAAGATAATTCCTTTTTCACCATAGCCCTCTATGGGCTTCCAAATATCCCTTTGCCAATTCCACACGAACAGCCTTAGCGAAAGGCTTCTTGAAGGGAAAGATGTAACTCTGTGAGATAAATTCACAGAACACAGAGCAGTTTCTCAGAAAGCTTCTTTCCAATTTTGAACGGAAGATATTTCCTTTTTTACCATAGCCGTCTATGGGCTTCCAAATATCCCTTTGCCAATTCCACAAGAACAGCCTTAGCGAAAGGCGTCTTGAAGGGAAAGATGTAACTCTGTGAGATGAATTAACAAAACACACACCAGTTTCTCAGAAAGTTTCTTTCCAGTTTTGAACGGAAGATATTTCCTTTTTCACCATAGCCCTCTATGGGCTTCCAAATATCCCTTTGCCAATTCCACAAGAACAGCCTTAGCGAAAGGCTTCTTGAAGGGAAAGATGTAACTCTGTGAGATGAATTCACAGAACACAGAGCAGTGTCTCAGAAAGCTTCTTTCCAGTTTTGAACGGAAGATATTTCCTTTTTCACCATAGACCTCTATGGGCTTCCAAATATCCCTTTGCCAATTCCACAAGAACAGCCTTAGCGAAAGGCTTCTAGAAGGGAAAGATGTAACTATGTGAGATGAATTCACAGAACACAGAGCAGTGTCTCAGACAGCTTCTTTCCAATTTTGAACGGAAGATATTTCCTTTTTCACCATAGGCCTCTATGGGATTCCAAATATCCCTTTGCCAATTCCACAAGAACAGCCTTAGCGAAAGGCTTCTTGAAGGGAAAGAGGTAACTCTGTGAGATGAATTCACAGAACACAGAGCAGTTTCTCAGAAAGCTTCTTTCCAGTTTTGAACGGAAGATATTTCCTTTTTCACCATAGCCCTCCTAGGACTTCCAAATATCCCTTTGCCAATTACAGAAGAACAGCCTTAGCGAAAGGCTTCTTGAAGGGAAAGATGTAACTCTGTGAGATGAATTAACAGAACACAGAGCAGTTTCTCAGAAAGCTTCTTTCCAGTTTTGAACGGAAGATATTTCCTTTTTCACCATAGCCCTCTATGGGCTTCCAAATATCGCTTTGCCAATTTCACAAGAACAGCCTTAGCGAAAGGCTTCTTGAAGGGAAAGATGTAACTCTGTGAGATGAATTAACAGAACACAGAGCAGTTTCTCAGAAAGCTTCTTTCCAGTTTTGAACGGAAGATATTTCCTTTTTCACCATAGCCCTCTATGGGCTTCCAAATATCCCTTTGCCAATTCCACAAGAACAGCCTTAGCGAAAGGCTTCTTGAAGGGAAAGATGTAACTCTGTGAGATGAATTCACAGAACACAGATTAGTTTCTCAGAAAGCTTCTTTCCAGTTTTGAACGGAAGATATTTCCTTTTTCACCATAGCCCTCTATGGGCTTCCAAATATCCCTTTGCCAATTCCACAAGAACAGCCTTAGCGAAAGGCTTCTTGAAGGGAAAGATGTAACTCTGTGAGATGAATTCAAAGAACACAGAGCAGTTTCTCAGAAAGCTTCTTTCCAGTTTTCAGCGGAAGGTATTTCCTTTTTTACCATAGCCGTCTATGGGCTTCCAAATATCCCTTTGCCAATTCCACAAGAACAGCCTTAGCGAAAGGCGTCTTGAAGGGAAAGATGTAACTCTGTGAGATGAATTAACAAAACACAGACCAGTTTCTCAGAAAGATTCTTTCCAGTTTTGAACGGAAGATATTTCCTTTTTCACCATAGCCCTCGATGGGCATCCAAATATCCCTTTGCCAATTCCACAAGAACAGCCTTAGCGAAAGGCTTCTTGAAGGGAAAGATGTAACTCTGTGAGATGAATTAACAGAACACAGAGCAGTTTCTCAGAAAGCTTCTTTCCAGTTTTGAACGGAAGATATATCCTTTTTCACCATAGCCCTCTATGGGCTTCCAAATATCGCTTTGCCAATTCCACAAGAACAGCCTTAGCGAAAGGCTTCTTGAAGGGAAAGATGTAACTCTGTGAGATGAATTCACAGAACACAGAGCAGTTTCTCAGAAAGCTTCTTTCCAGTTTTGAACGGAAGATATTTCCCTTTTCACCATAGCCCTCTAGGGGTTCAAAATATCGCTTTGCCAATTCCACAAGAACAGCCTTAGCGAAAGGCTTCTTGAAGGGAAAGATGTAACTCTGTGAGATGAATTAACAGAACACAGAACAGTTTCTCAGAAAGCTTCTTTCCAGTTTTGAACGGAAGATAATTCCTTTTTCACCATAGCCGTCTATGGGCTTCCAAATATCCCTTTGCCAATTCCACAAGAACAGCCTTAGCGAAAGGCTTCTAGAAGGGAAAGATGTAACTCTGTGACATGAATTAACAGAACACAGAGCAGTTTCTCACAAAGCTTCTTTCCAGTTTTGAACGGAAGATATTTCCTTTTTCACCATAGCCCTCTATGGGCTTCCAAATATCCCTTTGCCAATTCCACAAGAACAGCCTTAGCGAAAGGCTTCTTGAAGGGAAAGATGTAACTCTGTGAGATGAATTAACAGAACACAGAGCAGTTTCTCAGAAAGCTTCTTTCCAGTTTTGAACGGAAGATATTTCCTTTTTCACCATAGCCCTCTATGGGCTTCCAAATATCCCGTTGCCAATTACACAAGAACAGCCTTAGCGAAAGGCTTCTTGAAGGGAAAGATGTAACTCTGTGAGATGAATTCACAGAACACAGAGCAGTTTCTCAGAAAGCTTCTTTCCAGATTTGAACGGAAGATATTTCCTTTTTCACCATAGCCGTCTATGGGCTTCCAAATATCCGTTTGCCAATTCCACAAGAACAGCCTTAGCGAAAGGCTTCTTGAAGGGAAAGATGTAACTCTGTGAGATGAATTCAAAGAACACAGAGCAGTTTCTCAGAAAGCTTCTTTCCAGGTTTGAACGGAAGATATTTCCTTTTTCAACATAGGCCTCTATGGGCTTCCAAATATCCCTTTGCCAATTCCAGAAGAACAGCCTTAGCGAAAGGCTTCTTGAAGGGAAAGATGTAACTCTGTGAGATGAATTAACAGAACACAGAGCAGTGTCTCAGAAAGCTTCTTTCCAGTTTTGAACGGAAGATATTTCCTTTTTCACCATAGCCGTCTAGGGGTTCCAAATATCCCTTTGCCAATTCCACAAGAACAGCCTTAGCGAAAGACTTCTTGAAGGGAAAGATGTAACTCTGTGAGATGAATTCACAGAACACAGAGCAGTTTCTCAGAAAGCTTCTTTCCAGTTTTGAACGGAAGATATTTCCTTTTTCACCATAGCCCTCTATGGGCTTCCAAATATCCCTTTGCCAATACCACAAGAACAGCCTTAGCGAAAGGCTTCTTGAAGGGAAAGATGTAACACCGTGAGATGAATTAAGAGAACACAGAGCAGTTTGTCAGAAACCTTCTCTCCAGTTTTGAACGGAAGATATTTCCTTTCTCACCATAGCCCTCTATGGGCTTCCAAATATCGCTTTGCCAATTCCACAAGAACAGCCTTAGCGAAAGGCTTCTTGAAGGGAAAGATGTAACTCTGTGAGATGAATTCACAGAACACAGAGCAGTTTCTCAGAAAGCTTCTTTCCAGTTTTGAACGGAAGATATATCCTTTTTCACCATAGCCCTCTATGGGTTTCCAAATATCGCTTTGCCAATTCCACAAGAACAGCCTTAGCGAAAGGCTTCTTGAAGGGAAAGATGTAACTCTGTGAGATGAATTCACAGAACACAGAGCAGTTTCTCAGAAAGCTTCTTTCCAGTTTTGAACGGAAGATATTTCCTTTTTCACCATAGCCCTCTAGGGGTTCCAAATATCGCTTTGCCAATTCCACAAGAACAGCCTTAGCGAAAGGCTTCTTGAAGGGAAAGATGTAACTCTGTGAGATGAATTAACAGAACACAGAGCAGTTTCTCAGAAAGCTTCTTTCCAGTTTTGAACGGAAGATATTTGCTTTTTCGCCATAGCCGTCTATGGGCTTCC
This sequence comes from Chlorocebus sabaeus, assembly GCF_047675955.1. Lineage (NCBI taxonomy): Eukaryota > Metazoa > Chordata > Mammalia > Primates > Cercopithecidae > Chlorocebus > Chlorocebus sabaeus. Next base: position 1,624,514 of record NW_027327570.1, read on the forward strand.
AAATATCCCTTTGCCAGTTCCACAAGAACAGCCTTAGCGAAAGGCTTCTAGAAGGGAAAGATGTAACTCTGTGAGATGAATTAACAGAACACAGAGCAGTTTCTCACAAAGCTTCTTTCCAGTTTTGACCGGAAGATATTTCCTTTTTCACCATAGCCCTCTATGGGCTTCCAAATATCCCTTTGCCAATTCCACAAGAACAGCCTTAGCGAAAGGCTTCTTGAAGGGAAAGATGTAACTCTGTGAGATGAATTCACAGAACACAGAGCAGTTTCTCAGAAAGCTTCTTTCCAGTTTTGAAAGGAAGATATTTCCTTTTTCACCATAGCCCTCTATGGGCTTCCAAATATCCCGTTGCCAATTCCACAAGAACAGCCTTAGCGAAAGGCTTCTTGAAGGGGAAGATGTAACTCTGTGAGATGAATTAACAGAACACAGAGCAGTTTCTCAGAAAGCTTCTTTCCAGATTTGAACGAAAGATATTTCCTTTTTCACCATAGCCCTCTATGGGCTTCCAAATATCCCTTTGCCAATTCCACAAGAACAGCCTTAGCGAAAGGCTTCTTGAAGGGAAAGATGTAACTTTGTGAGATGAATTCAAAGAACACAGAGCAGTTTCTCAGAAAGCTTCTTTCCAGTTTTGAACGGAAGATATTTCCTTTTTCACCATAGGCCTCTATGGGCTTCCAAATATCCCTTTGCCAATTCCACAAGAACAGCCTTAGCGAAAGGCTTCTTGAAGGGAAAGATGTAACTCTGTGAAATGAATTAACAGAACACAGAGCAGTTTCTCAGAAAGCTTCTTTCCAGTTTTGAACGGAAGATATTTCCTTTTTCACCATAGCCCTCTATGGGCTTCCAAATATCCCTTTGCCAATTCCACAAGAACAGCCTTAGCGAAACGCTTCTTGAAGGGAAAGATGTAACTCTGTGAGATGAATTAACAGAACACAGAGCAGTTTCTCAGAAAGCTTCTTTCCAGTTTTGAACGGAAGATATTTCCTTTTTCACCATAGCCCTCTATGGGCTTCCAAATATCGCTTTGCCAATTCCACAAGAACAGCCTTAGCGAAAGGCTTCTTGAAGTGAAAGATGTAACTCTGTGAGATGAATTAACAGAACACAGAGCAGTTTCTCAAAAGCTTCTTTCCAGTTTTGAACGGAAGATATTTCCTTTTTCACCATAGCCCTCTATGGGCTTCCAAATATCCCTTTGCCAACTCCACAAGAACAGCCTTAGCGAAAGGCTTCTTGAAGGGAAAGATGTAACTCTGTGAGATGAATTCACAGAACACAGAGCAGTTTCTCAGAAAGCTTCTTTCCAGTTTTGAACGGAAGATATTTCCTTTTTTACCATAGCCGTCTATGGGCTTCCAAATATCCCTTTGCCAATTCCACAAGAACAGCCTTAGCGAAAGGCGTCTTGAAGGGAAAGATGTAACTCTGTGAGATGAATTAACAAAACACAGACCAGTTTCTCAGAAAGTTTCTTTCCAGTTTTGAACGGAAGATATTTCCTTTTTCACCATAGGCCTCTATGGGCTTCCAAATATCCCTTTGCCAATTCCACAAGAACAGCCTTAGCGAAAGGCTTCTTGAAGGGAAAGATGTAACTCTGTGAGATGAATTCACAGAACACAGAGCAGTTTCTCAGAAAGCTTCTTTCCAGTTTTGAACGGAAGACATTTCCTTTTTCACCATAGCCCTCTATGGGCTTCCAAATATCGCTTTGCCAATTCCACAAGAACAGCCTTAGCGAAAGGCTTCTTGAAGGGAAAGATGTAACTCTGTGAGATGAATTCACAGAACACAGAGCAGTTTCTCAGAAAGCTTCTTTCCAGTTTTGAACGGAAGATATTTCCTTTTTCACCATAGCCCTCTATGGGCTTCCAAATATCCCTTTGCCAATTCCACAAGAACAGCCTTAGCGAAAGGCTTCTTGAAGGGAGAGATGTAACTCTGTGACATGAATTCACAGAACACAGAGCAGTTTCTCAGACAGCTTCTTTCCAGTTTTGAACGGAAGATATTTCCTTTTTCACCATAGCCCTCTATGGGCTTCCAAATATCCCTTTGCCAATTCCACAAGAACAGCCTTAGCGAAAGGCTTCTTGAAAGGAAAGATGTAACTCTGTGAGATGAATTCACAGAACACAGAGCAGTGTCTCAGAAAGCTTCTTTCCAGTTTTGAACGGAAGATATTTCCTTTTTCACCATAGCCCTCTATGGGCTTCCAAATATCGCTTTGCCAATTTCACAAGAACAGCCTTAGCGAAAGGCTTCTTGAAGGGAAAGATGTAACTCTGTGAGATGAATTAACAGAACACAGAGCAGTTTCTCAGAAAGCTTCTTTCCAGTTTTGAACGGAAGATATTTCCTTTTTCACCATAGCCCTCTATGGGCTTCCAAATATCCCTTTGCCAATTCCACAAGAACAGCCTTAGCGAAAGGCTTCTTGAAGGGAAAGATGTAACTCTGTGAGATGAATTCACAGAACACAGATTAGTTTCTCAGAAAGCTTCTTTCCAGTTTTGAACGGAAGATATTTCCTTTTTCACCATAGCCCTCTATGGGCTTCCAAATATCCCTTTGCCAATTCCACAAGAACAGCCTTAGCGAAAGGCTTCTTGAAGGGAAAGATGTAACTCTGTGAGATGAATTCACAGAACACAGAGCAGTTTCTCAGAAAGCTTCTTTCCAGTTTTGATAGGAAGATATTTCCTTTTTCACCATATCCCTCTATGGGCTTCCAAATATCGCTGTGCCAATTCCACAAGAACAGCCTTAGCGAAAGGCTTCTTGAAGGGAAAGATGTAACTCTGTGAGAAGAATTAACAGAACACAGAGCAGTTTCTCAGAAAGCTTCTTTCCAGTTTTGAACGGAAGATATTTCCTTTTTCACCATAGCCCTCTAAGGACTTCCAAATATACCTTTGCCAATTCCACAAGAACAGCCTTAGCGAAAGGCTTCTTGAAGGGAAAGATGTAACTCTGTTAGATGAATTCACAGAACACAGAGCAGTTTCTCAGAAAGCTTCTTTCCAGTTTTGAACGGAAGATATTTCCTTTTTCACCGTAGCCCTCTATGGGCTTCCAAATATCCCTTTGCCAATTCCACAAGAACAGCCTTAGCGAAAGGCTTTTTGAAGGGAAAGATGTAACACTGTGAGATAAATTAAGAGAACACAGAGCAGTTTCTCAGAAAGCTTCTTTCCAGTTTTGAACGAAAGATATTTCCTTTTTCACCATAGGGCTCTATGGGCTTCAAAATATCCCTTTGCCAATTCCTGAAGAACGGCTTAGCGAAAGGCTTCTTGAAGGGAAAGATGTAACTCTGTGAGATGAATTCACAGAACACAGAGCAGTTTCTCAGAAAGCTTCTTTCCAGTTTTGAACGGAAGATATTTCCTTTTTCACCATAGCCGTCTAGGGGTTCCAAATATCCCTTTGCCAATTCCACAAGAACAGCCTTAGCGAAAGGCTTCTTGAAGGGAAAGATGTAACTCTGTGAGATGAATTAACAGAACACAGAGCAGTTTCTCAGAAAGCTTCTTTCCAGTTTTGAACGGAAGATATTTCCTTTTTCACCATAGCCCTCTATGGGCTTCCAAATATCGCTTTTCCAATTTCACAAGAACAGCCTTAGCGAAAGGCTTCTTGAAGGGAAAGATGTAACTCTGTGAGATGAATTAACAGAACACAGAGCAGTTTCTCAGAAAGCTTCTTTCCAGTTTTGAACGGAAGATATTTCGTTTTTCACCATAGCCCTCTATGGGCTTCCAAATATCCCTTTGCCAATTCCACAAGAACAGCCTTAGCGAAAGGCTTCTTGAAGGGAAAGATGTAACTCTGTGAGATGAATTCACAGAACACAGATTAGTTTCTCAGAAAGCTTCTTTCCAGTTTTGAACGGAAGATATTTCCTTTTTCACCATAGCCCTCTATGGGCTTCCAAATATCCCTTTGCCAATTCCACAAGAACAGCCTTAGCGAAAGGCTTCTTGAAGTGAAAGATGTAACTCTGTGAGATGAATTCAAAGAACACAGAGCAGTTTCTCAGAAAGCTTCTTTCCAGTTTTCAGCGGAAGTTATTTCCTTTTTTACCATAACCGTCTATGGGCTTCCAAATATCCCTTTGCCAATTCCACAAGAACAGCCTTAGCGAAAGGCGTCTTGAAGGGAAAGATGTAACTCTGTGAGATGAATTAACAAAACACAGACCAGTTTCTCAGAAAGATTCTTTCCAGTTTTGAACGGAAGATATTTCCTTTTTCACCATAGCCCTCTATGGGCTTCCAAATATCCCTTTGCCAATTCCACAAGAACAGCCTTAGCGAAAGGCTTCTTGAAGGGAAAGATGTAACTCTGTGAGATGAATTCACAGAACACAGAGCAGTTTCTCAGAAAGCTTCTTTCCAGTTTTCAGCGGAAGGTATTTCCTTTTTTACCATAGCCGTCTATGGGCTTCCAAATATCCCTTTGCCAATTCCACAAGAACAGCCTTAGCGAAAGGCGTCTTGAAGGGAAAGATGTAACTCTGTGAGATGAATTAACAAAACACAGAGCAGTTTCTCAGAAAGCTTCTTTCCAGTTTTGAATGGAAGATATTTCCTTTTTCACCATAGCCCTCTATGGGCTTCCAAATATCGCTTTGCCAATTCCACAAGAACAGCCTTAGCGAAAGGCTTTTTGAAGGAAAAGATGTAACTCTGTGAGATGAATTCACAGAACACAGGGCAGTTTCTCACAAAGCTTCTTTCCAGTTTTGAACGGAAGATATTTCCTTTTACACCAAAGCCGTCTATGGGCTTCCAAATATCACTTTGCCAATTCCACAAGAACAGCCTTAGCGAAAGGCTTCTTGAAGGGAAAGATGAAACTCTGTGAGATGAATTAACAGAACACAGAGCAGTTTCTCAGAAAGCTTCTTTCCAGCTTTGAACGGAAGATATTTCCTTTTTCACCATAGCCCTCTATGGGCTTCCAAATATCCCTTTGCCAATTCCACAAGAACAGCCTTAGCGAAAGGCTTCCTGAAGGGAAAGATGTAACTCTGTGAGATGAATTCACAGAGCACAGAGCAGTGTCTCAGAAAGCTTCTTTCCAGTTTTGAACGGAAGATATTTCTTTTTTCACCATAGGCCTCTATGGGCTTCCAAATATCCCTTTGCCAATTCCACAAGAACAGCCTTAGCGAAAGGCTTCTTGAAGGGAAAGATGTAACGCTGTGAGACGAATTCACAGAACACAGAGCAGTTTCTCAGAAAGCTTCTTTCCAGTTTTGAACGGAAGATATTTCCTTTTTCACCATAGCCCTCTATGGGCTTCCAAATATCGCTTTGCCAATTCCACAAGAACAGCCTTAGCGAAAGGCTTCTTGAAGGGAAAGATGTAACTCTGTGAGATGAATTCACAGAACACAGAGCAGTTTCTCAGAAAGCTTCTTTCCAGTTTTGAACGGAAGATATTTCCTTTTTCACCATAGCCCTCTATGGGCTTCCAAATATCCCTTTGCCAATTTCACAAGAACAGCCTTAGCGAAAGGCTTCTTGAAGGGAAAGATGTAACTCTGTGAGATGAATTAACAGAACACAGAGCAGTTTCTCAGAAAGCTTCTTTCCAGTTTTGAACGGAAGATATTTCCTTTTTCACCATAGCCCTCTATGGGCTTCCAAATATCCCTTTGCCAATTCCACAAGAACAGCCTTAGCGAAAGGCTTCTTGAAGGGAAAGATGTAACTCTGTGAGATGAATTCACAGAAAACAGAGCAGTTTCTCAGAAAGCTTCTTTCCAGTTTTGAACGGAAGATATTTCCTTTTTCACCATAGCCCTCTAGGGGCTTCCAAATATCCCTTTGCCAATTCCACAAGAACAGCCTTAGCGAAAGGCTTCTTGAAGGGAAAGATGTAACTCTGTGAGATGAATTAACAGAACACAGGGCAGTTTCTCAGAAAGCTTCTTTCCAGTTTTGAACGGAAGATATTTCCTTTTTCACCATAGCCCTCTATGGGCTTCCAAATATCGCTTTGCCGAATTCCACAAGAACAGCCTTAGCGAAAGGCTTCTTGAAGGGAAAGATGTAACTCTGTGAGATGAATTCACAGAACACAGAGCAGTTTCTCAGAAAGTTTCTTTCCAGTTTTGAACGGAAGATATTTCCTTTTACACCATAGCCGTCTATGGGATTCCAAATATCCCTTTGCCAATTCCACAAGAACAGTCTAAGCGAAAGGCTTCTTGAAGGGAAAGATGTAACTCTGTGAGATGAATTCACAGAACACAGAGCAGTTTCTCAGAAAGCTTCTTTCCAGTTTTGAACGGAAGATATTTCCTTTTTCACCATAGCTCTCTATGGGCTTCCAAATATCCCTTTGCCAATTCTACAAGAACAGCCTTAGCGAAAGGCTTCTTGAAGGGAAAGATGTAACTCTGGGAGATGAATTCACAGAACACAGAGCAGTGTCTCAGAAAGCTTCTTTCCAGTTTTGAACGGAAGATATTTCCTTTTTCACCATAGGCCTCTATGGGCTTCCAAATATCCCTTTGCCAATTCCACAAGAACAGCCTTAGCGAAAGGCTTCTTGAAGGGAAAGATGTAACTCTGTGAGATGAATTCACAGAACACAGAGCCGTTTCTCAGAAAGCTTCTTTCCAGTTTTGAACGGAAGATATTTCCTTTTTCACCATAGCCCTCTATGGGCTTCCAAATATCCCTTTGCCATTTCCACAAGAACAGCCTTAGCGAAAGGCTTCTTGAAGGGAAAGATGTAACTCTGTGAGATGAATTCACAGAACACAGAGCAGTTTCTCAGAAAGCTTCTTTCCAGTTTTCAACGGAAGATATTTCCTTTTTCACCATAGCCCTCTATGGGCTTCCAAATATCCCTTTTCCAATTCCACAAGAACAGCCTTAGCGAAAGGCGTCTTGAAGGGAAAGATGTAACTCTGTGAGATGAATTCACAGAACACAGAGCAGTTTCTCAGAAAGCTTCTTTCCAGTTTTGAACGGACGATATTTCCTTTTTCACCATAGCCCTCTATGGGCTTCCAAATATCCCTTTGCCAATTCCACAAGTACAGCCTTAGCGAAAGGCTTCTTGAAGGGAAAGATGTAACTCTGTGAGATGAATTCACAGAACACAGAGCAGTGTCTCAGAAAGCTTCTTTCCAATTTTGAACGGAAGATATTTCCTTTTTTACCATAGGCCTCTATGGGATTCCAAATATCCCTTTGCCAATTCCACAAGAACAGCCTTAGCGAAAGGCTTCTTTAAGGGAAAGAGGTAACTCTGTGAGATGAATTCACAGAACACAGAGCAGTTTCTCAGAAAGCTTCTTTCCGGTTTTGAACGGAAGATATTTCCTTTTTCACCATAGCCCTCTATGGGCTTCCAAATATCGCTTTGCCAATCCCACAAGAACAGCCTTAGCGAAAGGCTTCTTGAAGGGAAAGATGTAACTCTGTGAGAAGAATTAACAGAACACAGAGCAGTTTCTCAGAAAGCTTCTTTCCAGTTTTGAACGGAAGATATTTCCTTTTTCACCATAGCCCTCCTAGGACTCCCAAATATCCCTTTGCCAATTCCACAAGAACAGCCTTAGCGAAAGGCTTCTTGAAGGGAAAGATGTAACTCTGTGAGATGAATTCAAAGAACACAGAGCAGTTTCTCAGAAAGCTTCTTTCCAGTTTTCAGGGGAAGTTATTTCCTTTTTTACCATAGCCGTCTATGGGCTTCCAAATATCCCTTTGCCAATTCCACAAGAACAGCCTTAGCGAAAGGCGTCTTGAAGGGAAAGATGTAACTCTGTGAGATTAATTAACAAAACACAGACCAGTTTCTCAGAAAGATTCTTTCCAGTTTTGAACGGAAGATATTTCCTTTTTCACCATAGCCCTCTATGGGCTTCCAAATATCCCTTTGCCAATTCCACAAGAACAGCCTTACCGAAAGGCTTCTTGAAAGGAAAGATGTAACTCTGTGAGATGAATTAACAGAACACAGAGCAGTTTCTCAGAAAGCTTCTTTCCAGTTTTGAACGGAAGATATTTCCTTTTTCACCAAAGCCCTCTATGGGCTTCCAAATATCGCTTTGCCAATTCCACAAGAACAGCCTTAGCGAAAGGCTTCTTGAAGGGAAAGATGTAACTCTGTGAGATGAATTCACAGAACACAGAGCAGTTTCTCAGAAAGCTTCTTTCCAGTTTTGAACGGAAGATATTTCCTTTTACACCATAGCCGTCTATGGGCTTCAGAATATCCCTTTGCCAATTCCACAAGAACAGCCTTAGCGAAAGGCTTCTTGAAGGGAAAGATGTAACTCTGTGAGATGAATTCACAGAACACAGAGCAGTTTCTCAGAAAGCTTCTTTCCAGTTTTGAACGGAAGATATTTCCTTTTTCACCATAGCCCTCTATGGGCTTCCAAATATCCCTTTGCCAATTCCACAAGAACAGCCTTAGCGAAAGGCTTCTTGAAGGGAAAGATGTAACTCTGTGAGATGAATTCACAGAACACAGAGCAGTGTCTCAGAAATCTTCTTTCCAGATTTGAACGGAAGATATTTCCTTTTTCACCATAGCCCTCTATGGGCTTCCAAATATACCTTTGCCAATTCCACAAGAACAGCCTTAGCGAAAGGCTTCTTGAAGTGAAAGATGTAACTCTGTGAGATGAATTCACAGAACACAGAGCAGTTTCTCAGAAAGCTTCTTTCCAGTTTTCAACGGAAGATATTTCCTTTTTCACCATAGCCCTCTATGGGCTTCCAAATATCCCTTTGCCAATTCCACAAGAACAGCCTTAGCGAAAGGCTTCTTGAAGGGAAAGATTGAACTCCGGGAGATGAATTCACAGAACACAGAGCAGTTTCTCAGAAAGCTTCTTTCCAGTTTTGAACGGAAGATATTTCCTTTTTCACCATAGGCCTCTATGGGCTTCCAAATATCCCTTTGCCAATTCCAGAAGAACAGCCTTAGCGAAAGGCTTCTAGAAGGGAAAGATGTAACTCTGTGAGATGAATTCACAGAACACAGAGCAGTTTCTCAGAAAGCTTCTTTCCAGTTTTGAACGGAAGACATTTCCTTTTTCACCATAGCCCTCTATGGGCTTCCAAATATCGCTTTGCCAATTCCACAAGAACAGCCTTAGCGAAAGGCTTCTTGAAGGGAAAGATGTAACTCTGTGAGATGAATTCACAGAACACAGAGCAGTGTCTCAGAAATCTTCTTTCCAGATTTGAACGGAAGATATTTCCTTTTTCACCATAGCCCTCTATGGGCTTCCAAATATCCCTTTGCCAATTCCACAAGAACAGCCTTAGCGAAAGGCTTCTTGAAGTGAAAGATGTAACTCTGTGAGATGAATTCACAGAACACAGAGCAGTTTCTCAGAAAGCTTCTTTCCAGTTTTGAACGGAAGAAATTTCCTTTTTCACCATAACCCTCTATGGGCTTCCAAATATCCCTTTGCCAATTCCACAAGAACAGCCTTAGCGAAAGGCTTCTTGAAGGGAAAGATGTAACTCTGTGAGATGAATTCACAGAACACAGAGCCGTTTCTCAGAAAGCTTCTTTCCAGTTTTGAACGGAAGATATTTCCTTTTTCACCATAGCCCTCTATGGGCTTCCAAATATCGCTTTGCCAATCCCACAAGAACAGCCTTAGCGAAAGGCTTCTTGAAGGGAAAGATGTAACTCTGTGAGAAGAATTAACAGAACACAGAGCAGTTTCTCAGAAAGCTTCTTTCCAGTTTTGAACGGAAGATATTTCCTTTTTCACCATAGCCCTCCTAGGATTTCCAAATATCCCTTTGCCAATTCCACAAGAACAGCCTTAGCGAAAGGCTTCTTGAAGGGAAAGATGTAACTCTGTGAGATGAATTCACAGAACACAGAGCAGTTTCTCAGAAAGCTTCTTTCCAGTTTTGAACGGAAGATATTTCCTTTTTCACCATAGCCCTCTATGGGCCTCCAAATATCGCTTTGCCAATTTCACAAGAACAGCCTTAGCGAAAGGCTTCTTGAAGGGAAAGATGTAACTCTGTGAGATGAATTCACAGAACACAGAGCAGTTTCTCAGAAAGCTTCTTTCCAGTTTTGAACGGAAGATATTTCCTTTTTCACCATAGGCCTCTATGGGCTTCCAAATATCCCTTTGCCAATTCCACAAGAACAGCCTTAGCGAAAGGCTTCTTGAAGGGAAAGATGTAACTCTGTGAGATGAATTAACAGAACACAGATTAGTTTCTCAGAAAGCTTCTTTCCTGTTTTGAACGGAATATATTTCCCTTTTCACCATAGCCCTCTATGGGCTTCCAAATATCCCGTTGCCAATTCCACAAGAACAGCCTTAGCGAAAGGCTTCTTGAAGGGAAAGATGTAACTCTGTGAGATGAATTCAAAGAACACAGAGCAGTTTCTCAGAAAGCTTCTTTCCAGTTTTCAGCGGAAGGTATTTCCTTTTTTACCATAGCCGTCTATGGGCTTCCAAATATCCCTTTGCCAATTCCACAAGAACAGCCTTAGCGAAAGGCGTCTTGAAGGGAAAGATGTAACTCTGTGAGATGAATTAACAAAACACAGAGCAGTTTCTCAGAAAGCTTCTTTCCAGTTTTGAACGGAAGATATTTCCTTTTTCACCATAGCCCTCTATGGGCTTCCAAATATCGCTTTGCCAATTCCACAAGAACAGCCTTAGCGAAAGGCTTCTTGAAGGAAAAGATGTAACTCTGTGAGATGAATTCACAGAACACAGGGCAGTTTCTCACAAAGCTTCTTTCCAGTTTTGAACGGAAGATATTTCCTTTTACACCATAGCCGTCTATGGGCTTCCAAATATCACTTTGCCAATTCCACAAGAACAGCCTTAGCGAAAGGCTTCTTGAAGGGAAAGATGAAACTCTGTGAGATGAATTAACAGAACACAGAGCAGTTTCTCAGAAAGCTTCTTTCCAGCTTTGAACGGAAGATATTTCCTTTTTCACCATAGCCCTCTATGGGCTTCCAAATATCCCTTTGCCAATTCCACAAGAACAGCCTTAGCGAAAGGCTTCCTGAAGGGAAAGATGTAACTCTGTGAGATGAATTCACAGAGCACAGAGCAGTGTCTCAGAAAGCTTCTTTCCAGTTTTGAACGGAAGATATTTCATTTTTCACCATAGGCCTCTATGGGCTTCCAAATATCCCTTTGCCAATTCCACAAGAACAGCCTTAGCGAAAGGCTTCTTGAAGGGAAAGATGTAACGCTGTGAGACGAATTCACAGAACACAGAGCAGTTTCTCAGAAAGCTTCTTTCCAGTTTTGAACGGAAGATATTTCCTTTTTCACCATAGCCCTCTATGGGCTTCCAAATATCGCTTTGCCAATTCCACAAGAACAGCCTTAGCGAAAGGCTTCTTGAAGGGAAAGATGTAACTCTGTGAGATGAATTCATAGAACACAGAGCAGTTTCTCAGAAAGCTTCTTTCCAGTTTTGAACGGAAGATATTTCCTTTTACACCATAGCCCTCTATGGGCTTCCAAATATCCCTTTGCCAATTCCACAAGAACAGCCTTAGCGAAAGGCTTCTTGAAAGGAAAGATGTAACTCTGTGAGATGAATTAACAGAACACAGAGCAGTTTCTCAGAAAGCTTCTTTCCAGTTTTGAACGGAAGATATTTCCTTTTTTACCATAGCCGTCTATGGGCTTCCAAATATCCCTTTGCCAATTCCACAAGAACAGCCTTAGCGAAAGGCGTCTTGAAGGGAAAGATGTAACTCTGTGAGATTAATTAACAAAACACAGACCAGTTTCTCAGAAAGATTCTTTCCAGTTTTGAACGGAAGATATTTCCTTTTTCACCATAGCCCTCTATGGGCTTCCAAATATCCCTTTGCCAATTCCACAAGAACAGCCTTAGCGAAAGGCTTCTTGAAAGGAAAGATGTAACTCTGTGAGATGAATTAACAGAACACAGAGCAGTTTCTCAGAAAGCTTCTTTCCAGTTTTGAACGGAAGATATTTCCTTTTTCACCAAAGCCCTCTATGGGCTTCCAAATATCGCTTTGCCAATTCCACAAGAACAGCCTTAGCGAAAGGCTTCTTGAAGGGAAAGATGTAACTCTGTGAGATGAATTCATAGAACACAGAGCAGTTTCTCAGAAAGCATCTTTCCAGTTTTGAACGGAAGATATTTCCTTTTACACCATAGCCGTCTATGGGCTTCCAAATATCCCTTTGCCAATTCCACAAGACCAGCCTTAGCGAAAGGCTTCTTGAAGGGAAAGATGTAACTCTGTGAGATGAATTCACAGAACACAGAGCAGTGTCTCAGAAATCTTCTTTCCAGATTTGAACGGAAGATAATTCCTTTTTCACCATAGCCCTCTATGGGCTTCCAAATATCCCTTTGCCAATTCCACAAGAACAGCCTTAGCGAAAGGCTTCTTGAAGTGAAAGATGTAACTCTGTGAGATGAATTCACAGAACACAGAGCAGTTTCTCAGAAAGCTTCTTTCCAGTTTTGAACGGAAGATATTTCCTTTTTCACCATAACCCTCTATGGGCTTCCAAATATCCCTTTGCCAATTCCACAAGAACAGCCTTAGCGAAAGGCCTCTTGAAGGCAAAGATGTAACTCTGTGAGATGAATTCACAGAACACAGAGCAGTTTCTCAGAAAGCTTCTTTCCAGTTTTGAACGGAAGATATTTCCTTTTTCACCATAGCCCTCTATGGGCTTCCAAATATCGTTTTGCCAATTTCACAAGAACAGCCTTAGCGAAACACTTCTTGAAGGGAAAGATGTAACTCTGTGAGATGAATTAACAGAACACAGAGCAGTTTCTCAGAAAGCTTCTTTCCAGTTTTGAACGGAAGATATTTCCTTTTTCACCATAGCCCTCTATGGGCTTCCAAATATCCCTTTGCCAATTCCACAAGAACATCCTTAGCGAAAGGCTTCTTGAAGGGAAAGATGTAACTCTGTGAGATGAATTCACAGAACACAGATTAGTTTCTCAGAAAGCTTCTTTCCTGTTTTGAACGGAAGATATTTCCTTTTTCACCATAGCCCTCTATGGGCTTCCAAATATCCCTTTGCCAATTCCACAAGAACAGCCTTAGCGAAAGGCTTCTTGAAGGGAAAGATGTAAATCTGTGAGATGAATTCACAGAACACAGAGCAGTTTCTCAGAAAGCTTCTTTCCAGTTTTCAGCGGAAGGTATGTCCTTTTTTACCATATCCGTCTATGGGCTTCCAAATATCCCTTTGCCAATTCCACAAGAACAGCCTTAGCGAAAGGCGTCTTGAAGGGAAAGATGTAACTCTGTGAGATGAATTAACAAAACACAGACCAGTTTCTCAGAAAGCTTCTTTCCAGTTTTGAACGGAAGATATTTCCTTTTTCACCATAGCCCTCTATGGGCTTCCAAATATCCCTTTGCCAATTCCACAAGAACAGCCTTAGCGAAAGGCTTCTTGAAGGGAAAGATGTAACTCTGTGAGATGAATTAACAGAACACAGAGCAGTTTCTCAGAAAGCTTCTTTCCAGTTTTGAACGGAAGATATTTCCTTTTTCACCAAAGCCCTCTATGGGCTTCCAAATATCGCTTTGCCAATTCCACAAGAACAGCCTTAGCGAAAGGCTTCTTGAAGGGAAAGATATAACTCTGTGAGATGAATTCACAGAACACAGAGCAGTTTCTCAGAAAGCTTCTTTCCAGTATTGAACGGAAGATATTTCCTTTTACACCATAGCCGTCTATGGGCTTCCAAATATCCCTTTGCCAATTCCACAAGAACAGCCTTAGCGGAAGGCTTCTTGAAGGGAAAGATGTAACTCTGTGAGATGAATTCACAGAACACAGAGCAGTTTCTCAGAAAGCTTCTTTCCAGTTTTGAACGGAAGATATTTCCTTTTTCACCATAGCCCTCTATGGGCTTCCAAATATCCCTTTGCCAATTCCACAACAACAGCCCTAGCGAAAGGCTTCTTGAAGGGAAAGATGTAACTCTGTGAGATGAATTAACAGAACACAGAGCAGTTTCTCAGAAAGCTTCTTTCCAGTTTTGAACGGAAGATATTTCCTTTTTCACCATAGCCCTCTATGGGCTTCCAAATATCGCTTTGCCAATTCCACAAGAACAGCCTTAGCGAAAGGCTTCTTGAAGGGAAAGATGTAACTCTGTGAGATGAATTCACAGAACACAGAGCAGTTTCTCAGAAAGCTTCTTTCCAGTTTTGAACGGAAGATATTTCCTTTTTCACCATAGCCCTCTATGGGCTTCCAAAAATCCCTTTGCCAATTCCACAAGAACAGCCTTAGCGAAAGGCGTCTTGAAGGGAAAGATGTAACTCTGTGAGATGAATTAACAAAACACAGACCAGTTTCTCAGAAAGCTTCTTTCCAGTTTTGAACGGAAGATATTTCCTTTTTCACCATAGCCCTCTATGGGCTTCCAAATATCCCTTTGCCAATTCCACAAGAACAGCCTTAGCGAAAGGCTTCTTGAAGGGAAAGATGTAACTCTGTGAGATGAATTAACAGAACACAGAGCAGTTTCTCAGAAAGCTTCTTTCCAGTTTTGAACGGAAGATATTTCCTTTTTCACCAAAGCCCTCTATGGGCTTCCAAATATCGCTTTGCCAATTCCACAAGAACAGCCTTAGCGAAAGGCTTCTTGAAGGGAAAGATATAACTCTGTGAGATGAATTCACAGAACACAGAGCAGTTTCTCAGAAAGCTTCTTTCCAGTATTGAACGGAAGATATTTCCTTTTACACCATAGCCGTCTATGGGCTTCCAAATATCCCTTTGCCAATTCCACAAGAACAGCCTTAGCGGAAGGCTTCTTGAAGGGAAAGATGTAACTCTGTGAGATGAATTCACAGAACACAGAGCAGTTTCTCAGAAAGCTTCTTTCCAGTTTTGAACGGAAGATATTTCCTTTTTCACCATAGCCCTCTATGGGCTTCCAAATATCCCTTTGCCAATTCCACAACAACAGCCCTAGCGAAAGGCTTCTTGAAGGGAAAGATGTAACTCTGTGAGATGAATTAACAGAACACAGAGCAGTTTCTCAGAAAGCTTCTTTCCAGTTTTGAACGGAAGATATTTCCTTTTTCACCATAGCCCTCTATGGGCTTCCAAATATCGCTTTGCCAATTCCACAAGAACAGCCTTAGCGAAAGGCTTCTTGAAGGGAAAGATGTAACTCTGTGAGATGAATTCACAGAACACAGAGCAGTTTCTCAGAAAGCTTCTTTCCAGTTTTGAACGGAAGATATTTCCTTTTTCACCATAGCCCTCTATGGGCTTCCAAATATCCCTTTGCCAATTCCACAAGAACAGCCTTAGCGAAAGGCGTCTTGAAGGGAAAGATGTAACTCTGTGAGATGAATTCACAGAACACAGAGCAATTTCTCAGAAACCTTCTTTCCAGTTTTGAACGGAAGATATTTCCTTTTTCACCATAGCCCTCTATGGGCTTCCAACTATCCCTTTTCCAATTCCACAAGAGCAGCCTTAGCGAAAGGCTTCTTGAAGGGAAAGATGTAACTCTGTGAGATGAATTCACAGAACACAGAGCCGTTTCTCAGAAAGCTTCTTTCCAGTTTTGAACGGAAGATATTTCCATTTTCACCATAGCCCTCTATGGGCTTCCAAATATCCCTTTGCCAATTCCACAAGAACAGCCTTAGCGAAAGGCTTCTTGAAGGGAAAGATGTAACTCTGTGAGATGAATTCACAGAACACAGAGCAGTGTCTCAGAAAGCTTCTTTCCAGTTTTGAACGGAAGATATTTCCTTTTACACCATAGCCGTCTATGGGCTTCCAAATATCACTTTGCCAATTCCACAAGAACAGCCTTAGCGAAAGGCTTCTTGAAGGGAAAGATGAAACTCTGTGAGATGAATTAACAGAACACAGAGCAGTTTCTCAGAAAGCTTCTTTCCAGCTTTGAACGGAAGATATTTCCTTTTTCACCATAGCCCTCTATGGGCTTCCAAATATCCCTTTGCCAATTCCACAAGAACAGCCTTAGCGAAAGGCTTCCTGAAGGGAAAGATGTAACTCTGTGAGATGAATTCACAGAGCACAGAGCAGTGTCTCAGAAAGCTTCTTTCCAGTTTTGAACGGAAGATATTTCATTTTTCACCATAGGCCTCTACGGGCTTCCAAATATCCCTTTGCCAATTCCACAAGAACAGCCTTAGCGAAAGGCTTCTTGAAGGGAAAGATGTAACGCTGTGAGACGAATTCACAGAACACAGAGCAGTTTCTCAGAAAGCTTCTTTCCAGTTTTGAACGGAAGATATTTCCTTTTTCACCATAGCCCTCTAAGGGCTTCCAAATATCGCTTTGCCAATTCCACAAGAACAGCCTTAGCGAAAGGCTTCTTGAAGGGAAAGATGTAACTCTGTGAGATGAATTCACAGAACACAGAGCAGTTTCTCAGAAAGCTTCTTTCCAGTTTTGAACGGAAGATATTTCCTTTTTCACCATAGCCCTCTATGGGCTTCCAAATATCCCTTTGCCAATTTCACAAGAACAGCCTTAGCGAAAGGCTTCTTGAAGGGAAAGATGTAACTCTGTGAGATGAATTAACAGAACACAGAGCAGTTTCTCAGAAAGCTTCTTTCCAGTTTTGAACGGAAGATATTTCCTTTTTCACCATAGCCCTCTATGGGCTTCCAAATATCGCTTTGCCAATTCCACAAGAACAGCCTTAGCGAAAGGCTTCTTGAAGGGAAAGATGTAACTCTGTGAGATGAATTCACAGAAAACAGAGCAGTTTCTCAGAAAGCTTCTTTCCAGTTTTGAACGGAAGATATTTCCTTTTTCACCATAGCCCTCCTAGGACTCCCAAATATCCCTTTGCCAATTCCACAAGAACAGCCTTAGCGAATGGCTTCTTGAAGGGAAAGATGTAACTCTGTGAGATGAATTCAAAGAACACAGAGCAGTTTCTCAGAAAGCTTCTTTCCAGTTTTCAGGGGAAGTTATTTCCTTTTTTACCATAGCCGTCTATGGGCTTCCAAATATCCCTTTGCCAATTCCACAAGAACAGCCTTAGCGAAAGGCGTCTTGAAGGGAAAGATGTAACTCTGTGAGATTAATTAACAAAACACAGACCAGTTTCTCAGAAAGATTCTTTCCAGTTTTGAACGGAAGATATTTCCTTTTTCACCATAGCCCTCTATGGGCTTCCAAATATCCCTTTGCCAATTCCACAAGAACAGCCTTAGCGAAAGGCTTCTTGAAAGGAAAGATGTAACTCTGTGAGATGAATTAACAGAACACAGAGCAGTTTCTCAGAAAGCTTCTTTCCAGTTTTGAACGGAAGATATTTCCTTTTTCACCAAAGCCCTCTATGGGCTTCCAAATATCGCTTTGCCAATTCCACAAGAACAGCCTTAGCGAAAGGCTTCTTGAAGGGAAAGATGTAACTCTGTGAGATGAATTCACAGAACACAGAGCAGTTTCTCAGAAAGCTTCTTTCCAGTTTTGAACGGAAGATATTTCCTTTTACACCATAGCCGTCTGTGGGCTTCCAAATATCCCTTTGCCAATTCCACAAGAACAGCCTTAGCGAAAGGCTTCTTGAAGGGAAAGATGTAACTCTGTGAGATGAATTCACAGAACACAGAGCAGTTTCTCAGAAAGCTTCTTTCCAGTTTTGAACGGAAGATATTTCCTTTTTCACCATAGCCCTCTATGGGCTTCCAAATATCCCTTTGCCAATTCCACAAGAACAGCCTTAGCGAAAGGCTTCTTGAAGGGAAAGATGTAACTCTGTGAGATGAATTCACAGAACACAGAGCAGTTTCTCAGAAAGCTTCTTTCCAGTTTTCAACGGAAGGTATTTCCGTTTTTACCATAGCCGTCTATGGGCTTCCAAATATCCCTTTGCCAATTCCACAAGAACAGCCTTAGCGAAAGGCGTCTTGAAGGGAAAGATGTAACTCTGTGAGATGAATTAACAAAACACAGACCAGTTTCTCAGAAAGCTTCTTTCCAGTTTTGAACGGAAGATATTTCCTTTTTCACCATAGCCCTCTAAGGGCTTCCAAATATCGCTTTGCCAATTCCACAAGAACAGCCTTAGCGAAAGGCTTCTTGAAGGGAAAGATGTAACTCTGTGAGATGAATTAACAGAACACAGAGCAGTTTCTCAGAAAGCTTCTTTCCAGTTTTGAACGGAAGATATTTCCTTTTTCACCATAGCCCTCTAGGGGCTTCCAAATATCCCTTTGCCAATTCCACAAGAACAGCCTTAGCGAAAGGCTTCTTGAAGGGAAAGATGTAACTCTGTGAGATGAATTAACAGAACACAGGGAAGTTTCTCAGAAAGCTTCTTTCCAGTTTTGAACGGAAGATATTTCCTTTTTCACCATAGCCCTCTATGGGCTTCCAAATATCGCTTTGCCAATTCCACAAGAACAGCCTTAGCGAAAGGCTTCTTGAAGGGAAAGATGTAACTCTGTGAGATGAATTCACAGAACACAGAGAAGTTTCTCAGAAAGCTTCTTTCCAGTTTTGAACGGAAGATATTTCCTTTTACACTATAGCCGTCTATGGGCTTCCAAATATCCCTTTGCCAATTCCACAAGAACAGCCTTAGCGAAAGGCTTCTTGGAGGGAAAGATGTAACTCGGTGAGATGAATTCACAGAACACAGAGCAGTGTCTCAGAAAGCTTCTTTCCAGTTTTGAACGGAAGATATTTCCTTTTTCACCATAGGCCTCTATGGGCTTCCAAATATCCCTTTGCCAATTCCACAAGAACAGCCTTAGCGAAAGGCTTCTTGAAAGGAAAGATGTAACTCTGTGAGATGAATTCACAGAACACAGAGCAGTTTCTCAGAAAGCTTCTTTCCAGTTTTGAACGGAAGATATTTCCTTTTTCACCATAGCCCTCTATGGGCTTCCAAATATCCCTTTGCCAATTCCACAAGAACAGCCTTAGCGAAAGGCTTCTTGAAGGGAAAGATGTAACTCTGTGAGATGAATTCACAGAACACAGAGCAGTGTCTCAGAAAGCTTCTTTCCAATTTTGAACGGAAGATATTTCCTTTTTCACCATAGGCCTCTATGGGATTCCAAATATCCCTTTGCCAATTCCACAAGAACAGCCTTAGCGAAAGGCTTCTTTAAGGGAAAGAGGTAACTCTGTGAGATGAATTCACAGAACACAGAGCAGTTTCTCAGAAAGCTTCTTTCCGGTTTTGAACGGAAGATATTTCCTTTTTCACCATAGCCCTCTATGGGCTTCCAAATATCGCTTTGCCAATCCCACAAGAACAGCCTTAGCGAAAGGCTTCTTGAAGGGAAAGATGTAACTCTGTGAGAAGAATTAACAGAACACAGAACAGTTTCTCAGAAAGCTTCTTTCCAGTTTTGAACGGAAGATATTTCCTTTTTCACCATAGCCCTCCTAGGACTCCCAAATATCCCTTTGCCAATTCCACAAGAACAGCCTTAGCGAAAGGCTTCTTGAAGGGAAAGATGTAACTCTGTGAGATGAATTAACAGAACACAGAGCAGTTTCTCAGAAAGCTTCTTTCCAGTTTTCAGGGGAAGTTATTTCCTTTTTCACCATAGCCCTCTATGGGCTTCCAAATATCGCTTTGCCAATTTCACAAGAACAGCCTTAGCGAAAGGCTTCTTAAAGGGAAAGATGTAAATCTGTGAGATGAATTCAAAGAACACAGAGCAGTTTCTCAGAAAGCTTCTTTCCAGTTTTCAGCGGAAGGTATGTCCTTTTTTACCATAGCCGTCTATGGGCTTCCAAATATCCCTTTGCCAATTCCACAAGAACAGCCTTAGCGAAAGGCGTCTTGAAGGGAAAGATGTAACTCTGTGAGATGAATTAACAAAACACAGACCAGTTTCTCAGAAAGCTTCTTTCCAGTTTTGAACGGAAGATATTTCCTTTTTCACCATAGCCCTCTATGGGCTTCCAAATATCCCTTTGCCAATTCCACAAGAACAGCCTTAGCGAAAGGCTTCTTGAAGGGAAAGATGTAACTCTGTGAGATGAATTCACAGAACACAGAGCAGTTTCTCAGAAAGCTTCTTTCCAGTTTTGAACGGAAGATATTTCCTTTTACACCATAGCCGTCTATGGGCTTCCAAATATCCCTTTGCCAATTCCACAAGAACAGCCTTAGCGAAAGGCTTCTTGAAGGGAAAGATGTAACTCTGTGAGATGAATTAACAGAACACAGAGCAGTTTCTCAGAAAGCTTCTTTCCAGTTTTGAACGGAAGATATTTCCTTTTTCACCATAGCCCTCTATGGGCTTCCAAATATCCCTTTGCCAATTCCACAAGAATAGCCTTAGCGAAAGGCTTCTTGAAGGGAAAGATGTAACTCTGTGAGATGACTTCACAGATCACAGAGCAGTTTCTCAGAAAGCTTCTTTCCAGTTTTCAACGGAAGGTATTTCCTTTTTTACCATAGCCGTCTATGGGCTTCCAAATATCCCTTTGCCAATTCCACAAGAACAGCCTTAGCGAAAGGCGTCTTGAAGGGAAAGATGTAACTCTGTGAGATGAATTAACAGAACACAGAGCAGTTTCTCAGAAAGCTTCTTTCCAGTTTTGAACGGAAGATATTTCCTTTTTCACCATAGCCCTCTATGGGCTTCCAAATATCCCTTTGCCAATTCCACAACAACAGCCTTAGCGAAAGGCTTCTTGAAGGGAAAGATGTAACTCTGTGAGATGAATTAACAGAACACAGAGCAGTTTCTCAGAAAGCTTCCTTCCAGTTTTGAACGGAAGATATTTCCTTTTTCACCATAGCCCTCTATGGGCTTCCAAATATCGCTTTGCCAATTCCACAAGAACAGCCTTAGCCAAAGGCTTCTTGAAGGGAAAGATGTAACTCTGTGAGATGAATTCACAGAACACAGGGCAGTTTCTCAGAAAGCTTCTTTCCAGTTTTGAACGGAAGATATTTCCTTTTACACCATAGCCGTCTATGGGCTTCCAAATATCCCTTTGCCAATTCCACAAGAACAGCCTTAGCGAAAGGCTTCTTGAAGGGAAAGATGTAACTCTGTGAGATGAATTAACAGAACACAGAGCAGTTTCTCAGAAAGCTTCTTTCCAGTTTTGAACGGAAGATATTTCCTTTTTCACCATAGGCCTCTATGGGCTTCCAAATATCCCTTTGCCAATTCCAGAAGAACAGCCTTAGCGAAAGGCTTCTTGAAGGTAAAGATGTAACTCTGTGAGATGAATTCACAGAACACAGAGCAGTTTCTCAGAAAGCTTCTTTCCAGTTTTGAACGGAAGACATTTCCTTTTTCACCATAGCCCTCTATGGGCTTCCAAATATCGCTTTGCCAATACCACAAGAACAGCCTTAGCGAAAGGCTTCTTGAAGGGAAAGATGTAACTCTGTGAAATGAATTCACAGAACACAGAGCAGTTTCTCAGAAAGCTTGTTTCCAGTTTTGAACGGAAGATATTTCCTTTTTCACCATAGCCCTCTAGGGGCTTCCAAATATCCCTTTGCCAATTCCACAAGAACAGCCTTAGCGAAAGGCTTCTTGAAGGGAAAGATGTAACTCTGTGAGATGAATTCACAGAACACACAGCAGTTTCTCAGAAAGCTTCTTTCCAGTTTTGAACGGAAGATATTTCCTTTTTCACCATAGCCCTCTAGGGGCTTCCAAATATCCCTTTGCCAATTCCACAAGAACAGCCTTAGCGAAAGGCTTCTTGAAGGGAAAGATGTAACACTGTGAGATGAATTCACAGAACACAGAGCAGTGTCTCAGAAAGCTTCTTTCCAGATTTGAACGGAAGATATTTCCTTTTTCACCATAGCCCTCTATGGGCTTCCAAATATCCCTTTGCCAATTCCACAAGAACAGCCTTAGCGAAAGGCTTCTTGAAGGGAAAGATGTAACTCTGTGAGATGAATTCACAGAACACAGAGCAGTTTCTCAGAAAGCTTCTTTCCAGTTTTGAACGGAAGATATTTCCTTTTTCACCATAGCCCTCTATGGGCTTCCAAATATCGCTTTGCCAATTTCACAAGAACAGCCTTAGCGAAAGGCTTCTTGAAGGGAAAGATGTAACTCTGTGAGATGAATTAACAGAACACAGAGCAGTTTCTCAGAAAGCTTCTTTCCAGTTTTGAACGGAAGATATTTCCTTTTTCACCATAGCCCTCTATGGGCTTCCAAATATCCCTTTGCCAATTCCACAAGAACAGCCTTAGCGAAAGGCTTCTTGAAGGGAAAGATGTAACTCTGTGAGATGAATTCACAGAACACAGATTAGTTTCTCAGAAAGCTTCTTTCCTGTTTTGAACGGAAGATATTTCCTTTTTCACCATAGCCCTCTATGGGCTTCCAAATATCCCTTTGCCAATTCCACAAGAACAGCCTTAGCGAAAGGCTTCTTGAAGGGAAAGATGTAATTCTGTGAGATGAATTCACAGAACACAGAGAAGTTTCTCAGAAAGCTTCTTTCCAGTTTTGAACGGAAGATATTTCCTTTTACACCATAGCCGTCTATGGGCTTCCAAATATCCCTTTGCCAATTCCACAAGAACAGCCTTAGCGAAAGGCTTCTTGGAGGGAAAGATGTAACTCGGTGAGATGAATTCACAGAACACAGAGCAGTGTCTCAGAAAGCTTCTTTCCAGTTTTGAACGGAAGATATTTCCTTTTTCACCATAGGCCTCTATGGGCTTCCAAATATCCCTTTGCCAATTCCACAAGAACAGCCTTAGCGAAAGGCTTCTTGAAAGGAAAGATGTAACTCTGTGAGATGAATTCACAGAACACAGAGCAGTTTCTCAGAAAGCTTCTTTCCAGTTTTGAACGGAAGATATTTCCTTTTTCACCATAGCCCTCTATGGGCTTCCAAATATCCCTTTGCCAATTCCACAAGAACAGCCTTAGCGAAAGGCTTCTTGAAGGGAAAGATGTAACTCTGTGAGATGAATTCACAGAACACAGAGCAGTGTCTCAGAAAGCTTCTTTCCAATTTTGAACGGAAGATATTTCCTTTTTCACCATAGGCCTCTATGGGATTCCAAATATCCCTTTGCCAATTCCACAAGAACAGCCTTAGCGAAAGGCTTCTTTAAGGGAAAGAGGTAACTCTGTGAGATGAATTCACAGAACACAGAGCAGTTTCTCAGAAAGCTTCTTTCCGGTTTTGAACGGAAGATATTTCCTTTTTCACCATAGCCCTCTATGGGCTTCCAAATATCGCTTTGCCAATCCCACAAGAACAGCCTTAGCGAAAGGCTTCTTGAAGGGAAAGATGTAACTCTGTGAGAAGAATTAACAGAACACAGAACAGTTTCTCAGAAAGCTTCTTTCCAGTTTTGAACGGAAGATATTTCCTTTTTCACCATAGCCCTCCTAGGACTCCCAAATATCCCTTTGCCAATTCCACAAGAACAGCCTTAGCGAAAGGCTTCTTGAAGGGAAAGATGTAACTCTGTGAGATGAATTAACAGAACACAGAGCAGTTTCTCAGAAAGCTTCTTTCCAGTTTTCAGGGGAAGTTATTTCCTTTTTCACCATAGCCCTCTATGGGCTTCCAAATATCGCTTTGCCAATTTCACAAGAACAGCCTTAGCGAAAGGCTTCTTAAAGGGAAAGATGTAAATCTGTGAGATGAATTCAAAGAACACAGAGCAGTTTCTCAGAAAGCTTCTTTCCAGTTTTCAGCGGAAGGTATGTCCTTTTTTACCATAGCCGTCTATGGGCTTCCAAATATCCCTTTGCCAATTCCACAAGAACAGCCTTAGCGAAAGGCGTCTTGAAGGGAAAGATGTAACTCTGTGAGATGAATTAACAAAACACAGACCAGTTTCTCAGAAAGCTTCTTTCCAGTTTTGAACGGAAGATATTTCCTTTTTCACCATAGCCCTCTATGGGCTTCCAAATATCCCTTTGCCAATTCCACAAGAACAGCCTTAGCGAAAGGCTTCTTGAAGGGAAAGATGTAACTCTGTGAGATGAATTCACAGAACACAGAGCAGTTTCTCAGAAAGCTTCTTTCCAGTTTTGAACGGAAGATATTTCCTTTTACACCATAGCCGTCTATGGGCTTCCAAATATCCCTTTGCCAATTCCACAAGAACAGCCTTAGCGAAAGGCTTCTTGAAGGGAAAGATGTAACTCTGTGAGATGAATTAACAGAACACAGAGCAGTTTCTCAGAAAGCTTCTTTCCAGTTTTGAACGGTAGATATTTCCTTTTTCACCATAGCCCTCTATGGGCTTCCAAATATCCCTTTGCCAATTCCACAAGAATAGCCTTAGCGAAAGGCTTCTTGAAGGGAAAGATGTAACTCTGTGAGATGACTTCACAGATCACAGAGCAGTTTCTCAGAGAGCTTCTTTCCAGTTTTCAACGGAAGGTATTTCCTTTTTTACCATAGCCGTCTATGGGCTTCCAAATATCCCTTTGCCAATTCCACAAGAACAGCCTTAGCGAAAGGCGTCTTGAAGGGAAAGATGTAACTCTGTGAGATGAATTAACAGAACACAGAGCAGTTTCTCAGAAAGCTTCTTTCCAGTTTTGAACGGAAGATATTTCCTTTTTCACCATAGCCCTCTATGGGCTTCCAAATATCCCTTTGCCAATTCCACAACAACAGCCTTAGCGAAAGGCTTCTTGAAGGGAAAGATGTAACTCTGTGAGATGAATTAACAGAACACAGAGCAGTTTCTCAGAAAGCTTCCTTCCAGTTTTGAACGGAAGATATTTCCTTTTTCACCATAGCCCTCTATGGGCTTCCAAATATCGCTTTGCCAATTCCACAAGAACAGCCTTAGCCAAAGGCTTCTTGAAGGGAAAGATGTAACTCTGTGAGATGAATTCACAGAACACAGGGCAGTTTCTCAGAAAGCTTCTTTCCAGTTTTGAACGGAAGATATTTCCTTTTACACCATAGCCGTCTATGGGCTTCCAAATATCCCTTTGCCAATTCCACAAGAACAGCCTTAGCGAAAGGCTTCTTGAAGGGAAAGATGTAACTCTGTGAGATGAATTAACAGAACACAGAGCAGTTTCTCAGAAAGCTTCTTTCCAGTTTTGAACGGAAGATATTTCCTTTTTCACCATAGGCCTCTATGGGCTTGCAAATATCCCTTTGCCAATTCCAGAAGAACAGCCTTAGCGAAAGGCTTCTTGAAGGTAAAGATGTAACTCTGTGAGATGAATTCACAGAACACAGAGCAGTTTCTCAGAAAGCTTCTTTCCAGTTTTGAACGGAAGACATTTCCTTTTTCACCATAGCCCTCTATGGGCTTCCAAATATCGCTTTGCCAATACCACAAGAACAGCCTTAGCGAAAGGCTTCTTGAAGGGAAAGATGTAACTCTGTGAAATGAATTCACAGAACACAGAGCAGTTTCTCAGAAAGCTTGTTTCCAGTTTTGAACGGAAGATATTTCCTTTTTCACCATAGCCCTCTAGGGGCTTCCAAATATCCCTTTGCCAATTCCACAAGAACAGCCTTAGCGAAAGGCTTCTTGAAGGGAAAGATGTAACTCTGTGAGATGAATTCACAGAACACACAGCAGTTTCTCAGAAAGCTTCTTTCCAGTTTTGAACGGAAGATATTTCCTTTTTCACCATAGCCCTCTAGGGGCTTCCAAATATCCCTTTGCCAATTCCACAAGAACAGCCTTAGCGAAAGGCTTCTTGAAGGGAAAGATGTAACACTGTGAGATGAATTCACAGAACACAGAGCAGTGTCTCAGAAAGCTTCTTTCCAGATTTGAACGGAAGATATTTCCTTTTTCACCATAGCCCTCTATGGGCTTCCAAATATCCCTTTGCCAATTCCACAAGAACAGCCTTAGCGAAAGGCTTCTTGAAGGGAAAGATGTAACTCTGTGAGATGAATTCACAGAACACAGAGCAGTTTCTCAGAAAGCTTCTTTCCAGTTTTGAACGGAAGATATTTCCTTTTTCACCATAGCCCTCTATGGGCTTCCAAATATCGCTTTGCCAATTTCACAAGAACAGCCTTAGCGAAAGGCTTCTTGAAGGGAAAGATGTAACTCTGTGAGATGAATTAACAGAACACAGAGCAGTTTCTCAGAAAGCTTCTTTCCAGTTTTGAACGGAAGATATTTCCTTTTTCACCATAGCCCTCTATGGGCTTCCAAATATCCCTTTGCCAATTCCACAAGAACAGCCTTAGCGAAAGGCTTCTTGAAGGGAAAGATGTAACTCTGTGAGATGAATTCACAGAACACAGATTAGTTTCTCAGAAAGCTTCTTTCCTGTTTTGAACGGAAGATATTTCCTTTTTCACCATAGCCCTCTATGGGCTTCCAAATATCCCTTTGCCAATTCCACAAGAACAGCCTTAGCGAAAGGCTTCTTGAAGGGAAAGATGTAATTCTGTGAGATGAATTCAAAGAACACAGAGCAGTTTCTCAGAAAGCTTCTTTCCAGTTCTCAGCGGAAGGTATTTCCTTTTTTACCATAGCCGTCTATGGGCTTCCAAATATCCCTTTGCCAATTCCACAAGAACAGCCTTAGCGAAAGGCGTCTTGAAGGGAAAGATGTAACTCTGTGAGATGAATTAGCAAAACACAGACCAGTTTCTCAGAAAGCTTCTTTCCAGTTTTGAACGGAAGATATTTCCTTTTTCACCATAGCCCTCTATGGGCTTCCAAATATCCCTTTGCCAATTCCACAAGAACAGCCTTAGCGAAAGGCTTCTTGAAGGGAAAGATGTAACTCTGTGAGATGAATTAACAGAACACAGAGCAGTTTCTCAGAAAGCTTCTTTCCAGTTTTGAACGGAAGATATTTCCTTTTTCACCATAGCCCTCTATGGGCTTCCAAATATCGCTTTGCCAATTCCACAAGAACAGCCTTAGCGAAAGGCTTCTTGAAGGGAAAGATGTAACTCTGTGAGATGAATTCACAGAACACAGGGCAGTTTCTCAGAAAGCTTCTTTCCAGTTTTGAACGGAAGATATTTCCTTTTACACCATAGCCGTCTATGGGCTTTCAAATATCCCTTTGCCAATTCCACAAGAACAGCCTTAGCGAAAGGCTTCTTGAAGGGAAAGATGTAACTCTGTGAGATGAATTAACAGAACACAGAGCAGTTTCTCAGAAAGCTTCTTTCCAGTTTTGAACGGAAGATATTTCCTTTTTCACCATAGCCCTCTATGGGCTTCCAAATATCCCTTTGCCAATTCCACAAGAACAGCCTTAGCGAAAGGCTTCTTGAAGGGAAAGATGTAACTCGGTGAGATGAATTCACAGAGCACAGAGCAGTGTCTCAGAAAGCTTCTTTCCAGTTTTGAACGGAAGATATTTCCTTTTTCACCATAGGCCTCTATGGGCTTCCAAATATCCCTTTGCCAATTCCACAAGAACAGCCTTAGCGAAAGGCTTCTTGAAGGGAAAGATGTAACTCTGTGAGATGAATTCACAGAACACAGAGCAGTTTCTCAGAAAGCTTCTTTCCAGTTTTCAACGGAAGATATTTCCTTTTTCACCATAGCCCTCTATGGACTTCCAAATATCCCTTTGCCAATTCCACAAGAACAGCCTTAGCGAAAGGCTTCTTGAAGGGAAAGATGTAACTCCGGGAGATGAATTCACAGAACACAGAGCAGTTTCTCAGAAAGCTTCTTTCCAGTTTTGAACGGAAGATATTTCCTTTTTCACCATAGGCCTCTATGGGCTTCCAAATATCCCTTTGCCAATTCCAGAAGAACAGCCTTAGCGAAAGGCTTCTTGAAGGGAAAGATGTAACTCTGTGAGATGAATTCACAGAACACAGAGCAGTTTCTCAGAAAGCTTCTTTCCAGTTTTGAACGGAAGACATTTCCTTTTTCACCATAGCCCTCTATGGGCTTCCAAATATCGCTTTGCCAATTCCACAAGAACAGCCTTAGCGAAAGGCTTCTTGAAGGGAAAGATGTAACTCTGTGAGATGAATTCACAGAACACAGAGCAGTTTCTCAGAAAGCTACTTTCCAGTTTTGAACGGAAGATATTTCCTTTTTCACCATAGCCCTCTATGGGCTTCCAAATATCCCTTTGCCAATTCCACAAGAACAGCCTTAGCGAAAGGCTTCTTGAAGGGAAAGATGTAACTCTGTGAGATGAATTCACAGAACACAGATTAGTTTCTCAGAAAGCTTCTTTCCTGTTTTGAACGGAAGATATTTCCTTTTTCACCATAGCCCTCTATGGGCTTCCAAATATCCCTTTGCCAATTCCACAAGAACAGCCTTAGCGAAAGGCTTCTTGATGGGAAAGATGTAAATCTGTGAGATGAATTCACAGAACACAGAGCAGTTTCTCAGAAAGCTTCTTTCCAGTTTTCAGCGGAAGGTATGTCCTTTTTTACCATATCCGTCTATGGGCTTCCAAATATCCCTTTGCCAATTCCACAAGAACAGCCTTAGCGAAAGGCGTCTTGAAGGGAAAGATGTAACTCTGTGAGATTAATTAACAAAACACAGACCAGTTTCTCAGAAAGCTTCTTTCCAGTTTTGAACGGAAGATATTTCCTTTTTCACCATAGCCCTCTATGGGCTTCCAAATATCCCTTTGCCAATTCCACAAGAACAGTCTTAGCGAAAGGCTTCTTGAAGGGAAAGATGTAACTCTGTGAGATGAATTAACAGAACACAGAGCAGTTTCTCAGAAAGCTTCTTTCCAGTTTTGAACGGAAGATATTTCCTTTTTCACCAAAGCCCTCTATGGGCTTCCAAATATCGCTTTGCCAATTCCACAAGAACAGCCTTAGCGAAAGGCTTCTTGAAGGGAAAGATATAACTCTGTGAGATGAATTCA
Organism: Chlorocebus sabaeus; assembly: GCF_047675955.1. NCBI lineage: Eukaryota > Metazoa > Chordata > Mammalia > Primates > Cercopithecidae > Chlorocebus > Chlorocebus sabaeus. The sequence goes on from NW_027327570.1 coordinate 1,653,320, forward strand.
CAGAACACAGAGCAGTTTCTCAGAAAGCTTCTTTCCAGTATTGAACGGAAGATATTTCCTTTTACACCATAGCCGTCTATGGGCTTCCAAATATCCCTTTGCCAATTCCACAAGAACAGCCTTAGCGAAAGGCTTCTTGAAGGGAAAGATGTAACTCTGTGAGATGAATTAACAGAACACAGAGCAGTTTCTCAGAAAGCTTCTTTCCAGTTTTGAACGGAAGATATTTCCTTTTTCACCATAGCCGTCTATGGGCTTCCAAATATCCCTTTGCCAATTCCACAAGAACAGCCTTAGCGAAAGGCGTCTTGAAGGGAAAGATGTAACTCTGTGAGATGAATTCACAGAACACAGAGCAGTTTCTCAGAAAGCTTCTTTCCAGTTTTGAACGGAAGATATTTCCTTTTTCACCATAGCCCTCTATGGGCTTCCAAATATCCCTTTGCCAATTCCACAACAACAGCCTTAGTGAAAGGCTTCTTGAAGGGAAAGATGTAACTCTGTGAGATGAATTAACAGAACACAGAGCAGTTTCTCAGAAAGCTTCTTTCCAGTTTTGAACGGCAGATATTTCCTTTTTCACCATAGCCCTCTATGGGCTTCCAAATATCGCTTTGCCAATTCCACAAGAACAGCCTTAGCGAAAGGCTTCTTGAAGGGAAAGATGTAACTCTGTGAGATGAATTCACAGAACACAGGGCAGTTTCTCAGAAAGCTTCTTTCCAGTTTTGAACGGAAGATATTTCCTTCTACACCATAGCCGTCTATGGGCTTCCAAATATCCCTTTGCCAATTCCACAAGAACAGCCTTAGCGAAAGGCTTCTTGAAGGGAAAGATGTAACTCTGTGAGATGAATTAACAGAACACAGAGCAGTTTCTCAGAAAGCTTCTTTCCAGTTTTGAACGGAAGATATTTCCTTTTTCACCATAGCCCTCTATGGGCTTCCAAATATCCCTTTGCCAATTCCACAAGAACAGCCTTAGCGAAAGGCTTCTTGAAGGGAAAGATGTAACTCGCTGAGATGAATTCACAGAGCACAGAGCAGTGTCTCAGAAAGCTTCTTTCCAGTTTTGAACGGAAGATATTTCCTTTCTCACCATAGGCCTCTAAGGGCTTCCAAATATCCCTTTGCCAATTCCACAAGAACAGCCTTAGCGAAAGTCTTCTTGAAGGGAAAGATGTAACTCTGTGAGATGAATTCACAGAACACAGAGCAGTTTCTCAGAAAGCTTCTTTCCAGTTTTCAACGGAAGATATTTCCTTTTTCACCATAGCCCTCTATGGGCTTCCAAATATCCCTTTGCCAATTCCACAAGAACAGCCTTAGCGAAAGGCTTCTTGAAGGGAAAGATGTAACTCCGGGAGATGAATTCACAGAACACAGAGCAGTTTCTCAGAAAGCTTCTTTCCAGTTTTGAACGGAAGATATTTCCTTTTTCACCATAGGCCTCTATGGGCTTCCAAATATCCCTTTGCCAATTCCAGAAGAACAGCCTTAGCGAAAGGCTTCTTGAAGGGAAAGATGTAACTCTGTGAGATGAATTCACAGAACACAGAGCAGTTTCTAAGAAAGCTTCTTTCCAGTTTTGAACGGAAGACATTTCCTTTTTCACCATAGCCCTCTAAGGGCTTCCAAATATCGCTTTGCCAATTCCACAAGAACAGCCTTAGCGAAAGGCTTCTTGAAGGGAAAGATGTAACTCTGTGAGATGAATTCACAGAACACAGAGCAGTGTCTCAGAAATCTTCTTTCCAGATTTGAACGGAAGATATTTCCTTTTTCACCATAGCCCTCTATGGGCTTCCAAATATCCCTTTGCCAATTCCACAAGAACAGCCTTAGCGAAAGGCTTCTTGAAGTGAAAGATGTAACTCTGTGAGATGAATTCACAGAACACAGAGCAGTTTCTCAGAAAGCTTCTTTCCAGTTTTGAACGGAAGATATTTCCTTTTTCACCATAGCCCTCTATGGGCTTCCAAATATCCCTTTGCCAATTCCACAAGAACAGCCTTAGCGAAAGGCGTCTTGAAGGGAAAGATGTAACTCTGTGAGATGAATTCACAGAACACAGAGCAGTTTCTCAGAAACCTTCTTTCCAGTTTTGAACGGACGATATTTCCTTTTTCACCATAGCCCTCTATGGGCTTCCAAATATCTCTTTGCCAATTCCACAAGAACAGCCTTAGCGAAAGGCTTCTTGAAGGGAAAGATGTAACTCTGTTAGATGAATTCCCAGAACACAGAGCAGTGTCTCAGAAAGTTTCTTTCCAATTTAGAACGGAAGGTATTTCCTTTTTCACCATAGGCCTCTATGGGATTCCAAATATCCCTTTGCCAATTCCACAAGAACAGCCTTAGCGAAAGGCTTCTTGAAGGGAAAGAGGTAACTCTGTGAGATGAATTCACAGAACACAGAGCAGTTTCTCAGAAAGCTTCTTTCCGGTTTTGAACGGAAGATATTTCCTTTTTCACCATAGCCCTCTATGGGCTTCCAAATATCGCTTTGCCAATCCCACAAGAACAGCCTTAGCGAAAGGCTTCTTGAAGGGAAAGATGTAACTCTGTGAGAAGAATTAACAGAACACAGAGCAGTTTCTCAGAAAGCTTCTTTCCAGTTTTGAACGGAAGATATTTCCTTTTTCACCATAGCCCTCTATGGGCTTCCAAATATCCCTTTGCCAATTCCACAAGAGCAGCCTTAGCGAAAGGCTTCTTGAAGGGAAAGATGTAACTCTGTGAGATGAATTCACAGAACACAGAGCCGTTTCTCAGAAAGCTTCTTTCCAGTTTTGAACGGAAGATATTTCCATTTTCACCATAGCCCTCTATGGGCTTCCAAATATCCCTTTGCGAATTCCACAAGAACAGCCTTAGCGAAAGGCTTCTTGAAGGGAAAGATGTAACTCTGTGAGATGAATTCACAGAACACAGAGCAGTGTCTCAGAAAGCTTCTTTCCAATTTTGAACGGAAGATATTTCCTTTTTCACCATAGGCCTCTATGGGATTCCAAATATCCCCTTGCCAATTCCACAAGAACAGCCTTAGCGAAAGGCTTCTTGAAGCTAAAGAGGTAACTCTGTGAGATGAATTCACAGAACACAGAGCAGTTTCTCAGAAAGCTTCTTTCCAGTTTTGAAGGGAAGATATTTCCTTTTTCACCATAGCCCTCTATGGGCTTCCAAATATCGCTTTGCCAATCCCACAAGAACAGCCTTAGCGAAAGGCTTCTTGAAGGGAAAGATGTAACTCTGTGAGAAGAATTAACAGAACACAGAGCAGTTTCTCAGAAAGCTTCTTTCCAGTTTTGAACGGAAGATATTTCCTTTTTCACCATAGCCCTCCTAGGATTTCCAAATATCCCTTTGCCAATTCCACAAGAACAGCCTTAGCGAAAGGCTTCTTGAAGGGAAAGATGTAACTCTGTGAGATGAATTCACAGAACACAGAGCAGTTTCTCAGAAAGCTTCTTTCCAGTTTTGAACGGAAGATATTTCCTTTTTCACCATAGCCCTCTATGGGCCTCCAAATATCGCTTTGCCAATTTCACAAGAACAGCCTTAGCGAAAGGCTTCTTGAAGGGAAAGATGTAACTCTGTGAGATGAATTCACAGAACACAGAGCAGTTTCTCAGAAAGCTTCTTTCCAGTTTTGAACGGAAGATATTTCCTTTTTCACCATAGCCCTCTATGGGCTTCCAAATATCCCTTTGCCAATTCCACAAGAACAGCCTTAGCGAAAGGCTTCTTGAAGGGAAAGATGTAACTCTGTGAGATGAATTCACAGAACACAGAGCAGTTTCTCAGAAAGCTTCTTTCCTGTTTTGAACGGAATATATTTCCCTTTTCACCATAGCCCTCTATGGGCTTCCAAATATCCCTTTGCCAATTCCACAAGAACAGCCTTAGCGAAAGGCTTCTTGAAGGGAAAGATGTAACTCTGTCAGATGAATTCAAAGAACACAGAGCAGTTTCTCAGAAAGCTTCTTTCCAGTTTTCAGCGGAAGGTATTTCCTTTTTTACCATAGCCGTCTATGGGCTTCCAAATATCCCTTTGCCAATTCCACAAGAACAGCCTTAGCGAAAGGCGTCTTGAAGGGAAAGATGTAACTCTGTGAGATGAATTCACAGAACACAGAGCAGTTTCTCAGAAAGTTTCTTTCCAGTTTTGAACGGAAGATATTTCCTTTTACACCATAGCCGTCTATGGGATTCCAAATATCCCTTTGCCAATTCCACAAGAACAGTCTAAGCGAAAGGCTTCTTGAAGGGAAAGATGTAACTCTGTGAGATGAATTAACAGAACACAGAGCAGTTTCTCAGAAAGCTTCTTTCCAGTTTTGAACGGAAGATATTTCCTTTTTCACCATAGCTCTCTATGGGCTTCCAAATATCCCTTTGCCAATTCTACAAGAACAGCCTTAGCGAAAGGCTTCTTGAAGGGAAAGATGTAACTCTGGGAGATGAATTCACAGAACACAGAGCAGTGTCTCAGAAAGCTTCTTTCCAGTTTTGAACGGAAGATATTTCCTTTTTCACCATAGGCCTCTATGGGCTTCCAAATATCCCTTTGCCAATTCCAGAAGAACAGCCTTAGCGAAAGGCTTCTTGAAGGGAAAGATGTAACTCTGTGAGATGAATTCACAGAACACAGAGCAGTTTCTCAGAAAGCTTCTTTCCAGTTTTGAACGGAAGATATTTCCTTTTTCACCATAGCCCTCTATGGGCTTCCAAATATCCCTTTGCCAATTCCACAAGAACAGCCTTAGCGAAAGGCGTCTTGAAGGGAAAGATGTAACTCTGTGAGATGAATTCACAGAACACAGAGCAGTTTCTCAGAAAGCTTCTTTCCAGTTTTGAACGGACGATATTTCCTTTTTCACCATAGGCCTCTATGGGCTTCCAAATATCCCTTTGCCAATTCCAGAAGAACAGCCTTAGCGAAAGGCTTCTTGAAGGGAAAGATGTAACTCTGTGAGATGAATTCACAGAACACAGAGCAGTTTCTAAGAAAGCTTCTTTCCAGTTTTGAACGGAAGACATTTCCTTTTTCACCATAGCCCTCTAAGGGCTTCCAAATATCGCTTTGCCAATTCCACAAGAACAGCCTTAGCGAAAGGCTTCTTGAAGGGAAAGATGTAACTCTGTGAGATGAATTCACAGAACACAGAGCAGTGTCTCAGAAATCTTCTTTCCAGATTTGAACGGAAGATATTTCCTTTTTCACCATAGCCCTCTATGGGCTTCCAAATATCCCTTTGCCAATTCCACAAGAACAGCCTTAGCGAAAGGCTTCTTGAAGTGAAAGATGTAACTCTGTGAGATGAATTCACAGAACACAGAGCAGTTTCTCAGAAAGCTTCTTTCCAGTTTTGAACGGAAGATATTTCCTTTTTCACCATAACCCTCTATGGGCTTCCAAATATCCCTTTGCCAATTCCACAAGAACAGCCTTAGCGAAAGGCTTCTTGAAGGGAAAGATGTAACTCTGTGAGATGAATTCCCAGAACACAGAGCAGTTTCTCAGAAAGCTTCTTTCCAGTTTTGAACGGAAGATATTTCCTTTTTCACCATAGCCCTCTATGGGCTTCCAAATATCCCTTTGCCAATTCCACAAGAACAGCCTTAGCGAAAGGCGTCTTGAAGGGAAAGATGTAACTCTGTGAGATGAATTCACAGAACACAGAGCAGTTTCTCAGAAACCTTCTTTCCAGTTTTGAACGGACGATATTTCCTTTTTCACCATAGCCCTCTATGGGCTTCCAAATATCTCTTTGCCAATTCCACAAGAACAGCCTTAGCGAAAGGCTTCTTGAAGGGAAAGATGTAACTCTGTTAGATGAATTCCCAGAACACAGAGCAGTGTCTCAGAAAGTTTCTTTCCAATTTAGAACGGAAGGTATTTCCTTTTTCACCATAGGCCTCTATGGGATTCCAAATATCCCTTTGCCAATTCCACAAGAACAGCCTTAGCGAAAGGCTTCTTGAAGGGAAAGAGGTAACTCTGTGAGATGAATTCACAGAACACAGAGCAGTTTCTCAGAAAGCTTCTTTCCGGTTTTGAACGGAAGATATTTCCTTTTTCACCATAGCCCTCTATGGGCTTCCAAATATCGCTTTGCCAATCCCACAAGAACAGCCTTAGCGAAAGGCTTCTTGAAGGGAAAGATGTAACTCTGTGAGAAGAATTAACAGAACACAGAGCAGTTTCTCAGAAAGCTTCTTTCCAGTTTTGAACGGAAGATATTTCCTTTTTCACCATAGCCCTCTATGGGCTTCCAAATATCCCTTTGCCAATTCCACAAGAGCAGCCTTAGCGAAAGGCTTCTTGAAGGGAAAGATGTAACTCTGTGAGATGAATTCACAGAACACAGAGCCGTTTCTCAGAAAGCTTCTTTCCAGTTTTGAACGGAAGATATTTCCATTTTCACCATAGCCCTCTATGGGCTTCCAAATATCCCTTTGCCAATTCCACAAGAACAGCCTTAGCGAAAGGCTTCTTGAAGGGAAAGATGTAACTCTGTGAGATGAATTCACAGAACACAGAGCAGTGTCTCAGAAAGCTTCTTTCCAATTTTGAACGGAAGATATTTCCTTTTTCACCATAGGCCTCTATGGGATTCCAAATATCCCCTTGCCAATTCCACAAGAACAGCCTTAGCGAAAGGCTTCTTGAAGCTAAAGAGGTAACTCTGTGAGATGAATTCACAGAACACAGAGCAGTTTCTCAGAAAGCTTCTTTCCAGTTTTGAAGGGAAGATATTTCCTTTTTCACCATAGCCCTCTATGGGCTTCCAAATATCGCTTTGCCAATCCCACAAGAACAGCCTTAGCGAAAGGCTTCTTGAAGGGAAAGATGTAACTCTGTGAGAAGAATTAACAGAACACAGAGCAGTTTCTCAGAAAGCTTCTTTCCTGTTTTGAACGGAATATATTTCCCTTTTCACCATAGCCCTCTATGGGCTTCCAAATATCCCTTTGCCAATTCCACAAGAACAGCCTTAGCGAAAGGCTTCTTGAAGGGAAAGATGTAACTCTGTGAGATGAATTCACAGAACACAGAGCAGTTTCTCAGAAAGTTTCTTTCCAGTTTTGAACGGAAGATATTTCCTTTTACACCATAGCCGTCTATGGGATTCCAAATATCCCTTTGCCAATTCCACAAGAACAGTCTAAGCGAAAGGCTTCTTGAAGGGAAAGATGTAACTCTGTGAGATGAATTAACAGAACACAGAGCAGTTTCTCAGAAAGCTTCTTTCCAGTTTTGAACGGAAGATATTTCCTTTTTCACCATAGCTCTCTATGGGCTTCCAAATATCCCTTTGCCAATTCTACAAGAACAGCCTTAGCGAAAGGCTTCTTGAAGGGAAAGATGTAACTCTGGGAGATGAATTCACAGAACACAGAGCAGTTTCTCAGAAAGCTTCTTTCCAGTTTTGAACGGAAGATATTTCCTTTTTCACCATAGGCCTCTATGGGCTTCCAAATATCCCTTTGCCAATTCCACAAGAACAGCCTTAGCGAAAGGCTTCTTGAAGGGAAAGATGTAACTCTGTGAGATGAATTCACAGAACACAGAGCAGTTTCTCAGAAAGCTTCTTTCCAGTTTTGAACGGAAGATATTTCCTTTTTCACCATAGCCCTCTAAGGGCTTCCAAATATCCCTTTGCCAATTCCACAAGAACAGCCTTAGCGAAAGGCGTCTTGAAGGGAAAGATGTAACTCTGTGAGATGAATTCACAGAACACAGAGCAGTTTCTCAGAAAGCTTCTTTCCAGTTTTGAACGGACGATATTTCCTTTTTCACCATAGCCCTCTATGGGCTTCCAAATATCCCTTTGCCAATTCCACAAGAACAGCCTTAGCGAAAGGCTTCTTGAAGGGAAAGATGTAACTCTGTTAGATGAATTCACAGAACACAGAGCAGTGTCTCAGAAAGCTTCTTTACAATTTAGAACAGAAGGTATTTCCTTTTTCACCATAGGACTCTATGGGATTCCAAATATCCCTTTGCCAATTCCACAAGAACAGCCTTAGCGAAAGGCTTCTTGAAGGGAAAGAGGTAACTCTGTGAGATGAATTCACAGAACACAGAGCAGTTTCTCAGAAAGCTTCTTTCCGGTTTTGAACGGAAGATATTTCCTTTTTCACCATAGCCCTCTATGGGCTTCCAAATATCGCTTTGCCAATCCCACAAGAACAGCCTTAGCGAAAGGCTTCTTGAAGGGAAAGATGTAACTCTGTGAGAAGAATTAACAGAACACAGAGCAGTTTCTCAGAAAGCTTCTTTCCAGTTTTGAACGGAAGATATTTCCTTTTTCACCATAGCCCTCTATGGGCTTCCAAATATCCCTTTGCCAATTCCACAAGAGCAGCCTTAGCGAAAGGCTTCTTGAAGGGAAAGATGTAACTCTGTGAGATGAATTCACAGAACACAGAGCCGTTTCTCAGAAAGCTTCTTTCCAGTTTTGAACGGAATATATTTCCATTTTCACCATAGCCCTCTATGGGCTTCCAAATATCGCTTTGCCAATCCCACAAGAACAGCCTTAGCGAAAGGCTTCTTGAAGGGAAAGATGTAACTCTGTGAGAAGAATTAACAGAACACAGAGCAGTTTCTCAGAAAGCTTCTTTCCAGTTTTGAACGGAAGATATTTCCTTTTTCACCATAGCCCTCCTAGGATTTCCAAATATCCCTTTGCCAATTCCAGAAGAACAGCCTTAGCGAAAGGCTTCTTGAAGGGAAAGATGTAACTCTGTGAGATGAATTCACAGAACACAGAGCAGTTTCTCAGAAAGCTTCTTTCCAGTTTTGAACGGAAGATATTTCCTTTTTCACCATAGCCCTCTATGGGCCTCCAAATATCGCTTTGCCAATTTCACAAGAACAGCCTTAGCGAAAGGCTTCTTGAAGGGAAAGATGTAACTCTGTGAGATGAATTCACAGAACACAGAGCAGTTTCTCAGAAAGCTTCTTTCCAGTTTTGAACGGAAGATATTTCCTTTTTCACCATAGCCCTCTATGGGCTTCCAAATATCCCTTTGCCAATTCCACAAGAACAGCCTTAGCGAAAGGCTTCTTGAAGGGAAAGATGTAACTCTGTGAGATGAATTAACAGAACACAGATTAGTTTCTCAGAAAGCTTCTTTCCTGTTTTGAACGGAAGATATTTCCCTTTTCACCATAGCCCTCTGTGGGCTTCCAAATATCCCTTTGCCAATTCCACAAGAACAGCCTTAGCGAAAGGCTTCCTGAAGGGAAAGATGTAACTCTGTGAGATGAATTAACAGAACACAGAGCAGTTTCTCAGAAAGCTTCTTTCCAGCTTTGAACGGAAGATATTTCCTTTTTCACCATAGCCCTCTATGGGCTTCCAAATATCCCTTTGCCAATTCCACAAGAACAGCCTTAGAGAAAGGCTTCTTGAAGGGAAAGATGTAACTCTGTGAGATGAATTAACAGAACACAGATTAGTTTCTCAGAAAGCTTCTTTCCTGTTTTGAACGGAAGATATTTCCCTTTTCACCATAGCCCTCTATGGGCTTCCAAATATCCCTTTGCCAATTCCACAAGAACAGCCTTAGCGAAAGGCTTCTTGAAGGGAAAGATGTAACTCTGTGAGATGAATTCAAAGAACACAGAGCAGTTTCTCAGAAAGCTTCTTTCCAGTTTTCAGCGGAAGGGATTTCCTTTTTTACCAAAGCCGTCTATGGGCTTCCAAATACCCCTTTGCCAATTCCACAAGAACAGCCTTAGCGAAAGGCGTCTTGAAGGGAAAGATGTAACTCTGTGAGATGAATTAACAAAACACAGAGCAGTTTCCCAGAAAGCTTCTTTCCAGTTTTGAACGGAAGATATTTCCTTTTTCACCATAGCCCTCTATGGGCTTCCAAATATCGCTTTGCCAATTCCACAAGAACAGCCTTAGCGAAAGGCTTCTTGAAGGAAAAGATGTAACTCTGTGAGATGAATTCACAGAACACAGGGCAGTTTCTCAGAAAGCTTCTTTCCAGTTTTGAACGGAAGATATTTCCTTTTACACCATAGCCGTCGATGGGCTTCCAAATATCCCTTTGCCAATTCCACAAGAACAGCCTTAGCGAAAGGCTTCTTGAAGGGAAAGATGTAACTCTGTGAGATGAATTAACAGAACACAGAGCAGTTTCTCAGAAAGCTTCTTTCCAGCTTTGAACGGAAGATATTTCCTTTTTCACCATAGCCCTCTATGGGCTTCCAAATATCCCTTTGCCAATTCCACAAGAACAGCCTTAGCGAAAGGCTTCCTGAAGGGAAAGATGTAACTCTGTGAGATGAATTCACAGAGCACAGAGCAGTGTCTCAGAAAGCTTCTTTCCAGTTTTGAACGGAAGATATTTCCTTTTTCACCATAGGCCTCTATGGGCTTCCAAATATCCCTTTGCCAATTCCACAAGAACAGCGTTAGCGAAAGGCTTCTTGAAGGGAAAGATGTAACGCTGTGAGACGAATTCACAGAACACAGAGCAGTTTCTCAGAAAGCTTCTTTCCAGTTTTGAACGGAAGATATTTCCTTTTTCACCATAGCCCTCTATGGGCTTCCAAATATCGCTTTGCCAATTCCACAAGAACAGCCTTAGCGAAAGGCTTCTTGAAGGGAAAGATGTAACTCTGGGAGATGAATTCACAGAACACAGAGCAGTTTCTCAGAAAGCTTCTTTCCAGTTTTGAACGGAAGATATTTACTTTTACACCATAGCCGTCTATGGGCTTCCAAATATCCCTTTGCCAATTCCACAAGAACAGCCTTAGCGAAAGTCTTCTTGAAGGGAAAGATGTAACTCTGTGAGATGAATTAACAGAAAACAGAGCAGTTTCTCAGAAAGCTTCTTTCCAGTTTTGAACGGAAGATATTTCCTTTTCCACCATAGCTCTCTATGGGCTTCCAAATATCCCTTTGCCAATTCTACAAGAACAGCCTTAGCGAAAGGCGTCTTGAAGGGAAAGATGTAACTCTGTGAGATGAATTCGCAGAACACAGAGCAGTTTCTCAGAAAGCTTCTTTCCAGTTTTGAACGGAAGATATTTCCTTTTTCACCATAGCCCTCTATGGGCTTCCAAATATCCCTTTGCCAATTCCACAAGAACAGCCTTAGCGAAAGGCTTCTTGAAGGGAAAGATGTAACTCTGTGAGATGAATTCACAGAACACAGAGCAGTGTCTCAGAAAGCTTCTTTCCAATTTTGAACGGAAGGTATTTCCTTTTTCACCATAGGCCTCTATGGGATTCCAAATATCCCTTTGCCAATTCCACAAGAACAGCCTTAGCGAAAGGCTTCTTGAAGGGAAAGAGGTAACTCTGTGAGATGAATTCACAGAACACAGAGCAGTTTCTCAGAAAGCTTCTTTCCAGTTTTGAACGGAAGATATTTCCTTTTTCACCATAGCCCTCTATGGGCTTCCAAATATCGCTTTGCCAATCCCACAAGAACAGCCTTAGCGAAAGGCTTCTTGAAGGGAAAGATGTAACTCTGTGAGAAGAATTAACAGAACACAGAGAAGTTTCTCAGAAAGCTTCTTTCCAGTTTTGATCGGAAGATATTTCCTTTTTCACCATAGCCCTCTATGGGCTTCCAAATATCCCTTTGCCAATTCCACAAGAGCAGCCTTAGCGAAAGGCTTCTTGAAGGGAAAGATGTAACTCTGTGAGATGAATTCACAGAACACAGAGCCGTTTCTCAGAAAGCTTCTTTCCAGTTTTGAACGGAAGATATTTCCATTTTCACCATAGCCCTCTATGGGCTTCCAAATATCCCTTTGCCAATTAAACAAGAACAGCCTTAGCAAAAGGCTTCTTGAAGGGAAAGAGGTAACTCTGTGAGATGAATTCACAGAACACAGAGCAGTGTCTCAGAAAGCTTCTTTCCAATTTTGAACGGAAGATATTTCCTTTTTCACCATAGGCCTCTATGGGATTCCAAATATCCCTTTGCCAATTCCACAAGAACAGCCTTAGCGAAAGGCTTCTTGAAGGGAAAGATGTAACTCTGTGAGATGAATTCACAGAACACAGAGCAGTTTCTCAGAAAGCTTCTTTCCAGTTTTGAACGGAAGATATTTCCTTTTTCACCATAGCCCTCTATGGGCTTCCAAATACCGCTTTGCCAATCCCACAAGAACAGCCTTAGCGAAAGGCTTCTTGAAGGGAAAGATGTAACTCTGTGAGAAGAATTAACAGAACACAGAGCAGTTTCTCAGAAAGCTTCTTTCCAGTTTTGAACTGAAGATATTTCCTTTTTCACCATAGCCCTCCTAGGACTTCCAAATATCCCTTTGCCAATTCCACAAGAACAGCCTTAGCGAAAGGCTTCTTGAAGGGAAAGATGTAACTCTGTGAGATGAATTAACAGAACACAGATTAGTTTCTCAGAAAGCTTCTTTCCTGTTTTGAACGGAAGATATTTCCCTTTTCACCATAGCCCTCTATGGGCTTCCAAATATCCCTTTGCCAATTCCACAAGAACAGCCTTAGCGAAAGGCTTCTTGAAGGGAAAGATGTAACTCTGTGAGATGAATTCAAAGAACACAGAGCAGTTTCTCAGAAAGCTTCTTTCCAGTTTTCAGCGGAAGGTATTTCCTTTTTTACCATAGCCGTCTATGGGCTTCCAAATATCCCTTTGCCAATTCCACAAGAACAGCCTTAGCGAAAGGCGTCTTGAAGGGAAAGATGTAACTCTGTGAGATGAATTAACAAAACACAGACCAGTTTCTCAGAAAGCTTCTTTCCAGTTTTGAACGGAAGATATTTCCTTTTTTACCATAGCCCTCTATGGCCTTCCAAATATCCCTTTGCCAATTCCACAAGAACAGCCTTAGCGAAAGGCTTCTTGAAGGGAAAGATGTAACTCTGTGAGATGAATTAACAGAACACAGAGCAGTTTCTCAGAAAGCTTCTTTCCAGTTTTGAACGGAAGATATTTCCTTTTTCACCAAAGCCCTCTATTGGCTTCCAAATATCGCTTTGCCAATTCCACAAAACAGCCTTAGCGAAAGGCTTCTTAAAGGGAAAGTTGTAACTCTGTGAGATGAATTCACAGAACACAGAGCAGTTTCTCAGAAAGCTTCTTTCCAGATTTGAACGGAAGATATTTCCTTTTTCACCATAGCCCTCTAAGGACTTCCAAATATACCTTTGCCAATTCCACAAGAACAGCGTTAGCGTAAGGCTTCTTGAAGGGAAAGATGTAACTCTGTGAGATGAATTCACAGAACACAGAGCAGTTTCTCAGAAAGCTTCTTTCCAGTTTTGAACGGAAGATATTTCCTTTTTCACCATAGCCCTCTATGGGCTACCAAATATCCCTTTGCCAATTCCACAAGAACAGCCTTAGCGAAAGGCTTCTTGAAGGGAAAGATGTAACACTGTGAGATGAATTAAGAGAACACAGAGCAGTTTCTCAGAAAGCTTCTTTCCAGTTTTGAACGGAAGATATTTCCTTTCTCACCATAGCCCTCTATGGGCTTCCAAATATCGCTTTGCCAATTCCACAAGAACAGCCTTAGAGAAAGGCTTCTTGAAGGGAAAGATGTAACTGTGTGAGATGAATTCACAGAACACAGAGCAGTTTCTCAGAAGGCTTCGTTCCGGTTTTGAACGGAAGATATTTCCTTTTTCACCATAGCCCTCTATGGGCTTCCAATTATCCCTTTGCCAATTCCACAAGAACAGCCTTAGCGAAAGGCTTGTTGAAGTGAAAGATGTAACTCTGTGAGATGAATTAACAGAACACAGAGCAGTTTCTCAGAAAGCTTCTTTCCAGTTTTCAACGGAAGATATTTCCTTTTTCACCATAGCCCTCTATGGGCTTCCAAATATCCCTTTGCCAATTCCACAAGAACAGCCTTAGCGAAAGGCTTCTTGAAGGGAAAGATGTAACTCCGGGAGATGAATTCACAGAACACAGAGCAGTTTCTCAGAAAGCTTCTTTCCAGTTTTGAACGGAAGATATTTCCTTTTTCACCATAGGCCTCTATGGGCTTCCAAATATCCCTTTGCCAATTCCAGAAGAACAGCCTTAGCGAAAGGCTTCTTGAAGGGAAAGATGTAACTCTGTGAGATGAATTAACAGAACACAGAGCAGTTTCTCAGAAAGCTTCTTTCCAGTTTTGAACGGAAGATATTTCCTTTTTCACCATAGCCCTCTATGGGCTTCCAAATATCGCTTTGCCAATTCCACAAGAACAGCCTTAGCGAAAGGCTTCTTGAAGGGAAAGATGTAACTCTGTGAGATGAATTCACAGAACACAGAGCAGTTTCTCAGAAAGCTTCTTTCCAGTTTTGAACGGAAGATATTTCCTTTTTCACCATAGCCCTCTATGGGCTTCCAAATATCCCTTTGCCAATTCCACAAGAACAGCCTTAGCGAAAGTCTTCTTGAAGGGAAAGATGTAACTCTGTGAGATGAATTAACAGAACACAGAGCAGTTTCTCAGAAAGCTTCTTTCCAGTTTTGAACGGAAGATATTTCCTTTTTCACCATAGCCCTCTATGGGCTTCCAAATATCCCTTTGCCAATTCCACAAGAACAGCCTTAGCGAAAGGCTTCTTGAAGGGAAAGATGTAACTCTGTGAGATGAATTCACAGAAAACAGAGCAGTTTCTCAGAAAGTTTCTTTCCAGTTTTGAACGGAAGATATTTCCTTTTTCACCATAGCCCTCTAGGGGCTTCCAAATATCCCTTTGCCAATTCCACAAGAACAGCCTTAGCGAAAGGCTTCTTGAAGGGAAAGATGTAACTCTGTGAGATGAATTAACAGAACACAGGGCAGTTTCTCAGAAAGCTTCTTTCCAGTTTTGAACGGAAGATATTTCCTTTTTCACCATAGCCCTCTATGGGCTTCCAAATATCGCTTTGCCAATTCCACAAGAACAGCCTTAGCGAAAGGCTTCTTGAAGGGAAAGATGTAACTCTGTGAGATGAATTAACAGAACACAGAGCAGTTTCTCAGAAAGCTTCTTTCCAGTTTTGAACGGAAGATATTTCCTTTTACACCATAGCCGTATATGGGCTTCCAAATATCCCTTTGCCAATTCCACAAGAACAGTCTTAGCGAAAGGCTTCTTGAAGGGAAAGATGTAACTCTGGGAGATGAATTCACAGAACACAGAGCAGTGTCTCAGAAAGCTTCTTTCCAGTTTTGAACGGAAGATATTTCCTTTTTCACCATAGGCCTCTATGGGCTTCCAAATATCCCTTTGCCAATTCCACAAGAACAGCCTTAGCGAAAGGCTTCTTGAAGGGAAAGAGGTAACTCTGTGAGATGAATTCACAGAACACAGAGCAGTTTCTCAGAAAGCTTCTTTCCAGTTTTGAACGGAAGATATTTCCTTTTTCACCATAGCCCTCTATGGGCTTCCAAATATCGCTTTGCCAATCCCACAAGAACAGCCTTAGCGAAAGGCTTCTTGAAGGGAAAGATGTAACTCTGTGAGAAGAATTAACAGAACACAGAGCAGTTTCTCAGAAAGCTTCTTTCCAGTTTTGAACGGAAGATATTTCCTTTTTCACCATAGCCCTCTATGGGCTTCCAAATATCCCTTTGCCAATTCCACAAGAGCAGCCTTAGCGAAAGGCTTCTTGAAGGGAAAGATGTAACTCTGTGAGATGAATTCACAGAACACAGAGCCGTTTCTCAGAAAGCTTCTTTCCAGTTTTGAACGGAAGATATTTCCATTTTCACCATAGCCCTCTATGGGCTTCCAAATATCCCTTTGCCAATTCCACAAGAACAGCCTTAGCGAAAGGCTTCTTGAAGGGAAAGATGTAACTCTGTGAGATGAATTCACAGAACACAGAGCAGTGTCTCAGAAAGCTTCTTTCCAATTTTGAACGGAAGATATTTCCTTTTTCACCATAGGCCTCTATGGGATTCCAAATATCCCTTTGCCAATTCCACAAGAACAGCCTTAGCCAAAGGCTTCTTGAAGGTAAAGAGGTAACTCTGTGAGATGAATTCACAGAACACAGAGCAGTTTCTCAGAAAGCTTCTTTCCAGTTTTGAACGGAAGATATTTCCTTTTTCACCATAGCCCTCTATGGGCTTCCAAATATCGCTTTGCCAATCCCACAAGAACAGCCTTAGCGAAAGGCTTCTTGAAGGGAAAGATGTAACTCTGTGAGAAGAATTAACAGAACACAGAGCAGTTTCTCAGAAAGCTTCTTTCCAGTTTTGAACGGAAGATATTTCCTTTTTCACCATAGCCCTCCTAGGATTTCCAAATATCCCTTTGCCAATTCCACAAGAACAGCCTTAGCGAAAGGCTTCTTGAAGGGAAAGATGTAAATCTGTGAGATGAATTCACAGAACACAGAGCAGTTTCTCAGAAAGCTTCTTTCCAGTTTTGAACGGAAGATATTTCCTTTTTCACCATAGCCCTCTATGGGCTTACAAATATCGCTTTGCTAATTTCACAAGAACAGACTTAGCAAAAGGCTTCTTGAAGGGAAAGATGTAACTCTGTGAGATGAATTCACAGAACACAGAGCAGTTTCTCAGAAAGCTTCTTTCCAGTTTTGAACGGAAGATATTTCCTTTTTCACCGTAGCCCTCTATGGGCTTCCAAATATCCCTTTGCCAATTCCACAAGAACAGCCTTAGCGAAAGGCTTCTTGAAGGGAAAGATGTAACTCTGTGAGATGAATTAACAGAACACAGATTAGTTTCTCAGAAAGCTTCTTTCCTGTTTTGAACGGAAGATATTTCCTTTTTCACCATAGCCCTCTATGGGCTTCCAAATATCCCTTTGCCAATTCCACAAGAACAGCCTTAGCGAAAGGCTTCTTGAAGGGAAAGATGTAACTCTGTGAGATGAATTAACAGAACACAGAGCAGTGTCTCAGAAAGCTTCTTTCCAGTTTTGAACGGAAGATATTTCCTTTTTCACCATAGCCCTCTATGGGCTTCCAAATATCCCTTTGCCAATTCCACAAGAACAGCCTTGGCGAAAGGCTTCTTGAAGGGAAAGATGTAACTCTGTGAGATGAATTAACAGGACACAGAGCAGTTTCTCAGAAAGCTTCTTTCCAGTTTTGAACGGAAGATATTTCCTTTTTCACCATAGCCCTCTATGGGCTTCCAAATATCGCCTTGCCAATTCCACAAGAACAGCCTTAGCGAAAGGCTTCTTGAAGGGAAAGATGTAACTCTGTGAGATGAATTCACAGAACACAGAGCAGTGTCTCAGAAAGCTTCTTTCCAGTTTTGAACGGAAGATATTTCCTTTTTCACCATAGGCCTCTATGGGCTTCCAAATATCCCTTTGCCAATTCCACAAGAACAGCCTTAGCGAAAGGCTTCTTGAAGGGAAAGATGTAACTCTGTGAGATGAATTCACAGAACACAGAGCAGTGTCTCAGAAAGCTTCTTTCCAGTTTTGAACGGAAGATATTTCCTTTTTCACCATAGCCCTCTATGGGCTTCCAAATATCGCTTTGCCAATTCCACAAGAACAGCCTTAGCGAAAGGCTTCTTGAAGGGAAAGATGTAACTCTGTGAGATGAATTCACAGAACACAGGGCAGTTTCTCAGAAAGCTTCTTTCCAGTTTTGAACGGAAGATATTTCCTTTTACACCGTAGCCGTCTATGGGCTTCCAAATATCCCTTTGCCAATTCCACAAGAACAGCCTTAGCGAAAGGCTTCTTGAAGGGAAAGATGTAACTCTGTGAGATGAATTAACAGAACACAGAGCAGTTTCTCAGAAAGCTTCTTTCCAGTTTTGAACGGAAGATATTTCCTTTTTCACCATAGCCCTCTATGGGCTTCCAAATATCCCTTTGCCAATTCCACAAGAACAGCCTTAGCGAAAGGCTTCTTGAAGGGAAAGATGTAACTCTGTGAGATGAATTCACAGAGCACAGAGCAGTGTCTCAGAAAGCTTCTTTCCAGTTTTGAACGGAAGATATTTCCTTTTTCACCATAGGCCTCCATGGCCTTCCAAATATCCCTTTGCCAATTCCAGAAGAACAGCCTTAGCGAAAGGCTTCTTGAAGGGAAAGATGTAACGCTGTGAGACGAATTCACAGAACACAGAGCAGTTTCTCAGAAAGCTTCTTTCCAGTTTTGAACGGAAGATATTTCCTTTTTCACCATAGCCCTTTATGGGCTTCCAAATTTCGCTTTGCCAATTCCACAAGAACAGCCTTAGCGAAAGGCTTCTTGAAGGGAAAGATGTAACTCTGGGAGATGAATTCACAGAACACAGAGCAGTTTCTCAGAAAGCTTCTTTCCAGTTTTGAACGGAAGATATTTCCTTTTTCACCATAGGCCTCTCTGGGCTTCCAAATATCCCTTTGCCAATTCCACAAGAACAGCCTTAGCGAAAGGCTTCTTGAAGGGAAAGATGAAATTCTGTGAGATGAATTCACAGAACACAGTGCAGTGTCTCAGAAAGCTTCTTTCCAGTTTTGAACGGAAGATATTTCCTTTTTCACCATAGCCCTCTATGGGCTTCCAAATATCCCTTTGCCAATTCCACAAGAACAGCCTTAGCGAAAGGCTTCTTGAAGGGAATGATGTAACTCTGGGAGATGAATTCACAGTACACAGAGCAGTTTCTCAGAAAGCTTCTTTCCAGTTTTGAACGGAAGATATTTCCTTTTTCACCATAGGCCTCTATGGGCTTCCAAATATCCCTTTGCCAATTCCACAAGAACAGCCTTAGCGAAAGGCTTCTTGAAGGGAAAGATGAAATTCTGTGAGATGAATTCACAGAACACAGTGCAGTGTCTCAGAAAGCTTCTTTCCAGTTTTGAACGGAAGATATTTCCTTTTTCACCATAGCCCTCTATGGGCTTCCAAATATCCCTTTGCCAATTCCACAAGAACAGCCTTAGCGAAAGGCTTCTTGAAGGGAATGATGTAACTCTGGGAGATGAATTCACAGTACACAGAGCAGTTTCTCAGAAAGCTTCTTTCCAGTTTTGAACGGAAGATATTTCCTTTTTCACCATAGCCCTCTATGGGCTTCCAAATATCACTTGGCCAATTCCACAAGAACAGCCTTAGCGAAAGGCTTCTTGAAGGGAAAGATGTAACTCTGTGAGATGAATTCACAGAACACAGAGCAGTTTCTCAGAAAGCTTCTTTCCAGTTTTGAACGGAAGATATTTCCTTTTTCACCATAGCCCTCTAGGGGTTCCAAATATCGCTTTGCCAATTCCACAAGAACAGCCTTAGCGAAAGGCTTCTTGAAGGGAAAGATGTAACTCTGTGAGATGAATTAACAGAACACAGAGCAGTTTCTCAGAAAGCTTCTTTCCAGTTTTGAAGGGAAGATATTTCCTTTTTCACCATAGCCGTCTATGGGCTTCCAAATATCCCTTTGCCAATTCCACAAGAACAGCCTTAGCGAAAGGCTTCTAGAAGGGAAAGATGTAACTCTGTGAGATGAATTAACAGAACACAGAGCAGTTTCTCACAAAGCTTCTTTCTAGTTTTGAACGGAAGATATTTCCTTTTTCACCATAGCCCTCTATGGGCTTCCAAATATCCCTTTGCCAATTCCACAAGAACAGCCTTAGCGAAAGGCTTCTTGAAGGGAAAGATGTAACTCTGTGAGATGAATTAACAGAACACAGAGCAGTTTCTCAGAAAGCTTCTTTCCAGTTTTGAACGGAAGATATTTCCTTTTTCACCATAGCCCTCTATGGGCTTCCAAATATCCCGTTGCCAATTCCACAAGAACAGCCTTAGCGAAAGGCTTCTTGAAGGGAAAGATGTAACTCTGTGAGATGAATTAACAGAACACAGAGCAGTTTCTCAGAAAGCTTCTTTCCAGATTTGAACGGAAGATATTTCCTTTTTCACCATAGCCCTCTATGGGCTTCCAAATATCCCTTTTCCAATTCCACAAGAACAGCCTTAGCGAAAGGCTTCTTGAAGGGAAAGATGTAACTCTGTGAGATGAATTCAAAGAACACAGAGCAGTTTCTCAGAAAGCTTCTTTCCAGTTTTGAACGGAAGATATTTCCTTTTTCACCATAGGCCTCTAAGGGCTTCCAAATATCCCTTTGCCAATTCCACAAGAACAGCCTTTGCGAAAGGCTTCTTGAAGGGAAAGATGTAACTCTATGAGATGAATTAGCAGAACACAGAGCAGTGTCTCAGAAAGCTTCTTTCCAGTTTTGAACGGAAGATATTTCCTTTTTCACCATAGCCCTCCTAGGATTTCCAAATATCCCTTTGCCAATTCCACAAGAACAGCCTTAGCGAAAGGCTTCTTGAAGGGAAAGATGTAACTCTGTGAGATGAATTCACAGAACACAGAGCAGTTTCTCAGAAAGCTTCTTTCCAGTTTTGAACGGAAGATATTTCCTTTTTCACCATAGCCCTCTATGGGCTTCCAAATATCCCTTTGCCAATTCCACAAGAACAGCCTTAGCGAAAGGCTTCTTGCAGGGATAGATGTAACACTGTGAGATGAATTAAGAGAACACAGAGCAGTTTCTCAGAAAGCTTCTTTCCAGTTTTGAACGGAAGATATTTCCTTTCTCACCATAGCACTCTATGGGCTTCCAAATATCGCTTTGCCAATTCCACAAGAACAGCCTTAGAGAAAGGCTTCTTGAAGGGAAAGATGTAACTCTGTGAGATGAATTCACAGAACACAGAGCAGTTTCTCAGAAAGCTTCTTTCCAGTTTTTAACGGAAGATATTTCCTTTTTCACCATAGCCCTCTATGGGCTTCCAAATATCCCTTTGCCAATTCCACAAGAACAGCCTTAGCGAAAGGCTTCTTGAAGGGAAAGATGTAACTCTGTGAGATGAATTAACAGAACACAGAGCAGTTTCTCAGAAAGCTTCTTTCCAGTTTTGAACGGAAGATATTTCCTTTTTCACCATAGCCGTCCAGGGTTTCCAAATATCCCTTTGCCAATTCCACAAGAACAGCCTTAGCGAAAGGCGTCTTCAAGGGAAAGATGTAACTCTGTGAGATGAATTAACAAAACACAGACCAGTTTCTCAGAAAGCTTCTTTCCAGTTTTGAACGGAAGATATTTCCTTTTTTACCATAGCCCTCTATGGGCTTCCAAATATCCCTTTGCCAATTCCACAAGAACAGCCTTAGCGAAAGGCTTCTTGAAGGGAAAGATGTAACTCTGTGAGATGAATTAACAGAACACAGAGCAGTTTCTCAGAAAGCTTCTTTCCAGTTTTGAACGGAAGATATTTCCTTTTTCACCAAAGCCCTCTATTGGCTTCCAAATATCGCTTTGCCAATTCCACAAGAACAGCCTTAGCGAAAGGCTTCTTAAAGGGAAAGATGTAACTCTGTGAGATGAATTCACAGAACACAGAGCAGTTTCTCAGAAAGCTTCTTTCCAGTTTTGAACGAAGGTATTTCCTTTTTCACCATAGCCCTCTAAGGACTTCCAAATATACCTTTGCCAATTCCACAAGAACAGCGTTAGCGTAAGGCTTCTTGAAGGGAAAGATGTAACTCTGTGAGATGAATTCACAGAACACAGAGCAGTTTCTCAGAAAGCTTCTTTCCAGTTTTGAACGGAAGATATTTCCTTTTTCACCATAGCCCTCTATGGGCTTCCAAATATCCCTTTGCCAATTCCACAAGAACAGACTTAGCGAAAGGCTTCTTGAAGGGAAAGATGTAACTCTGTGAGATGAATTCACAGAACACAGAGCAGTTTCTCAGAAAGCTTCTTTCCAGTTTTGAACGGAAGATATTTCCTTTTTCACCATAGCTCTCTATGGGCTTCCAAATATCCCTTTGCCAATTCTACAAGAACAGCCTTAGCGAAAGGCTTCTTGAAAGGAAAGATGTAACTCTGGGAGATGAATTCACAGAACACAGAGCAGTGTCTCAGAAAGCTTCTTTCCAATTTAGAACGGAAGGTATTTCCTTTTTCACCATAGGCCTCTATGGGATTCCAAATATCCCTTTGCCAATTCCACAAGAACAGCCTTAGCGAAAGGCTTCTTGAAGGGAAAGAGGGAACTCTGTGAGATGAATTCACAGAACACAGAGCAGTTTCTCAGAAAGCTTCTTTCCAGTTTTGAACGGAAGATATTTCCTTTTTCACCATAGCCCTCTATGGGCTTCCAAATATCCCTTTGCCAATCCCACAAGAACAGCCTTAGCGAAAGGCTTCTTGAAGAGAAAGATGTAACTCTGTGAGAAGAATTAACAGAACACAGAGCAGTTTCTCAGAAAGCTTCTTTCCAGTTTTGAACGGAAGATATTTCCTTTTTCACCATAGCCCTCTATGGGCTTCCAAATATCCCTTTGCCAATTCCACAAGAGCAGCCTTAGCGAAAGGCTTCTTGAAGGGAAAGATGTAACTCTGTGAGATGAATTCACAGAACACAGAGCCGTTTCTCAGAAAGCTTCTTTCCAGTTTTGAACGGAAGATATTTCCATTTTCACCATAGCCCTCTATGGGCTTCCAAATATCCCTTTGCCAATTCCACAAGAACAGCCTTAGCGAAAGGCTTCTTGAAGGAAAAGATGTAACTCTGTGAGATGAATTCACAGAACACAGAGCAGTGTCTCAGAAAGCTTCTTTCCAATTTTGAACGGAAGATATTTCCTTTTTCACCATAGGCCTCTATAGGATTCCAAATATCCCTTTGCCAATTCCACAAGAACAGCCTTAGCGAAAGGCTTCTTGAAGGAAAAGAGGTAACTCTGTGAGATGAATTCACAGAACACAGAGCAGTTTCTCAGAAAGCTTCTTTCCTGTTTTGAACGGAAGATATTTCCTTTTTCACCATAGCCCTCTATGGGCTTCCAAATATCGCTTTGCCAATCCCACAAGAACAGCCTTAGCGAAAGGCTTCTTGAAGGGAAAGATGTAACTCTGTGAGAAGAATTAACAGAACACAGATGAGTTTCTCAGAAAGCTTCTTTCTAGTTTTGAACGGAAGATATTTCCTTTTTCACCATAGCCCTCCTAGGATTTCCAAATATCCCTTTGCCAATTCCACAAGAACAGCCTTAGCGAAAGGCTTCTTGAAGGGAAAGATGTAACTCTGGGAGATGAATTCACAGAACACAGAGCAGTTTCTCAGAAAGCTTCTTTCCAGTTTTGAACGGAAGATATTTACTTTTACACCATAGCCGTCTATGGGCTTCCAAATATCCCTTTGCCAATTCCACAAGAACAGCCTTAGCGAAAGGCTTCTTGAAGGGAAAGATGTAACTCTGTGAGATGAATTATCAGAAAACAGAGCAGTTTCTCAGAAAGCTTCTTTCCAGTTTTGAACGGAAGATATTTCCTTTTTCACCATAGGCCTCTATGGGCTTCCAAATATCCCTTTCCCAATTCCACAAGAACAGCCTTAGCGAAAGGCTTCTTGAAGGGAAAGATGTAACGCTGTGAGACGAATTCACAGAACACAGAGCAGTTTCTCAGAAAGCTTCTTTCCAGTTTTGAACGGAAGATATTTCCTTTTTCACCATAGCCCTTTATGGGCTTCCAAATATCGCTTTCCCAATTCCACAAGAACAGCCTTAGCGAAAGGCTTCTTGAAGGGAAAGATGTAACTCTGGGAGATGAATTCACAGAACACAGAGCAGTTTCTCAGAAAGCTTCTTTCCAGTTTTGAACGGAAGATATTTCCTTTTTCACCATAGGCCTCTATGGGCTTCCAAATATCCCTTTGCCAATTCCACAAGAACAGCCTTAGCGAAAGGCTTCTTGAAGGGAAAGATGAAATTCTGTGAGATGAATTCACAGAACACAGTGCAGTGTCTCAGAAAGCTTCTTTCCAGTTTTGAACGGAAGATATTTCCTTTTTCACCATAGCCCTCTATGGGCTTCCAAATATCCCTTTGCCAATTCCACAAGAACAGCCTTAGCGAAAGGCTTCTTGAAGGGAATGATGTAACTCTGGGAGATGAATTCACAGTACACAGAGCAGTTTCTCAGAAAGATTCTTTCCAGTTTTGAACGGAAGATATTTCGTTTTTCACCATAGCCCTCCTAGGACTTCCAAATATCCCTTTGCCAATTCCACAAGAACATCCTTAGCGAAAGGCTTCTTGAAAGGAAAGATGTAACTCTGTGAGATGAATTCACAGAACACAGAGCAGTTTCTCAGAAAGCTTCTTTCCAGTTTTGAACGGAAGATATTTCCTTTTTCACCATAGCCCTCTATGGGCTTCCAAATATCCCTTTGCCAATTCCACAAGAACAGCCTTAGCGAAAGGCTTCTTGAAGGGAAAGATGTAACTCTGTGAGATGAATTCACAGAACACAGAGCAGTGTCTCAGAAAGCTTCTTTCCAGTTTTGAACGGAAGATATTTCCTTTTCCACCATAGCCCTCTAGGGGTTCCAAATATCGCTTTGCCAATTCCACAAGAACAGCCTTAGCGAAAGGCTTCTTGAAGGGAAAGATGTAACTCTGTGAGATGAATTAACAGAACACAGAGCAGTTTCTCAGAAAGCTTCTTTCCAGTTTTGAACGGAAGATATTTCCTTTTTCACCATAGCCGTCTATGGGCTTCCAAATATCCCTTTGCCAATTCCACAAGAACAGCCTTAGCGAAAGGCTTCTAGAAGGGAAAGATGTAACTCTGTGAGATGAATTAACAGAACACAGAGCAGTTTCTCACAAAGCTTCTTTCTAGTTTTGAACGGAAGATATTTCCTTTTTCACCATAGCCCTCTATGGGCTTCCAAATATCCCTTTGCCAATTCCACAAGAACAGCCTTAGCGAAAGGCTTCTTGCAGGGATAGATGTAACACTGTGAGATGAATTAAGAGAACACAGAGCAGTTTCTCAGAAAGCTTCTTTCCAGTTTTGAACGGAAGATATTTCCTTTCTCACCATAGCACTCTATGGGCTTCCAAATATCGCTTTGCCAATTCCACAAGAACAGCCTTAGAGAAAGGCTTCTTGAAGGGAAAGATCTAACTCTGTGAGATGAATTCACAGAACACAGAGCAGTTTCTCAGAAAGCTTCTTTCCAGTTTTGAACGGAAGATATTTCCTTTTTCACCATAGCCCTCTATGGGCTTCCAAATATCCCTTTGCCAATTCCACAAGAACAGCCTTAGCGAAAGGCTTCTTGAAGGGAAAGATGTAACTCTGTGAGATGAATTAACAGAACACAGAGCAGTTTCTCAGAAAGCTTCTTTCCAGTTTTGAACGGAAGATATTTCCTTTTTCACCATAGGCCTCTATGGGCTTCAAAATATCCCTTTGCCAATTCCTGAAGAACAGCCTTAGCGAAAGGCTTCTTGAAGGGAATGATGTAACTCTGTGAGATGAATTCACAGAACACAGAGCAGTTTCTCAGAAAGCTTCTTTCCAGTTTTGAACGGAAGATATTTCCTTTTTCACCATAGCCGTCTAGGGGTTCCAAATATCCCTTTGCCAATTCCAAAAGAACAGCCTTAGCGAAAGGCTTCTTGAAGGGAAAGATGTAACTCTGTGAGATGAATTCACAGAACACAGAGCAGTTTCTCAGAAAGCTTCTTTCCAGTTTTGAACGGAAGATATTTCCTTTTTCACCATAGCCCTCTATGGGCTTCCAAATATCCCTTTGCCAATTCCACAAGAACAGCCTTAGCGAAAGGCTTCTTGAAGGCAAAGATGTAACTCTGTGAGATGAATTAACAGAACACAGAGCAGTTTCTCAGAAAGCTTCTTTCCAGTTTTGAACGGAAGATATTTCCTTTTTCACCATAGCCCTCTATGGGCTTCCAAATATCCCTTTGCCAATTCCACAAGAACAGCCTTAGCGAAAGGCTTATTGAAGTGAAAGATGTAACTCTGTGAGATGAATTAACAGAACACAGAGCAGTTTCTCAGAAAGCTTCTTTCCAGTTTTGAACGGACGATATTTCCTTTTTCACCATAGGCCTCTATGGGCTTCAAAATATCCCTTTGCCAATTCCTGAAGAACAGCCTTAGGGAAAGGCTTCTTGAAGGGAAAGATGTAACTCTGTGAGATGAATTCACAGAACACAGAGCAGTTTCTCAGAAAGCTTCTTTCCAGTTTTGAACGGAAGATATTTCCTTTTTCACCATAGCCCTCTATGGGCTTCCATATATCCCTTTGCCAATTCCACAAGAACAGCCTTAGCGAAAGGCTTCTTGAAGGCAAAGATGTAACTCTGTGAGATGAATTAACAGAACACAGAGCAGTTTCTCAGAAAGCTTCTTTCCAGTTTTGAACGGAAGATATTTCCTTTTTCACCATAGCCCTCTATGGGCTTCCAAATATCCCTTTGCCAATTCCACAAGAACAGCCTTAGCGAAAGGCTTCTTGAAGTGAAAGATGTAACTCTGTGAGATGAATTAACAGAACACAGAGCAGTTTCTCAGAAAGCTTCTTTCCAGTTTTGAACGGACGATATTTCCTTTTTCACCATAGGCCTCTATGGGCTTCAAAATATCCCTTTGCCAATTCCTGAAGAACAGCCTTAGGGAAAGGCTTCTTGAAGGGAAAGATGTAACTCTGTGAGATGAATTCACAGAACACAGAGCAGTTTCTCAGAAAGCTTCTTTCCAGTTTTGAACGGAAGATATTTCCTTTTTCACCATAGCCGTCTAGGGGTTCCAAATATCCCTTTGCCAATTCCACAAGAACAGCCTTAGCGAAAGGCTTCTTGAAGGGAAAGATGTAACTGTGTGAGATGAATTAACAGAACACAGAGCAGTTTCTCAGAAAGCTTCTTTCCAGTTTTGAACGGAAGATATTTCCTTTTTCACCATAGCCCTCTATGGGCTTCCAAATATCCCTTTGCCAATTCCACAAGAACAGCCTTAGCGAAAGGCTTCTTGAAGGGAAAGATGTAACTCTGTGAGATGAATTCACAGAAAACAGAGCAGTTTCTCAGAAAGCTTCTTTCCAGTTTTGAACGGAAGATATTTCCTTTTTCACCATAGCCCTCTAGGGGCTTCCAAATATCCCTTTGCCAATTCCACAAGAACAGCCTTAGCGAAAGGCTTCTTGAAGGGAAAGATGTAACTCTGTGAGATGAATTAACAGAACACAGGGCAGTTTCTCAGAAAGCTTCTTTCCAGTTTTGAACGGAAGATATTTCCTTTTTCACCATAGCCCTCTATGGGCTTCCAAATATCGCTTTGCCAATTCCACAAGAACAGCCTTAGCGAAAGGCTTCTTGAAGGGAAAGATGTAACTCTGTGAGATGAATTAACAGAACACAGAGCAGTTTCTCAGAAAGCTTCTTTCCAGTTTTGAACGGAAGATATTTCCTTTTACACCATAGCCGTATATGGGCTTCCAAATATCCCTTTGCCAATTCCACAAGAACAGTCTTAGCGAAAGGCTTCTTGAAGGGAAAGATGTAACTCTGGGAGATGAATTCACAGAACACAGAGCAGTGTCTCAGAAAGCTTCTTTCCAGTTTTGAACGGAAGATATTTCCTTTTTCACCATAGGCCTCTATGGGCTTCCAAATATCCCTTTGCCAATTCCACAAGAACAGCCTTAGCGAAAGGCTTCTTGAAGGGAGAGAGGTAACTCTGTGAGATGAATTCACAGAACACAGAGCAGTTTCTCAGAAAGCTTCTTTCCAGTTTTGAACGGAAGATATTTCCTTTTTCACCATAGCCCTCTAAGGGCTTCCAAATATAGCTTTGCCAATCCCACAAGAACAGCCTTAGCGAAATGCTTCTTGAAGGGAAAGATGTAACTCTGTGAGAAGAATTAACAGAACACAGAGCAGTTTCTCAGAAAGCTTCTTTCCAGTTTTGAACGGAAGATATTTCCTTTTTCACCATAGCCCTCTATGGGCTTCCAAATATCCCTTTGCCAATTCCACAAGAGCAGCCTTAGCGAAAGGCTTCTTGAAGGGAAAGATGTAACTCTGTGAGATGAATTCACAGAACACAGAGCCGTTTCTCAGAAAGCTTCTTTCCAGTTTTGAACGGAAGATATTTCCATTTTCACCATAGCCCTCTATGGGCTTCCAAATATCCCTTTGCCAATTCCACAAGAACAGCCTTAGCGAAAGGCTTCTTGAAGGGAAAGATGTAACTCTGTGAGATGAATTCACAGAACACAGAGCAGTGTCTCAGAAAGCTTCTTTCCAATTTTGAACGGAAGATATTTCCTTTTTCACCATAGGCCTCTATGGGATTCCAAATATCCCTTTGCCAATTCCACAAGAACAGCCTTAGCGAAAGGCTTCTTGAAGGTAAAGAGGTAACTCTGTGAGATGAATTCACAGAACACAGAGCAGTTTCTCAGAAAGCTTCTTTCCAGTTTTGAACGGAAGATATTTCCTTTTTCACCATAGCCCTCTATGGGCTTCCAAATATCGCTTTGCCAATCCCACAAGAACAGCCTTAGCGAAAGGCTTCTTGAAGGGAAAGATGTAACTCTGTGAGAAGAATTTACAGAACACAGAGCAGTTTCTCAGAAAGCTTCTTTCCAGTTTTGAACGGAAGATATTTCCTTTTTCACCATAGCCCTCCTAGGATTTCCAAATATCCCTTTGCCAATTCCACAAGAACAGCCTTAGCGAAAGGCTTCTTGAAGGGAAAGATGTAACTCTGTGAGATGAATTCACAGAACACAGAGCAGTTTCTCAGAAAGCTTCTTTCCAGTTTTGAACGGAAGATATTTCCTTTTTCACCATAGCCCTCTATGGGCTTACAAATATCGCTTTGCTAATTTCACAAGAACAGACTTAGCAAAAGGCTTCTTGAAGGGAAAGATGTAACTCTGTGAGATGAATTCACAGAACACAGAGCAGTTTCTCAGAAAGCTTCTTTCCAGTTTTGAACGGAAGATATTTCCTTTTTCACCGTAGCCCTCTATGGGCTTCCAAATATCCCTTTGCCAATTCCACAAGAACAGCCTTAGCGAAAGGCTTCTTGAAGGGAAAGATGTAACTCTGTGAGATGAATTAACAGAACACAGATTAGTTTCTCAGAAAGCTTCTTTCCTGTTTTGAACGGAAGATATTTCCTTTTTCACCATAGCCCTCTATGGGCTTCCAAATATCCCTTTGCCAATTCCACAAGAACAGCCTTAGCGAAAGGCTTCTTGAAGGGAAAGATGTAACTCTGTGAGATGAATTTACAGAACACAGAGCAGTGTCTCAGAAAGCTTCTTTCCAGTTTTGAACGGAAGATATTTCCTTTTTCACCATAGCCCTCTATGGGCTTAAAAATATCCCTTTGCCAATTCCACAAGAACAGCCTTGGCGAAAGGCTTCTTGAAGGGAAAGATGTAACTCTGTGAGATGAATTAACAGGACACAGAGCAGTTTCTCAGAAAGCTTCTTTCCAGTTTTGAACGGAAGATATTTCCTTTTTCACCATAGCCCTCTATGGGCTTCCAAATATCCCTTTGCCAATTCCACAAGAGCAGCCTTAGCGAAAGGCTTCTTGAAGGGAAAGATGTAACTCTGTGAGATGAATTCACAGAACACAGAGCCGTTTCTCAGAAAGCTTCTTTCCAGTTTTGAACGGAAGATATTTCCATTTTCACCATAGCCCTCTATGGGCTTCCAAATATCCCTTTGCCAATTCCACAAGAACAGCCTTAGCGAAAGGCTTCTTGAAGGAAAAGATGTAACTCTGTGAGATGAATTCACAGAACACAGAGCAGTGTCTCAGAAAGCTTCTTTCCAATTTTGAACGGAAGATATTTCCTTTTTCACCATAGGCCTCTATGGGATTCCAAATATCCCTTTGCCAATTCCACAAGAACAGCCTTAGCGAAAGGCTTCTTGAAGGAAAAGAGGTAACTCTGTGAGATGAATTCACAGAACACAGAGCAGTTTCTCAGAAAGCTTCTTTCCAGTTTTGAACGGAAGATATTTCCTTTTTCACCATAGCCCTCTATGGGCTTCCAAATATCGCTTTGCCAATCCCACAAGAACAGCCTTAGCGAAAGGCTTCTTGAAGGGAAAGATGTAACTCTGTGAGAAGAATTAACAGAACACAGATGAGTTTCTCAGAATGCTTCTTTCTAGTTTTGAACGGAAGATATTTCCTTTTTCACCATAGCCCTCCTAGGATTTCCAAATATCCCTTTGCCAATTCCACAAGAACAGCCTTAGCGAAAGGCTTCTTGAAGGGAAAGATGTAACTCTGGGAGATGAATTCACAGAACACAGAGCAGTTTCTCAGAAAGCTTCTTTCCAGTTTTGAACGGAAGATATTTACTTTTACACCATAGCCGTCTATGGGCTTCCAAATATCCCTTTGCCAATTCCACAAGAACAGCCTTAGCGAAAGGCTTCTTGAAGGGAAAGATGTAACTCTGTGAGATGAATTATCAGAAAACAGAGCAGTTTCTCAGAAAGCTTCTTTCCAGTTTTGAACGGAAGATATTTCCTTTTTCACCATAGGCCTCTATGGGCTTCCAAATATCCCTTTCCCAATTCCACAAGAACAGCCTTAGCGAAAGGCTTCTTGAAGGGAAAGATGTAACGCTGTGAGACGAATTCACAGAACACAGAGCAGTTTCTCAGAAAGCTTCTTTCCAGTTTTGAACGGAAGATATTTCCTTTTTCACCATAGCCCTTTATGGGCTTCCAAATATCGCTTTCCCAATTCCACAAGAACAGCCTTAGCGAAAGGCTTCTTGAAGGGAAAGATGTAACTCTGGGAGATGAATTCACAGAACACAGAGCAGTTTCTCAGAAAGCTTCTTTCCAGTTTTGAACGGAAGATATTTCCTTTTTCACCATAGGCCTCTATGGGCTTCCAAATATCCCTTTGCCAATTCCACAAGAACAGCCTTAGCGAAAGGCTTCTTGAAGGGAAAGATGAAATTCTGTGAGATGAATTCACAGAACACAGTGCAGTGTCTCAGAAAGCTTCTTTCCAGTTTTGAACGGAAGATATTTCCTTTTTCACCATAGCCCTCTATGGGCTTCCAAATATCCCTTTGCCAATTCCACAAGAACAGCCTTAGCGAAAGGCTTCTTGAAGGGAATGATGTAACTCTGGGAGATGAATTCACAGTACACAGAGCAGTTTCTCAGAAAGATTCTTTCCAGTTTTGAACGGAAGATATTTCGTTTTTCACCATAGCCCTCCTAGGACTTCCAAATATCCCTTTGCCAATTCCACAAGAACATCCTTAGCGAAAGGCTTCTTGAAAGGAAAGATGTAACTCTGTGAGATGAATTCACAGAACACAGAGCAGTTTCTCAGAAAGCTTCTTTCCAGTTTTGAACGGAAGATATTTCCTTTTTCACCATAGCCCTCTATGGGCTTCCAAATATCCCTTTGCCAATTCCACAAGAACAGCCTTAGCGAAAGGCTTCTTGAAGGGAAAGATGTAACTCTGTGAGATGAATTCACAGAACACAGAGCAGTGTCTCAGAAAGCTTCTTTCCAGTTTTGAACGGAAGATATTTCCTTTTCCACCATAGCCCTCTAGGGGTTCCAAATATCGCTTTGCCAATTCCACAAGAACAGCCTTAGCGAAAGGCTTCTTGAAGGGAAAGATGTAACTCTGTGAGATGAATTAACAGAACACAGAGCAGTTTCTCAGAAAGCTTCTTTCCAGTTTTGAACGGAAGATATTTCCTTTTTCACCATAGCCGTCTATGGGCTTCCAAATATCCCTTTGCCAATTCCACAAGAACAGCCTTAGCGAAAGGCTTCTAGAAGGGAAAGATGTAACTCTGTGAGATGAATTAACAGAACACAGAGCAGTTTCTCACAAAGCTTCTTTCTAGTTTTGAACGGAAGATATTTCCTTTTTCACCATAGCCCTCTATGGGCTTCCAAATATCCCTTTGCCAATTCCACAAGAACAGCCTTAGCGAAAGGCTTCTTGCAGGGATAGATGTAACACTGTGAGATGAATTAAGAGAACACAGAGCAGTTTCTCAGAAAGCTTCTTTCCAGTTTTGAACGGAAGATATTTCCTTTCTCACCATAGCACTCTATGGGCTTCCAAATATCGCTTTGCCAATTCCACAAGAACAGCCTTAGAGAAAGGCTTCTTGAAGGGAAAGATGTAACTCTGTGAGATGAATTCACAGAACACAGAGCAGTTTCTCAGAAAGCTTCTTTCCAGTTTTGAACGGAAGATATTTCCTTTTTCACCATAGCCCTCTATGGGCTTCCAAATATCCCTTTGCCAATTCCACAAGAACAGCCTTAGCGAAAGGCTTCTTGAAGGGAAAGATGTAACTCTGTGAGATGAATTAACAGAACACAGAGCAGTTTCTCAGAAAGCTTCTTTCCAGTTTTGAACGGAAGATATTTCCTTTTTCACCATAGGCCTCTATGGGCTTCAAAATATCCCCTTGCCAATTCCTGAAGAACAGCCTTAGCGAAAGGCTTCTTGAAGGGAATGATGTAACTCTGTGAGATGAATTCACAGAACACAGAGCAGTTTCTCAGAAAGCTTCTTTCCAGTTTTGAACGGAAGATATTTCCTTTTTCACCATAGCCGTCTAGGGGTTCCAAATATCCCTTTGCCAATTCCACAAGAACAGCCTTAGCGAAAGGCTTCTTGAAGGGAAAGATGTAACTCTGTGAGATGAATTCACAGAACACAGAGCAGTTTCTCAGAAAGCTTCTTTCCAGTTTTGAACGGAAGATATTTCCTTTTTCACCATAGCCCTCTATGGGCTTCCAAATATCCCTTTGCCAATTCCACAAGAACAGCCTTAGCGAAAGGCTTCTTGAAGGCAAAGATGTAACTCTGTGAGATGAATTAACAGAACACAGAGCAGTTTCTCAGAAAGCTTCTTTCCAGTTTTGAACGGAAGATATTTCCTTTTTCACCATAGCCCTCT
Source organism: Chlorocebus sabaeus (assembly GCF_047675955.1). Lineage (NCBI taxonomy): Eukaryota > Metazoa > Chordata > Mammalia > Primates > Cercopithecidae > Chlorocebus > Chlorocebus sabaeus. The sequence goes on from NW_027327570.1 coordinate 1,686,069, forward strand.
ATGGGCTTCCAAATATCCCTTTGCCAATTCCACAAGAACAGCCTTAGCGAAAGGCTTCTTGAAGTGAAAGATGTAACTCTGTGAGATGAATTAACAGAACACAGAGCAGTTTCTCAGAAAGCTTCTTTCCAGTTTTGAACGGACGATATTTCCTTTTTCACCATAGGCCTCTATGGGCTTCAAAATATCCCTTTGCCAATTCCTGAAGAACAGCCTTAGGGAAAGGCTTCTTGAAGGGAAAGATGTAACTCTGTGAGATGAATTCACAGAACACAGAGCAGTTTCTCAGAAAGCTTCTTTCCAGTTTTGAACGGAAGATATTTCCTTTTTCACCATAGCCGTCTAGGGGTTCCAAATATCCCTTTGCCAATTCCACAAGAACAGCCTTAGCGAAAGGCTTCTTGAAGGGAAAGATGTAACTGTGTGAGATGAATTAACAGAACACAGAGCAGTTTCTCAGAAAGCTTCTTTCCAGTTTTGAACGGAAGATATTTCCTTTTTCACCATAGCCCTCTATGGGCTTCCAAATATCCCTTTGCCAATTCCACAAGAACAGCCTTAGCGAAAGGCTTCTTGAAGGGAAAGATGTAACTCTGTGAGATGAATTCACAGAAAACAGAGCAGTTTCTCAGAAAGCTTCTTTCCAGTTTTGAACGGAAGATATTTCCTTTTTCACCATAGCCCTCTAGGGGCTTCCAAATATCCCTTTGCCAATTCCACAAGAACAGCCTTAGCGAAAGGCTTCTTGAAGGGAAAGATGTAACTCTGTGAGATGAATTAACAGAACACAGGGCAGTTTCTCAGAAAGCTTCTTTCCAGTTTTGAACGGAAGATATTTCCTTTTTCACCATAGCCCTCTATGGGCTTCCAAATATCGCTTTGCCAATTCCACAAGAACAGCCTTAGCGAAAGGCTTCTTGAAGGGAAAGATGTAACTCTGTGAGATGAATTAACAGAACACAGAGCAGTTTCTCAGAAAGCTTCTTTCCAGTTTTGAACGGAAGATATTTCCTTTTACACCATAGCCGTATATGGGCTTCCAAATATCCCTTTGCCAATTCCACAAGAACAGTCATAGCGAAAGGCTTCTTGAAGGGAAAGATGTAACTCTGGGAGATGAATTCACAGAACACAGAGCAGTGTCTCAGAAAGCTTCTTTCCAGTTTTGAACGGAAGATATTTCCTTTTTCACCATAGGCCTCTATGGGCTTCCAAATATCCCTTTGCCAATTCCACAAGAACAGCCTTAGCGAAAGGCTTCTTGAAGGGAGAGAGGTAACTCTGTGAGATGAATTCACAGAACACAGAGCCGTTTCTCAGAAAGCTTCTTTCCAGTTTTGAACGGAAGATATTTCCTTTTTCACCATAGCCCTCTAAGGGCTTCCAAATATCGCTTTGCCAATCCCACAAGAACAGCCTTAGCGAAATGCTTCTTGAAGGGAAAGATGTAACTCTGTGAGAAGAATTAACAGAACACAGAGCAGTTTCTCAGAAAGCTTCTTTCCAGTTTTGAACGGAAGATATTTCCTTTTTCACCATAGCCCTCTATGGGCTTCCAAATATCCCTTTGCCAATTCCACAAGAGCAGCCTTAGCGAAAGGCTTCTTGAAGGGAAAGATGTAACTCTGTGAGATGAATTCACAGAACACAGAGCCGTTTCTCAGAAAGCTTCTTTCCAGTTTTGAACGGAAGATATTTCCATTTTCACCATAGCCCTCTATGGGCTTCCAAATATCCCTTTGCCAATTCCACAAGAACAGCTTTAGCGAAACGCTTCTTGAAGGGAAAGATGTAACTCTGTGAGATGAATTCACAGAACACAGAGCAGTGTCTCAGAAAGCTTCTTTCCAATTTTGAACGGAAGATATTTCCTTTTTCACCATAGGCCTCTATGGGATTCCAAATATCCCTTTGCCAATTCCACAAGAACAGCCTTAGCGAAAGGCTTCTTGAAGGTAAAGAGGTAACTCTGTGAGATGAATTCACAGAACACAGAGCAGTTTCTCAGAAAGCTTCTTTCCAGTTTTGAACGGAAGATATTTCCTTTTTCACCATAGCCCTCTATGGGCTTCCAAATATCGCTTTGCCAATCCCACAAGAACAGCCTTAGCGAAAGGCTTCTTGAAGGGAAAGATGTAACTCTGTGAGAAGAATTAACAGAACACAGAGCAGTTTCTCAGAAAGCTTCTTTCCAGTTTTGAACGGAAGATATTTCCTTTTTCACCATAGCCCTCCTAGGATTTCCAAATATCCCTTTGCCAATTCCACAAGAACAGCCTTAGCGAAAGGCTTCTTGAAGGGAAAGATGTAACTCTGTGAGATGAATTCACAGAACACAGAGCAGTTTCTCAGAAAGCTTCTTTCCAGTTTTGAACGGAAGATATTTCCTTTTTCACCATAGCCCTCTATGGGCTTACAAATATCGCTTTGCTAATTTCACAAGAACAGACTTAGCAAAAGGCTTCTTGAAGGGAAAGATGTAACTCTGTGAGATGAATTCACAGAACACAGAGCAGTTTCTCAGAAAGCTTCTTTCCAGTTTTGAACGGAAGATATTTCCTTTTTCACCGTAGCCCTCTATGGGCTTCCAAATATCCCTTTGCCAATTCCACAAGAACAGCCTTAGCGAAAGGCTTCTTGAAGGGAAAGATGTAACTCTGTGAGATGAATTAACAGAACACAGATTAGTTTCTCAGAAAGCTTCTTTCCTGTTTTGAACGGAAGATATTTCCTTTTTCACCATAGCCCTCTATGGGCTTCCAAATATCCCTTTGCCAATTCCACAAGAACAGCCTTAGCGAAAGGCTTCTTGAAGGGAAAGATGTAACTCTGTGAGATGAATTTACAGAACACAGAGCAGTGTCTCAGAAAGCTTCTTTCCAGTTTTGAACGGAAGATATTTCCTTTTTCACCATAGCCCTCTATGGGCTTAAAAATATCCCTTTGCCAATTCCACAAGAACAGCCTTGGCGAAAGGCTTCTTGAAGGGAAAGATGTAACTCTGTGAGATGAATTAACAGGACACAGAGCAGTTTCTCAGAAAGCTTCTTTCCAGTTTTGAACGGAAGATATTTCCTTTTTCACCATAGCCCTCTATGGGCTTCCAAATATCGCCTTGCCAATTCCACAAGAACAGCCTTAGCGAAAGGCTTCTTGAAGGGAAAGATGTAACTCTGTGAGATGAATTCACAGAACACAGAGCAGTGTCTCAGAAAGCTTCTTTCCAGTTTTGAACGGAAGATATTTCCTTTTTCACCATAGGCCTCTATGGGCTTCCAAATATCCCTTTGCCAATTCCACAAGAACAGCCTTAGCGAAAGGCTTCTTGAAGGGAAAGATGTAACTCTGTGAGATGAATTCACAGAACACAGAGCAGTGTCTCAGAAAGCTTCTTTCCAGTTTTGAACGGAAGATATTTCCTTTTTCACCATAGCCCTCTATGGGCTTCCAAATATCGCTTTGCCAATTCCACAAGAACAGCCTTAGCGAAAGGCTTCTTGAAGGGAAAGATGTAACTCTGTGAGATGAATTCACAGAACACAGGGCAGTTTCTCAGAAAGCTTCTTTCCAGTTTTGAACGGAAGATATTTCCTTTTACACCGTAGCCGTCTATGGGCTTCCAAATATCCCTTTGCCAATTCCACAAGAACAGCCTTAGCGAAAGGCTTCTTGAAGGGAAAGATGTAACTCTGTGAGATGAATTAACAGAACACAGAGCAGTTTCTCAGAAAGCTTCTTTCCAGTTTTGAACGGAAGATATTTCCTTTTTCACCATAGCCCTCTATGGGCTTCCAAATATCCCTTTGCCAATTCCACAAGAACAGCCTTAGCGAAAGGCTTCTTGAAGGGAAAGATGTAACTCTGTGAGATGAATTCACAGAGCACAGAGCAGTGTCTCAGAAAGCTTCTTTCCAGTTTTGAACGGAAGATATTTCCTTTTTCACCATAGGCCTCCATGGCCTTCCAAATATCCCTTTGCCAATTCCAGAAGAACAGCCTTAGCGAAAGGCTTCTTGAAGGGAAAGATGTAACGCTGTGAGACGAATTCACAGAACACAGAGCAGTTTCTCAGAAAGCTTCTTTCCAGTTTTGAACGGAAGATATTTCCTTTTTCACCATAGCCCTTTATGGGCTTCCAAATATCGCTTTGCCAATTCCACAAGAACAGCCTTAGCGAAAGGCTTCTTGAAGGGAAAGATGTAACTCTGGGAGATGAATTCACAGAACACAGAGCAGTTTCTCAGAAAGCTTCTTTCCAGTTTTGAACGGAAGATATTTCCTTTTTCACCATAGGCCTCTCTGGGCTTCCAAATATCCCTTTGCCAATTCCACAAGAACAGCCTTAGCGAAAGGCTTCTTGAAGGGAAAGATGAAATTCTGTGAGATGAATTCACAGAACACAGTGCAGTGTCTCAGAAAGCTTCTTTCCAGTTTTGAACGGAAGATATTTCCTTTTTCACCATAGCCCTCTATGGGCTTCCAAATATCCCTTTGCCAATTCCACAAGAACAGCCTTAGCGAAAGGCTTCTTGAAGGGAATGATGTAACTCTGGGAGATGAATTCACAGTACACAGAGCAGTTTCTCAGAAAGCTTCTTTCCAGTTTTGAACGGAAGATATTTCCTTTTTCACCATAGGCCTCTATCGGCTTCCAAATATCCCTTTGCCAATTCCACAAGAACAGCCTTAGCGAAAGGCTTCTTGAAGGGAAAGATGAAATTCTGTGAGATGAATTCACAGAACACAGTGCAGTGTCTCAGAAAGCTTCTTTCCAGTTTTGAACGGAAGATATTTCCTTTTTCACCATAGCCCTCTATGGGCTTCCAAATATCCCTTTGCCAATTCCACAAGAACAGCCTTAGCGAAAGGCTTCTTGAAGGGAATGATGTAACTCTGGGAGATGAATTCACAGTACACAGAGCAGTTTCTCAGAAAGCTTCTTTCCAGTTTTGAACGGAAGATATTTCCTTTTTCACCATAGCCCTCTATGGGCTTCCAAATATCACTTTGCCAATTCCACAAGAACAGCCTTAGCGAAAGGCTTCTTGAAGGGAAAGATGTAACTCTGTGAGATGAATTCACAGAACACAGAGCAGTTTCTCAGAAAGCTTCTTTCCAGTTTTGAACGAAAGATATTTCCTTTTTCACCATAGCCCTCTAGGGGTTCCAAATATCGCTTTGCCAATTCCACAAGAACAGCCTTAGCGAAAGGCTTCTTGAAGGGAAAGATGTAACTCTGTGAGATGAATTAACAGAACACAGAGCAGTTTCTCAGAAAGCTTCTTTCCAGTTTTGAAGGGAAGATATTTCCTTTTTCACCATAGCCGTCTATGGGCTTCCAAATATCCCTTTGCCAATTCCACAAGAACAGCCTTAGCGAAAGGCTTCTAGAAGGGAAAGATGTAACTCTGTGAGATGAATTAACAGAACACAGAGCAGTTTCTCACAAAGCTTCTTTCTAGTTTTGAACGGAAGATATTTCCTTTTTCACCATAGCCCTCTATGGGCTTCCAAATATCCCTTTGCCAATTCCACAAGAACAGCCTTAGCGAAAGGCTTCTTGAAGGGAAAGATGTAACTCTGTGAGATGAATTAACAGAACACAGATTAGTTTCTCAGAAAGCTTCTTTCCTGTTTTGAACGGAAGATATTTCCTTTTTCACCATAGCCCTCTATGGGCTTCCAAATATCCCTTTGCCAATTCCACAAGAACAGCCTTAGCGAAAGGCTTCTTGAAGGGAAAGATGTAACTCTGTGAGATGAATTTACAGAACACAGAGCAGTGTCTCAGAAAGCTTCTTTCCAGTTTTGAACGGAAGATATTTCCTTTTTCACCATAGCCCTCTATGGGCTTAAAAATATCCCTTTGCCAATTCCACAAGAACAGCCTTGGCGAAAGGCTTCTTGAAGGGAAAGATGTAACTCTGTGAGATGAATTAACAGGACACAGAGCAGTTTCTCAGAAAGCTTCTTTCCAGTTTTGAACGGAAGATATTTCCTTTTTCACCATAGCCCTCTATGGGCTTCCAAATATCGCCTTGCCAATTCCACAAGAACAGCCTTAGCGAAAGGCTTCTTGAAGGGAAAGATGTAACTCTGTGAGATGAATTCACAGAACACAGAGCAGTGTCTCAGAAAGCTTCTTTCCAGTTTTGAACGGAAGATATTTCCTTTTTCACCATAGGCCTCTATGGGCTTCCAAATATCCCTTTGCCAATTCCACAAGAACAGCCTTAGCGAAAGGCTTCTTGAAGGGAAAGATGTAACTCTGTGAGATGAATTCACAGAACACAGAGCAGTGTCTCAGAAAGCTTCTTTCCTGTTTTGAACGGAAGATATTTCCTTTTTCACCATAGCCCTCTATGGGCTTCCAAATATCGCTTTGCCAATTCCACAAGAACAGCCTTAGCGAAAGGCTTCTTGAAGGGAAAGATGTAACTCTGTGAGATGAATTCACAGAACACAGGGCAGTTTCTCAGAAAGCTTCTTTCCAGTTTTGAACGGAAGATATTTCCTTTTACACCGTAGCCGTCTATGGGCTTCCAAATATCCCTTTGCCAATTCCACAAGAACAGCCTTAGCGAAAGGCTTCTTGAAGGGAAAGATGTAACTCTGTGAGATGAATTAACAGAACACAGAGCAGTTTCTCAGAAAGCTTCTTTCCAGTTTTGAACGGAAGATATTTCCTTTTTCACCATAGCCCTCTATGGGCTTCCAAATATCCCTTTGCCAATTCCACAAGAACAGCCTTAGCGAAAGGCTTCTTGAAGGGAAAGATGTAACTCTGTGAGATGAATTCACAGAGCACAGAGCAGTGTCTCAGAAAGCTTCTTTCCAGTTTTGAACGGAAGATATTTCCTTTTTCACCATAGGCCTCCATGGCCTTCCAAATATCCCTTTGCCAATTCCAGAAGAACAGCCTTAGCGAAAGGCTTCTTGAAGGGAAAGATGTAACGCTGTGAGACGAATTCACAGAACACAGAGCAGTTTCTCAGAAAGCTTCTTTCCAGTTTTGAACGGAAGATATTTCCTTTTTCACCATAGCCCTTTATGGGCTTCCAAATATCGCTTTGCCAATTCCACAAGAACAGCCTTAGCGAAAGGCTTCTTGAAGGGAAAGATGTAACTCTGGGAGATGAATTCACAGAACACAGAGCAGTTTCTCAGAAAGCTTCTTTCCAGTTTTGAACGGAAGATATTTCCTTTTTCACCATAGGCCTCTCTGGGCTTCCAAATATCCCTTTGCCAATTCCACAAGAACAGCCTTAGCGAAAGGCTTCTTGAAGGGAAAGATGAAATTCTGTGAGATGAATTCACAGAACACAGTGCAGTGTCTCAGAAAGCTTCTTTCCAGTTTTGAACGGAAGATATTTCCTTTTTCACCATAGCCCTCTATGGGCTTCCAAATATCCCTTTGCCAATTCCACAAGAACAGCCTTAGCGAAAGGCTTCTTGAAGGGAATGATGTAACTCTGGGAGATGAATTCACAGTACACAGAGCAGTTTCTCAGAAAGCTTCTTTCCAGTTTTGAACGGAAGATATTTCCTTTTTCACCATAGGCCTCTATGGGCTTCCAAATATCCCTTTGCCAATTCCACAAGAACAGCCTTAGCGAAAGGCTTCTTGAAGGGAAAGATGAAATTCTGTGAGATGAATTCACAGAACACAGTGCAGTGTCTCAGAAAGCTTCTTTCCAGTTTTGAACGGAAGATATTTCCTTTTTCACCATAGCCCTCTATGGGCTTCCAAATATCCCTTTGCCAATTCCACAAGAACAGCCTTAGCGAAAGGCTTCTTGAAGGGAATGATGTAACTCTGGGAGATGAATTCACAGTACACAGAGCAGTTTCTCAGAAAGCTTCTTTCCAGTTTTGAACGGAAGATATTTCCTTTTTCACCATAGCCCTCTATGGGCTTCCAAATATCACTTTGCCAATTCCACAAGAACAGCCTTAGCGAAAGGCTTCTTGAAGGGAAAGATGTAACTCTGTGAGATGAATTCACAGAACACAGAGCAGTTTCTCAGAAAGCTTCTTTCCAGTTTTGAACGGAAGATATTTCCTTTTTCACCATAGCCCTCTAGGGGTTCCAAATATCGCTTTGCCAATTCCACAAGAACAGCCTTAGCGAAAGGCTTCTTGAAGGGAAAGATGTAACTCTGTGAGATGAATTAACAGAACACAGAGCAGTTTCTCAGAAAGCTTCTTTCCAGTTTTGAAGGGAAGATATTTCCTTTTTCACCATAGCCGTCTATGGGCTTCCAAATATCCCTTTGCCAATTCCACAAGAACAGCCTTAGCGAAAGGCTTCTAGAAGGGAAAGATGTAACTCTGTGAGATGAATTAACAGAACACAGAGCAGTTTCTCACAAAGCTTCTTTCTAGTTTTGAACGGAAGATATTTCCTTTTTCACCATAGCCCTCTATGGGCTTCCAAATATCCCTTTGCCAATTCCACAAGAACAGCCTTAGCGAAAGGCTTCTTGAAGGGAAAGATGTAACTCTGTGAGATGAATTAACAGAACACAGAGCAGTTTCTCAGAAAGCTTCTTTCCAGTTTTGAACGGAAGATATTTCCTTTTTCACCATAGCCCTCTATGGGCTTCCAAATATCCCGTTGCCAATTCCACAAGAACAGCCTTAGCGAAAGGCTTCTTGAAGGGAAAGATGTAACTCTGTGAGATGAATTAACAGAACACAGAGCAGTTTCTCAGAAAGCTTCTTTCCAGATTTGAACGGAAGATATTTCCTTTTTCACCATAGCCCTCTATGGGCTTCCAAATATCCCTTTGCCAATTCCACAAGAACAGCCTTAGCGAAAGGCTTCTTGAAGGGAAAGATGTAACTCTGTGAGATGAATTCAAAGAACACAGAGCAGTTTCTCAGAAAGCTTCTTTCCAGTTTTGAACGGAAGATATTTCCTTTTTCACCATAGGCCTCTAAGGGCTTCCAAATATCCCTTTGCCAATTCCACAAGAACAGCCTTAGCGAAAGGCTTCTTGAAGGGAAAGATGTAACTCTATGAGATGAATTAGCAGAACACAGAGCAGTGTCTCAGAAAGCTTCTTTCCAGTTTTGAACGGAAGATATTTCCTTTTTCACCATAGCCGTCTAGGGGTTCCAAATATCCCTTTGCCAATTCCACAAGAACAGCCTTAGCGAAAGGCTTCTTGAAGGGAAAGATGTAACTCTGTGAGATGAATTAGCAGAACACAGAGCAGTTTCTCAGAAAGCTTCTTTCCAGTTTTGAACGGAAGATATTTCCTTTTTCACCATAGCCCTCTATGGGCTTCCAAATATCGCTTTGCCAATTCCACAAGAACAGCCTTAGCGAAAGGCTTCTTGAAGGGAAAGATGTAACTCTGTGAGAAGAATTCACAGAACACAGAGCAGTTTCTCAGAAAGCTTCTTTCCAGTTTTGAACGGAAGATATTTTCTTTTTCACCATAGCCCTCTAAGGACTTCCAAAAAAACCTTTACCAATTCCACAAGAACAGCCTTAGCGAAAGGCTTCTTGAAGGGAAAGATGTAACTCTGTGAGATGAATTAACAGAACACAGAGCAGTTTCTCAGAAAGCTTCTTTCCAGTTTTGAACGGAAGATATTTCCTTTTTCACCAAAGCCCTCTATTCGCTTCCAAATATCGCTTTGCCAATTCCACAAGAACAGCCTTAGCGAAAGGCTTCTTAAAGGGAAAGATGTAACTCTGTGAGATGAATTCACAGAACACAGAGCAGTTTCTCAGAAAGCTTCTTTCCAGTTTTGAACGAAGGTATTTCCTTTTTCACCATAGCCCTCTAAGGACTTCCAAATATACCTTTGCCAATTCCACAAGAACAGCGTTAGCGTAAGGCTTCTTGAAGGGAAAGATGTAACTCTGTGAGATGAATTCACAGAACACAGAGCAGTTTCTCAGAAAGCTTCTTTCCAGTTTTGAACGGAAGATATTTCCTTTTTCACCATAGCCCTCTATGGGCTTCCAAATATCCCTTTGCCAATTCCACAAGAACAGACTTAGCGAAAGGCTTCTTGAAGGGAAAGATGTAACTCTGTGAGATGAATTCACAGAACACAGAGCAGTTTCTCAGAAAGCTTCTTTCCAGTTTTGAACGGAAGATATTTCCTTTTTCACCATAGCTCTCTATGGGCTTCCAAATATCCCTTTGCCAATTCTACAAGAACAGCCTTAGCGAAAGGCTTCTTGAAAGGAAAGATGTAACTCTGGGAGATGAATTCACAGAACACAGAGCAGTGTCTCAGAAAGCTTCTTTCCAATTTAGAACGGAAGGTATTTCCTTTTTCACCATAGGCCTCTATGGGATTCCAAATATCCCTTTGCCAATTCCACAAGAACAGCCTTAGCGAAAGGCTTCTTGAAGGGAAAGAGGGAACTCTGTGAGATGAATTCACAGAACACAGAGCAGTTTCTCAGAAAGCTTCTTTCCAGTTTTGAACGGAAGATATTTCCTTTTTCACCATAGCCCTCTATGGGCTTCCAAATATCGCTTTGCCAATCCCACAAGAACAGCCTTAGCGAAAGGCTTCTTGAAGAGAAAGATGTAACTCTGTGAGAAGAATTAACAGAACACAGAGCAGTTTCTCAGAAAGCTTCTTTCCAGTTTTGAACGGAAGATATTTCCTTTTTCACCATAGCCCTCTATGGGCTTCCAAATATCCCTTTGCCAATTCCACAAGAGCAGCCTTAGCGAAAGGCTTCTTGAAGGGAAAGATGTAACTCTGTGAGATGAATTCACAGAACACAGAGCCGTTTCTCAGAAAGCTTCTTTCCAGTTTTGAACGGAAGATATTTCCATTTTCACCATAGCCCTCTATGGGCTTCCAAATATCCCTTTGCCAATTCCACAAGAACAGCCTTAGCGAAAGGCTTCTTGAAGGAAAAGATGTAACTCTGTGAGATGAATTCACAGAACACAGAGCAGTGTCTCAGAAAGCTTCTTTCCAATTTTGAACGGAAGATATTTCCTTTTTCACCATAGGCCTCTATGGGATTCCAAATATCCCTTTGCCAATTCCACAAGAACAGCCTTAGCGAAAGGATTCTTGAAGGAAAAGAGGTAACTCTGTGAGATGAATTCACAGAACACAGAGCAGTTTCTCAGAAAGCTTCTTTCCTGTTTTGAACGGAAGATATTTCCTTTTTCACCATAGCCCTCTATGGGCTTCCAAATATCGCTTTGCCAATCCCACAAGAACAGCCTTAGCGAAAGGCTTCTTGAAGGGAAAGATGTAACTCTGTGAGAAGAATTAACAGAACACAGATGAGTTTCTCAGAAAGCTTCTTTCTAGTTTTGAACGGAAGATATTTCCTTTTTCACCATAGCCCTCCTAGGATTTCCAAATATCCCTTTGCCAATTCCACAAGAACAGCCTTAGCGAAAGGCTTCTTGAAGGGAAAGATGTAACTCTGTGAGATGAATTCACAGAACACAGAGCAGTTTCTCAGAAAGCTTCTTTCCAGTTTTGAACGGAAGATATTTACTTTTACACCATAGCCGTCTATGGGCTTCCAAATATCCCTTTGCCAATTCCACAAGAACAGCCTTAGCGAAAGGCTTCTTGAAGGGAAAGATGTAACTCTGTGAGATGAATTATCAGAAAACAGAGCAGTTTCTCAGAAAGCTTCTTTCCAGTTTTGAACGGAAGATATTTCCTTTTTCACCATAGGCCTCTATGGGCTTCCAAATATCCCTTTCCCAATTCCACAAGAACAGACTTAGCGAAAGGCTTCTTGAAGGGAAAGATGTAACTCTGTGAGATGAATTTACAGAACACAGAGCAGTGTCTCAGAAAGCTTCTTTCCAGTTTTGAACGGAAGATATTTCCTTTTTCACCATAGCCCTCTATGGGGTTCCAAATATCCCTTTGCCAATTCCACAAGAACAGCCTTAGCGAAAGGCTTCTTGAAGGGAAAGATGTAACTCTGTGAGATGAATTAACAGAACACAGAGCAGTTTCTCAGAAAGCTTCTTTCCAGTTTTGAACGGAAGATATTTCCTTTTTCACCATAGCCCTCTATGGGCTTCCAAATATCGCCTTGCCAATTCCACAAGAACAGCCTTACCGAAAGGCTTCTTCAAGGGAAAGATGTAACTCTGTGAGATGAATTCACAGAACACAGAGCAGTGTCTCAGAAAGCTTCTTTCCAGTTTTGAACGGAAGATATTTCCTTTTTCACCATAGGCCTCTATGGGCTTCCAAATATCCCTTTGCCAATTCCACAAGAACAGCCTTAGCGAAAGGCTTCTTGAAGGGAAAGATGTAACTCTGTGAGATGAATTCACAGAACACAGAGCAGTGTCTCAGAAAGCTTCTTTCCAGTTTTGAACGGAAGATATTTCCTTTTTCACCATAGCCCTCTATGGGCTTCCAAATATCGCTTTGCCAATTCCACAAGAACAGCCTTAGCGAAAGGCTTCTTGAAGGGAAAGATGTAACTCTGTGAGATGAATTCACAGAACACAGGGCAGTTTCTCAGAAAGCTTCTTTCCAGTTTTGAACGGAAGATATTTCCTTTTACACCGTAGCCGTCTATGGGCTTCCAAATATCCCTTTGCCAATTCCACAAGAACAGCCTTAGCGAAAGGCTTCTTGAAGGGAAAGATGTAACTCTGTGAGATGAATTAACAGAACACAGAGCAGTTTCTCAGAAAGCTTCTTTCCAGTTTTGAACGGAAGATATTTCCTTTTTCACCATAGGCCTCTATGGGCTTCCAAATATCCCTTTGCCAATTCCACAAGAACAGCCTTAGCGAAAGGCTTCTTGAAGGGAAAGATGAAATTCTGTGAGATGAATTCACAGAACACAGTGCAGCGTCTCAGAAAGCTTCTTTCCAGTTTTGAACGGAAGATATTTCCTTTTTCACCATAGCCCTCTATGGGCTTCCAAATATCCCTTTGCCAATTCCACAAGAACAGCCTTAGCGAAAGGCTTCTTGAAGGGAATGATGTAACTCTGGGAGATGAATTCACAGTACACAGAGCAGTTTCTCAGAAAGATTCTTTCCAGTTTTGAACGGAAGATATTTCGTTTTTCACCATAGCCCTCCTAGGACTTCCAAATATCCCTTTGCCAATTCCACAAGAACAGCCTTAGCGAAAGGCTTCTTGAAAGGAAAGATGTAACTCTGTGAGATGAATTCACAGAACACAGAGCAGTTTCTCAGAAAGCTTCTTTCCAGTTTTGAACGGAAGATATTTCCTTTTTCACCATAGCCCTCTATGGGCTTCCAAATATCCCTTTGCCAATTCCACAAGAACAGCCTTAGCGAAAGGCTTCTTGAAGGGAAAGATGTAACTCTGTGAGATGAATTCACAGAACACAGAGCAGTGTCTCAGAAAGCTTCTTTCCAGTTTTGAACGGAAGATATTTCCTTTTCCACCATAGCCCTCTAGGGGTTCCAAATATCGCTTTGCCAATTCCACAAGAAAAGCCTTAGCGAAAGGCTTCTTGAAGGGAAAGATGTAACTCTGTGAGATGAATTAACAGAACACAGAGCAGTTTCTCAGAAAGCTTCTTTCCAGTTTTGAACGGAAGATATTTCCTTTTTCACCATAGCCGTCTATGGGCTTCCAAATATCCCTTTGCCAATTCCACAAGAACAGCCTTAGCGAAAGGCTTCTAGAAGGGAAAGATGTAACTCTGTGAGATGAATTAACAGAACACAGAGCAGTTTCTCACAAAGCTTCTTTCTAGTTTTGAACGGAAGATATTTCCTTTTTCACCATAGCCCTCTATGGGCTTCCAAATATCCCTTTGCCAATTCCACAAGAACAGCCTTAGCGAAAGGCTTCTTGCAGGGATAGATGTAACACTGTGAGATGAATTAAGAGAACACAGAGCAGTTTCTCAGAAAGCTTCTTTCCAGTTTTGAACGGAAGATATTTCCTTTCTCACCATAGCACTCTATGGGCTTCCAAATATCGCTTTGCCAATTCCACAAGAACAGCCTTAGAGAAAGGCTTCTTGAAGGGAAAGATGTAACTCTGTGAGATGAATTCACAGAACACAGAGCAGTTTCTCAGAAAGCTTCTTTCCAGTTTTGAACGGAAGATATTTCCTTTTTCACCATAGCCCTCTATGGGCTTCCAAATATCCCTTTGCCAATTCCACAAGAACAGCCTTAGCGAAAGGCTTCTTGAAGGGAAAGATGTAACTCTGTGAGATGAATTAACAGAACACAGAGCAGTTTCTCAGAAAGCTTCTTTCCAGTTTTGAACGGAAGATATTTCCTTTTTCACCATAGGCCTCTATGGGCTTCAAAATATCCCTTTGCCAATTCCTGAAGAACAGCCTTAGCGAAAGGCTTCTTGAAGGGAAAGATGTAACTCTGTGAGATGAATTCACAGAACACAGAGCAGTTTCTCAGAAAGCTTCTTTCCAGTTTTGAACGGAAGATATTTCCTTTTTCACCATAGCCGTCTAGGGGTTCCAAATATCCCTTTGCCAATTCCACAAGAACAGCCTTAGCGAAAGGCTTCTTGAAGGGAAAGATGTAACTCTGTGAGATGAATTCACAGAACACAGAGCAGTTTCTCAGAAAGCTTCTTTCCAGTTTTGAACGGAAGATATTTCCTTTTTCACCATAGCCCTCTATGGGCTTCCAAATATCCCTTTGCCAATTCCACAAGAACAGCCTTAGCGAAAGGCTTCTTGAAGGGAAAGATGTAACTCTGTGAGATGAATTAACAGAACACAGAGCAGTTTCTCAGAAAGCTTCTTTCCAGTTTTGAACGGACGATATTTCCTTTTTCACCATAGGCCTCTATGGGCTTCAAAATATCCCTTTGCCAATTCCTGAAGAACAGCCTTAGGGAAAGGCTTCTTGAAGAGAAAGATGTAACTCTGTGAGATGAATTCACAGAACACAGAGCAGTTTCTCAGAAAGCTTCTTTCCAGTTTTGAACGGAAGATATTTCCTTTTTCACCATAGCCGTCTAGGGGTTCCAAATATCCCTTTGCCAATTCCACAAGAACAGCCTTAGCGAAAGGCTTCTTGAAGGGAAAGATGTAACTCTGGGAGATGAATTCACAGAACACAGAGCAGTTTCTCAGAAAGCTTCTTTCCAGTTTTGAACGGAAGATATTTCCTTTTTCACCATAGCCCTCTATGGGCTTCCAAATATCCCTTTGCCAATTCCACAAGAACAGCCTTAGCGAAAGGCTTCTTGAAGGGAAAGATGTAACTCTTTGAGATGAATTCACAGAACACAGAGCAGTTTCTCAGAAAGCTTCTTTCCAGTTTTGAACGGAAGATATTTCCTTTTTCACCATAGCCCTCTATGTGCTTCCAAATATCGCTTTGCCAATTCCACAAGAACAGCCTTAGCGAAAGACTTCTTGAAGGGAAAGATGTAACTCTGTGAGATGAATTAACAGAACAGAGAGCAGTTTCTCAGAAAGCTTCTTTCCAGTTTTGAACGGAAGATATTTCCTTTTTCACCATAGCCCTCTATGGGCTTCCAAATATCGCTTTGCCAATTCCACAAGAACAGCCTTAGCGAAAGGCTTCTTGAAGGGAAAGATGTAACTCTGGGAGATGAATTCACAGAACACAGAGCAGTTTCTCAGAAAGCTTCTTTCCAGTTTTGAACGGAAGATATTTCCTTTTTCACCATAGGCCTCTATGGGCTTCCAAATATCCCTTTGCCAATTCCACAAGAACAGCCTTAGCGAAAGGCTTCTTGAAGGGAAAGATGTAACTGTGTGAGATGAATTCACAGAACACAGAGCAGTTTCTCAGAAAGTTTCTTTCCAGTTTTTAACGGAAGATATTTCCTTTTTCACCATAGCCCTCTAAGGGCTTCCAAATATCCCTTTGCCAATTCCACAAGAACAGCCTTAGCGAAAGGCTTCTTGAAGGGAAAGATGTAACTCTGTGAGATGCATTAACAGAACACAGAGCAGTTTCTCAGAAAGCTTCTTTCCAGTTTTGAACGGAAGATATTTCCTTTTTCACCATAGCCCTCTATGGGCTTCCAAATATCCCTTTGCCAATTCCACAAGAACAGCCTTAGCGAAAGGCTTCTTGAAGGGAAAGATGTAACTCTGTGAGATGAATTCACAGAGCACAGGGCAGTGTCTCAGAAAGCTTCTTTCCAGTTTTGAACGGAAGATATTTCCTTTTTCACCATAGGCCTCTACTGGCTTCCAAATATCCCTTTGCCAATTCCACAAGAACAGCCTTAGCGAAAGGCTTCTTGAAGGGAAAGATGTAACTCTGTGAGACGAATTCACAGAACACAGAGTAGTTTCTCAGAAAGCTTCTTTCCAGTTTTGAACGGAAGATATTTCCTTTTTCACCATAGCCCTCTATGGGCTTCCAAATATCGCTTTGCCAATTCCACAAGAACAGCCTTAGCGAAAGGCTTCTTGAAGGGAAAGATGTAACTCTGGGAGATGAATTCACAGAACACAGAGCAGTTTCTCAGAAAGCTTCTTTCCAGTTTTGAACGGAAGATATTTACTTTTACACCGTAGCCGTCTATGGGCTTCCAAATATCCCTTTGCCAATTCCACAAGAACAGCCTTAGCGAAAGGCTTCTTGAACTGAAAGATGTAACTCTGTGAGATGAATTAACAGAACACAGAGCAGTTTCTCAGAAAGCTTCTTTCCAGTTTTGAACGGAAGATATTTCCTTTTTCACCATAGGCCTCTATGGGCTTCCAAATATCCCTTTGCCAATTCCACAAGAACAGCCTTAGCGAAAGGCTTCTTGAAGGGAAAGATGTAACTCTGTGAGATGAATTCACAGAACACAGAGCAGTGTCTCAGAAAGCTTCTTTCCAGTTTTGAACGGAAGATATTTCCTTTTTCACCATAGGCCTCTATGGGCTTCCAAATATCCCTTTGCCAATTCCACAAGAACAGCCTTAGCGAAAGGCTTCTTGAAGGGAAAGATGTAACTCTGTGAGATGAATTCACAGAACACAGAGCAGTTTCTCAGAAAGCTTCTTTCCAGTTTTGAACGGAAGATATTTCCTTTTTCACCATAGCCCTCTATGGGCTTCCAAATATCCCTTTGCCAATTCCACAAGAACAGCCTTAGCGAAAGGCTTCTTGAAGGGAAAGATGTAACTCTGTGAGATGAATTCACAGAACACAGAGCAGTTTCTCAGAAAGCTTCTTTCCAGTTTTGAACGGAAGTTATTTCCTTTTTCACCACAGCCCTCTAGGGGTTCCAAATATCGCTTTGCCAATTCCACAAGAACAGCCTTAGCGAAATGCTTCTTGAAGGGAAAGATGTAACTCTGTGAGATGAATTCACAGAACACAGAGCAGTTTCTCAGAAAGCTTCTTTCCAGGTTAGAACGGAAGATATTTCCTTTTTCACCATAGCCGTCTATGGGCTTCCAAATATCCCTTTGCCAATTTAACAAGAACAGCCTTAGCGAAAGGCTTCTTGAAGGGAAAGATGTAACTCTGTGAGATGAATTCACAGAACACAGAGCAGTTTCTCACAAAGCTTCTTTCTAGTTTTGAACGGAAGATATTTCCATTTTCACCATAGCCCTCTATGGGCTTCCAAATATCCCTTTGCCAATTCCACAAGAACAGCCTTAGCGAAAGACTTCTTGAAGGGAAAGATGTAACTCTGTGAGATGAATTAACAGAACACAGAGCAGTTTCTCAGAAAGCTTCTTTCCAGTTTTGAACGGAAGATATTTCCTTTTTCACCATAGCCCTCTATGGGCTTCCAATTATCCCGTTGCCAATTCCACAAGAACAGCCTTAGCGAAAGGCTTCATGAATTGAAAGATGTAACTCTGTGAGATGAATTAACAGAACACAGAGCAGTTTCTCAGAAAGCTTCTTTCCAGATTTGAACGGAAGATATTTCCTTTTTCACCATAGCCCTCTATGGGCTTCCAAATATCCCTTTGCCAATTCCACAAGAACAGCCTTAGCGAAAGGCTTCTTGAAGGGAAAGATGTAACTCTGTGAGATGAATTCAAAGAACACAGAGCAGTTTCTCAGAAAGCTTCTTTCCAGTTTTGAACGGAAGATATTTCCTTTTTCACCATAGGCCTCTATGGGCTTCCAAATATCCCTTTGCCAATTCCACAAGAACAGCCTTAGCGAAAGGCTTCTTGAAGGGAAAGATGTAACTCTGTGAGATGAATTCACAGAACACAGAGCAGTTTCTCAGAAAGCTTCTTTCCAGTTTTGAACGGAAGATATTTCCTTTTTCACCATAGCCCTCTATGGGCTTCCAAATATCGCTTTGCCAATTCCACAAGAACAGCCTTAGCGAAAGGCTTCTTGAAGGGAAAGATGTAACTCTGGGAGATGAATTCAGAGAACACAGAGCAGTTTCTCAGAAAGCTTCTTTCCAGTGTTAAACGGAAGATATTTCCTTTTTCACCATAGGCCTCTATGGGCTTCCAAATATCCCTTTGCCAATTCCACAAGAACAGCCTTAGCGAAAGGATTCTTGAAGGGAAAGATGTAACTCTGTGAGATGAATTCACAGAACACAGAGCAGTGTCTCAGAAAGCTTCTTTCCAGTTTTGAACGGAAGATATTTCCTTTTTCACCATAGGCCTCTATGGGCTTCCAAATATCATTTTGCCAATTCCACAAGAACAGCCTTAGCGAAAGGCTTCTTGAAGGGAAAGATGTAACTCTGTGAGATGAATTCACAGAACACAGAGCAGTTTCTCAGAAAGCTTCTTCCCAGTTTTGAACGGAAGATATTTCCTTTTTCACCATAGCCCTCTATGGGCTTCCAAATATCCCTTTGCCAATTCCACAAAAACAGCCTTAGCGAAAGGCTTCTTGAAGGGAAAGATGTAACTCTGTGAGATGAATTAACAGAACACAGAGCAGTTTCTCAGAAAGCTTCTTTCCAGTTTTGAACGGAAGATATTTCCTTTTTCACCATAGCCCTCTATGGGCTTCCAAATATCCCTTGGCGAATTCCACAAGAACAGCCTTAGCGAAAGGCTTCTTGAAGGGAAAGATGTAACTGTGTGAGATGAATTCACAGAACACAGAGCAGTTTCTCAGAAAGCTTCTTTCCAGTTTTGAACGGAAGATATTTCCTTTTTCACCATAGGCCTCTATGGGCTTCAAAATATCCCTTTGCCAATTCCTGAAGAACAGCCTTAGCGAAAGGCTTCTTGAAGGGAAAGACGTAAATCTGTGAGATGAATTCACAGAACACAGAGCAGTTTCTCAGAAAGCTTCTTTCCAGTTTTGAACGGAAGATATTTCCTTTTTCACCATAGCCGTCTAGGGGTTCCAAATATCCCTTTCCCAATTCCACAAGAACAGCCTTAGCGAAAGGCTTCTTGAAGGGAAAGATGTAACTCTGTGAGATGAATTAACAGAACACAGAGCAGTTTCTCAGAAAGCTTCTTTCCAGTTTTGAACGGAAGATATTTCCTTTTTCACCAGAGCCCTCTATGGGCTTCCAAATATCCCTTTGCCAATTCCACAAGAACAGCCTTAGCGAAAGGCTTCTTGAAGGGAAAGATGTAACTCTGTGAGATGAATTAACAGAACAGAGAGCAGTTTCTCAGAAAGCTTCTTTCCAGTTTTGAACGGAAGATATTTCCTTTTTCACCATAGCCCTCTATGGGCTTCCAAATATCCCTTTGCCAATTCCACAAGAACAGCCTTATCGAAAGGCTTCTTGAAGGGAAAGATGTAACTCTGTGAGATGAATTCACAGAACACAGAGCAGTTTCTCAGAAAGCTTCTTTCCAGTTTTGAACGGAAGATATTTCCTTTTTAACCATAGCCGTCTATGGGCTTTCAAATATCCCTTTGCCAATTCCACAACAACAGCCTTAGCGAAAGGCGTCTTGAAGGGAAAGATGTAACTCTGTGAGATGAATTAACAAAACACAGAGCAGTTTCTCAGAAAGCTTCTTTCCAGTTTTGAACGGAAGATATTTCCTTTTTCACCATAGGCCTCTATGGGCTTCCAAATATCCCTTTGCCAATTCCACAAGAACAGCCGTAGCGAAAGGCTTCTTGAAGGGAAAGATGTAACTCTGTGAGATGAATTAACAGAACACAGAGCAGTTTCTCAGAATGCTTCTTTCCAGTTTTGAACGGAAGATATTTCCTTTTTCACCATAGCCCTCTATGGGCTTCCAAATATCGCTTTGCCAATTCCAGAAGAACAGCCTTAGCGAAAGGCTTCTTGAAGGGAAAGATGTAACTCTGTGGGATGAATTCACAGAACACAGAGCAGTTTCTCAGAAAGCTTCTTTCCAGTTTTGAACGGAAGATATTTCCTTTTTCACCATAGGCCTCCATGGGCTTCAAAATATCCCTTTGCCAATTCCTGAAGAACAGCCTTAGCGAAAGGCTTCTTGAAGGGAAAGACGTAACTCTGTCAGATGAATTCACAGAACACAGAGCAGTTTCTCAGAAAGCTTCTTTCCAGTTTTGAACGGAAGATATTTCCTTTTTCACCATAGCCGTCTCGGGGTTCCAATTATCACTTTCCCAATTCCACAAGAACAGCCTTAGCGAAAGGCTTCTTGAAGGGAAAGATGTAACTCTGTGAGATGAATTAACAGAACACAGAGCAGTTTCTCAGAAAGCTTCTTTCCAGTTTTGAACGGAAGATATTTCCTTTTTCACCATAGCCCTCTATGGGCTTCCAAATATCCCTCTGCCAATTCCACAAGAACAGCCTTAGCGAAAGGCTTCTTGAAGGGAAAGATGTAACTCTGTGAGATGAATTAACAGAACACAGAGCAGTTTCTCAGAAAGTTTCTTTCCAGTTTTGAACGGAAGATATTTCCTTTTTCACCATAGCCCTCTATGGGCTTCCAAATATCGCTTTGCCAATTCCACAAGAACAGCCTTAGCGAAAGGCTTCTTGAAGGGAAAGATGTAACTCTGTGAGATGAATTCACAGAACACAGAGCAGTTTCTCAGAAAGGTTTTTCCAGTTTTGAACGGAAGATATTTCCTTTTTCACCATAGCCCTCTATGGGCTTCCATATATCCCTTTGCCAATTCCACAAGAACAGACTTAGCGAAAGGCTTCTTGAAGGGAAAGATGTAACTCTGTGAGATGAATTCACAGAACACAGAGCAGTTTCTCAGAAAGCTTCTTTCCAGTTTTGAACGGAAGATATTTCCTTTTTTACCATAGCCGTCTATGGTCTTCCAAATATCCCTTTGCCAATTCCACAAGAACAGCCTTAGCGAAAGGCGTCTTGAAGGGAAAGATGTAACTCTGTGAGATGAATTAACAAAACACAGACCAGTTTCTCAGAAAGCTTCTTTCCAGTTTTGAACGGAAGATATTTCCTTTTTCACCATAGGCCTCTATGGGCTTCCAAATATCCCTTTGCCAATTCCACAAGAACAGCCTTAGCGAAAGGCTTCTTGAAGGGAAAGATGTAACTCTGTGAGGTGAATTCACAGAACACAGAGCAGTTTCTCAGAAAGCTTCTTTCCAGTTTTGAACGGAAGATATTTCCTTTTTCACCATAGCCCTCTATGGGCTTCCAAATATCCCTTTGCCAATTCCACAAGAACAGCCTTAGCGAAAGGCTTCTTGAAGGGAAAGATGTAACTCTGTGAGATGAATTCACAGAACACAGAGCAGTTTCTCAGAAAGCTTCTTTCCAGTTTTGAACGGAAGATATTTCCTTTTTCACCATAGCCCTCTATGGGCTTCCAAATATCCCTTGGCGAATTCCACAAGAACAGCCTTAGCGAAAGGCTTCTTGAAGGGAAAGATGTAACTCTGTGAGATGAATTCACAGAACACAGAGCAGTTTCTCAGAAAGCTTCTTTCCAGTTTTGAACGGAAGATATTTCCTTTTTCACCATAGGCCTCTATGGGCTTCAAAATATCCCTTTGCCAATTCCTGAAGAACAGCCTTAGCGAAAGGCTTCTTGAAGGGAAAGACGTAACTCTGTGAGATGAATTCACAGAACACAGAGCAGTTTCACAGATGGCTTCTTTCCAGTTTTGAACGGAAGATATTTCCTTTTTCACCATAGCCGTCTAGGGGTTCCAAATATCCCTTTCCCAATTCCACAAGAACAGCCTTAGCGAAAGGCTTCTTGAAGGGAAAGATGTAACTCTGTGAGATGAATTCACAGAACACAGAGCAGTTTCTCAGAAAGCTTCTTTCCAGTTTTGAACGGAAGATATTTCCTTTTTTACCATAGCCGTCTATGGGCTTCCAAATATCCCTTTGCCAATTCCACAAGAACAGCCTTAGCGAAAGGCTTCTTGAAGGGAAAGATGTAACTCTGTGAGATGAATTCAAAGAACACAGAGCAGTTTCTCAGAAAGCTTCTTTCCAGTTTTGAACGGAAGATATTTCCTTTTTCACCATAGGCCTCTATGGGCTTCCAAATATCCCTTTGCCAATTCCAGAAGAACAGCCTTAGCGAAAGGCTTCTTGAAGGGAAAGATGTAACTCTGTGAGACCAATTCACAGAACACAGAGCAGTTTCTCAGAAAGCTTCTTTCCAGTTTTGAACGGAAGATATTTCCTTTTTCACCATAGCCCTCTATGGGCTTCCAAATATCGCTTTGCCAATTCCACAAGAACAGCCTTAGCGAAAGGCTTCTTGAAGGGAAAGATGTAACTCTGGGAGATGAATTCAGAGAACACAGAGCAGTTTCTCAGAAAGCTTCTTTCCAGTTTTAAACGGAAGATATTTCCTTTTTCACCATAGGCCTCTATGGGCTTCCAAATATCCCTTTGTAAATTCCACAAGAACAGCCTTAGCGAAAGGATTCTTGAAGGGAAAGATGTAACTCTGTGAGATGAATTCACAGAACACAGAGCAGTGTCTCAGAAAGCTTCTTTCCAGTTATGAACGGAAGATATTTCCTTTTTCACCATAGGCCTCTATGGGCTTCAAAATATCCCTTTGCCAATTCCTGAAGAACAGCCTTAGCGAAAGGCTTCTTGAAGGGAAAGACGTAACTCTGTCAGATGAATTCACAGAACACAGAGCAGTTTCTCAGAAAGCTTCTTTCCAGTTTTGAACGGAAGATATTTCCTTTTTCACCATAGCCGTCTAGGGGTTCCAATTATCCCTTTCCCAATTCCACAAAAACAGCCTTAGCGAAAGGCTTCTTGAAGGGAAAGATGTAACTCTGTGAGATGAATTAACAGAACACAGAGCAGTTTCTCAGAAAGCTTCTTTCCAGTTTTGAACGGAAGATATTTCCTTTTTCACCATAGCCCTCTATGGGCTTCCAAATATCCCTCGGCCAATTCCAAAAGAACAGCCTTAGCGAAAGGCTTCTTGAAGGGAAAGATGTAACTCTGTGAGATGAATTAACAGAACACAGAGCAGTTTCTCAGAAAGTTTCTTTCCAGTTTTGAACGGAAGATATTTCCTTTTTCACCATAGCCCTCTATGGGCTTCCAAATATCGCTTTGCCAATTCCACAAGAACAGCCTTAGCGAAAGGCTTCTTGAAGGGAAAGATGTAACTCTGTGAGATGAATTCACAGAACACAGAGCAGTTTCTCAGAAAGCTTCTTTCCAGTTTTGAACGGAAGATATTTCCTTTTTTACCATAGCCGTCTATGGTCTTCCAAATATCCCTTTGCCAATTCCACAAGAACAGCCTTAGCGAAAGGCGTCTTGAAGGGAAAGATGTAACTCTGTGAGATGAATTAACAAAACACAGACCAGTTTCTCAGAAAGCTTCTTTCCAGTTTTGAACGGAAGATATTTCCTTTTTCACCATAGGCCTCTATGGGCTTCCAAATATCCCTTTGCCAATTCCACAAGAACAGCCTTAGCGAAAGGCTTCTTGAAGGGAAAGATGTAACTCTGTGAGATGAATTAACAGAACACAGAGCAGTTTCTCAGAAAGCTTCTTTCCAGTTTTGAACGGAAGATATTTCCTTTTTCACCCTAGCCCTCTATGGGCTTCCAAATATCGCTTTGCCAATTCCACAAGAACAGCCTTAGCGAAAGGCTTCTTGAAGGGAAAGATGTAACTCTGTGAGATGAATTCACAGAACACAGAGCAGTTTCTCAGAAAGCTTCTTTCCGGTTTTGAACGGAAGATATTTCCTTTTTCACCATAGCCCTCTATGGGCTTCCAAATATCGCTTTGCCAATTCCACAAGAACAGCCTTAGCGAAAGGCTTCTAGAAGGGAAAGATGTAACTCTGTGAGATGAATTCACAGAACACAGAGCAGTTTCTCAGAAAGCTTCTTTCCAGTTTTGAACGGAAGATATTTCCTTTTTCACCATAGCCCTCTATGGGCTTCAAAATATCCCTTTGCCAATTCCACAAGAACAGCCTTAGCGAAAGGCTTCTTGAAGGGAAAGATGTAACTCTGTGAGATGAATTCACAGAACACAGAGCAGTTTCTCAGAAAGCTTCTTTCCAGGTTAGAACGGAAGATATTTCCTTTTTCACCATAGCCGTCTATGGGCTTCCAAATATCCCTTTGCCAATTCCACAAGAACAGCCTTAGCGAAAGGCTTCTTGAAGGGAAAGATGTAACTCTGTGAGATGAATTCACAGAACACAGAGCAGTTTCTCACAAAGCTTCTTTCTAGTTTTGAACGGAAGATATTTCCATTTTCACCATAGCCCTCTATGGGCTTCCAAATATCCCTTTGCCAATTCCACAAGAACAGCCTTAGCGAAAGACTTCTTGAAGGGAAAGATGTAACTCTGTGAGATGAATTAACAGAACACAGAGCAGTTTCTCAGAAAGCTTCTTTCCAGTTTTGAACGGAAGATATTTCCTTTTTCACCATAGGCCTCTATGGGCTTCCAAATATCCCTTTGCCAATTCCACAAGAACAGCCTTAGCGAAAGGCTTCTTGAAGGGAAAGATGTAACTCTGTGAGATGAATTCACAGAACACAGAACAGTTTCTCAGAAAGCTTCTTTCCAGTTTTGAACGGAAGATATTTCCTTTTTCACCATAGCCCTCTATGGGCTTCCAAATATCCCTTTGCCAATTCCACAAGAACAGCCTTAGCGAAAGGCTTCTTGAAGGGAAAGATGTAACTCTGGGAGATGAATTCAGAGAACACAGAGCAGTTTCTCAGAAAGCTTCTTTCCAGTTTTAAACGGAAGATATTTCCTTTTTCACCATAGGCCTCTACGGGCTTCCAAATATCCCTTTGCCAATTCCACAAGAACAGCCTTAGCGAAAGGATTCTTGAAGGGAAAGATGTAACTCTGTGAGATGAATTCACAGAACACAGAGCAGTGTCTCAGAAAGCTTCTTTCAAGTTTTGAACGGAAGATATTTCCTTTTTCACCATAGGCCTCTATGGGCTTCCAAATATCCCTTTGCCAATTCCACAAGAACAGCCTTAGCGAAAGGCTTCTTGAAGGGAAAGATGTAACTCTGTGAGATGAATTCACAGAACACAGAGCAGTTTCTCAGAAAGCTTCTTTCCAGTTTTGAACGGAAGATATTTCCTTTTTCACCATAGCCCTCTATGGGTTTCCAAATATCCCTTTGCCAATTCCACAAGAACAGCCTTAGCGAAAGGCTTCTTGAAGGGAAAGATGTAACTCTGTGAGATGAATTAACAGAACACAGAGCAGTTTCTCAGAAAGCTTCTTTCCAGTTTTGAACGGAAGATATTTCCTTTTTCACCATAGCCCTCTATGGGCTTCCAAATATCCCTTGGCGAATTCCACAAGAACAGCCTTAGCGAAAGGCTTCTTGAAGGGAAAGATGTAACTCTGTGAGATGAATTCACAGAACACAGAGCAGTTTCTCAGAAAGCTTCTTTCCAGTTTTGAACGGAAGATATTTCCTTTTTCACCATAGGCCTCTATGGGCTTCAAAATATCCCTTTGCCAATTCCTGAAGAACAGCCTTAGCGAAAGGCTTCTTGAAGGGAAAGACGTAAATCTGTGAGATGAATTCACAGAACACAGAGCAGTTTCTCAGAAAGCTTCTTTCCAGTTTTGAACGGAAGATATTTCCTTTTTCACCATAGCCGTCTAGGGGTTCCAAATATCCCTTTCCCAATTCCACAAGAACAGCCTTAGCGAAAGGCTTCTTGAAGGGAAAGATGTAACTCTGTGAGATGAATTAACAGAACACAGAGCAGTTTCTCAGAAAGCTTCTTTCCAGTTTTGAACGGAAGATATTTCCTTTTTCACCATAGCCCTCTATGGGCTTCCAAATATCCCTTTGCCAATTCCACAAGAACAGCCTTAGCGAAAGGCTTCTTGAAGGGAAAGATGTAACTCTGTGAGATGAATTAACAGAACAGAGAGCAGTTTCTCAGAAAGCTTCTTTCCAGTTTTGAACGGAAGATATTTCCTTTTTCACCATAGCCCTCTATGGGCTTCCAAATATCGCTTTGCCAATTCCACAAGAACAGCCTTAGCGAAAGGCTTCTTGAAGGGAAAGATGTAACTCTGTGAGATGAATTCACAGAACACAGAGCAGTTTCTCAGAAAGCTTCTTTCCAGTTTTGAACGGAAGATATTTCCTTTTTCACCATAGCCCTCTATGGGCTTCCAAATATCCCTTTGCCAATTCCACAAGAACAGCCTTATCGAAAGGCTTCTTGAAGGGAAAGATGTAACTCTGTGAGATGAATTCACAGAACACAGAGCAGTTTCTCAGAAAGCTTCTTTCCAGTTTTGAACGGAAGATATTTCCTTTTTAACCATAGCCGTCTATGGGCTTTCAAATATCCCTTTGCCAATTCCACAACAACAGCCTTAGCGAAAGGCGTCTTGAAGGGAAAGATGTAACTCTGTGAGATGAATTAACAAAACACAGAGCAGTTTCTCAGAAAGCTTCTTTCCAGTTTTGAACGGAAGATATTTCCTTTTTCACCATAGGCCTCTATGGGCTTCCAAATATCCCTTTGCCAATTCCACAAGAACAGCCGTAGCGAAAGGCTTCTTGAAGGGAAAGATGTAACTCTGTGAGATGAATTAACAGAACACAGAGCAGTTTCTCAGAATGCTTCTTTCCAGTTTTGAACGGAAGATATTTCCTTTTTCACCATAGCCCTCTATGGGCTTCCAAATATCGCTTTGCCAATTCCAGAAGAACAGCCTTAGCGAAAGGCTTCTTGAAGGGAAAGATGTAACTCTGTGGGATGAATTCACAGAACACAGAGCAGTTTCTCAGAAAGCTTCTTTCCAGTTTTGAACGGAAGATATTTCCTTTTTCACCATAGGCCTCCATGGGCTTCAAAATATCCCTTTGCCAATTCCTGAAGAACAGCCTTAGCGAAAGGCTTCTTGAAGGGAAAGACGTAACTCTGTCAGATGAATTCACAGAACACAGAGCAGTTTCTCAGAAAGCTTCTTTCCAGTTTTGAACGGAAGATATTTCCTTTTTCACCATAGCCGTCTAGGGGTTCCAATTATCACTTTCCCAATTCCACAAGAACAGCCTTAGCGAAAGGCTTCTTGAAGGGAAAGATGTAACTCTGTGAGATGAATTAACAGAACACAGAGCAGTTTCTCAGAAAGCTTCTTTCCAGTTTTGAACGGAAGATATTTCCTTTTTCACCATAGCCCTCTATGGGCTTCCAAATATCCCTCTGCCAATTCCACAAGAACAGCCTTAGCGAAAGGCTTCTTGAAGGGAAAGATGTAACTCTGTGAGATGAATTAACAGAACACAGAGCAGTTTCTCAGAAAGTTTCTTTCCAGTTTTGAACGGAAGATATTTCCTTTTTCACCATAGCCCTCTATGGGCTTCCAAATATCGCTTTGCCAATTCCACAAGAACAGCCTTAGCGAAAGGCTTCTTGAAGGGAAAGATGTAACTCTGTGAGATGAATTCACAGAACACAGAGCAGTTTCTCAGAAAGGTTTTTCCAGTTTTGAACGGAAGATATTTCCTTTTTCACCATAGCCCTCTATGGGCTTCCATATATCCCTTTGCCAATTCCACAAGAACAGACTTAGCGAAAGGCTTCTTGAAGGGAAAGATGTAACTCGGTGAGATGAATTCACAGAACACAGAGCAGTTTCTCAGAAAGCTTCTTTCCAGTTTTGAACGGAAGTTATTTCCTTTTTTACCATAGCCGTCTATGGGCTTCCAAATATCCCTTTGCCAATTCCACAAGAACAGCCTTAGCGAAAGGCGTCTTGAAGGGAAAGATGTAACTCTGTGAGATGAATTAACAAAACACAGACCAGTTTCTCAGAAAGCTTCTTTCCAGTTTTGAACGGAAGATATTTCCTTTTTCACCATAGCCCTCTATGGGCTTCCAAATATCGCTTTGCCAATTCCACAAGAACAGCCTTAGCGAAAGGCTTCTTGAAGGGAAAGATGTAACTCTGTGAGATGAATTCACAGAACACAGAGCAGTTTCTCAGAAAGCTTCTTTCCAGTTTTGAACGGAAGATATTTCCTTTTTCACCATAGCCCTCTATGGGCTTCCAAATATCGCTTTGCCAATTCCACAAGAACAGCCTTACCGAAAGGCTTCTTGAAGGGAAAGATGTAACTCTGTGAGATGAATTCACAGAACACAGAGCAGTTTCTCAGAAAGCTTCTTTCCAGTTTTGAACGGAAGATATTTCCTTTTTCACCATAGCCCTCTATGGGCTTCAAAATATCCCTTTGCCAATTCCACAAGAACAGCCTTAGCGAAAGGCTTCTTGAAGGGAAAGATGTAACTCTGTGAGATGAATTCACAGAACACAGAGCAGTTTCTCAGAAAGCTTCTTTCCAGTTTTGAACGGAAGATATTTCCTTTTTCACCATAGCCCTCTATGGGCTTCCAAATATCCCTTGGCGAATTCCACAAGAACAGCCTTAGCGAAAGGCTTCTTGAAGGGAAAGATGTAACTCTGTGAGATGAATTCACAGAACACAGAGCAGTTTCTCAGAAAGCTTCTTTCCAGTTTTGAACGGAAGATATTTCCTTTTTCACCATAGGCCTCTATGGGCTTCAAAATATCCCTTTGCCAATTCCTGAAGAACAGCCTTAGCGAAAGGCTTCTTGAAGGGAAAGACGTAACTCTGTGAGATGAATTCACAGAACACAGAGCAGTTTCACAGATGGCTTCTTTCCAGTTTTGAACGGAAGATATTTCCTTTTTCACCATAGCCGTCTAGGGGTTCCAAATATCCCTTTCCCAATTCCACAAGAACAGCCTTAGCGAAAGGCTTCTTGAAGGGAAAGATGTAACTCTGTGAGATGAATTAACAGAACACAGAGCAGTTTCTCAGAAAGCTTCTTTCCAGTTTTGAACGGAAGATATTTCCTTTTTCACCATAGCCCTCTATGGGCTTCCAAATATCCCTTTGCCAATTCCACAAGAACAGCCTTAGCGAAAGGCTTCTTGAAGGGAAAGATGTAACTCTGTGAGATGAATTAACAGAACAGAGAGCAGTTTCTCAGAAAGCTTCTTTCCAGTTTTGAACGGAAGATATTTCCTTTTTCACCATAGCCCTCTATGGGCTTCGAAATATCGCTTTGCCAATTCCACAAGAACAGCCTTAGCGAAAGGCTTCTTGAAGGGAAAGATGTAACTCTGTGAGATGAATTCACAGAACACAGAGCAGTTTCTCAGAAAGCTTCTTTCCAGTTTTGAACGGAAGATATTTCCTTTATCACCATAGCCCTCTATGGGCTTCCAAATATCCCTTTGCCAATTCCACAAGAACAGACTTAGCGAAAGGCTTCTTGAAGGGAAAGATGTAACTCTGTGAGATGAATTCACAGAACACAGAGCAGTTTCTCAGAAAGCTTCTTTCCAGTTTTGAACGGAAGATATTTCCTTTTTTACCATAGCCGTCTATGGTCTTCCAAATATCCCTTTGCCAATTCCACAAGAACAGCCTTAGCGAAAGGCGTCTTGAAGGGAAAGATGTAACTCTGTGAGGTGAATTAACAAAACACAGACCAGTTTCTCAGAAAGCTTCTTTCCAGTTTTGAACGGAAGATATTTCCTTTTTCACCATATGCCTCTATGGGCTTCCAAATATCCCTTTGCCAATTCCACAAGAACAGCCTTAGCGAAAGGCTTCTTGAAGGGAAAGATGTAACTCTGTGAGATGAATTAACAGAACACAGAGCAGTTTCTCAGAAAGCTTCTTTCCAGTTTTGAACGGAAGATATTTCCTTTTTCACCATAGCCCTCTATGGGCTTCCAAATATCGCTTTGCCAATTCCACAAGAACAGCCTTAGCGAAAGGCTTCTTGAAGGGAAAGATGTAACTCTGTGAGATGAATTCACAGAACACAGAGCAGTTTCTCAGAAAGCTTCTTTCCAGTTTTGAACGGAAGTTATTTCCTTTTTCACCATAGCCCTCTATGGGCTTCCAAATATCGCTTTGCCAATTCCACAAGAACAGCCTTAGCGAAAGGCTTCTTGAAGGGAAAGATGTAACTCTGTGAGATGAATTCACAGAACACAGAGCAGTTTCTCAGAAAGCTTCTTTCCAGTTTTGAACGGAAGATATTTCCTTTTTCACCATAGCCCTCTATGGGCTTCCAAATATCCCTTTGCCAATTCCACAAGAACAGCCTTAGCGAAAGGCTTCTTGAAGGGAAAGATGTAACTCTGTGAGATGAATTCACAGAACACAGAGCAGTTTCTCAGAAAGCTTCTTTCCAGTTTTGAACGGAAGATATTTCCTTTTTTACCATAGCCGTCTATGGGCTTCCAAATATCCCTTTGCCAATTCCACAAGAACAGCCTTAGCGAAAGGCTTCTTGAAGGGAAAGATGTAACTCTGTGAGATGAATTCAAAGAACACAGAGCAGTTTCTCAGAAAGCTTCTTTCCAGTTTTGAACGGAAGATATTTCCTTTTTCACCATAGGCCTCTATGGGCTTCCAAATATCCCTTTGCCAATTCCAGAAGAACAGCCTTAGCGAAAGGCTTCTTGAAGGGAAAGATGTAACTCTGTGAGACCAATTCACAGAACACAGAGCAGTTTCTCAGAAAGCTTCTTTCCAGTTTTGAACGGAAGATATTTCCTTTTTCACCATAGCCCTCTATGGGCTTCCAAATATCGCTTTGCCAATTCCACAAGAACAGCCTTAGCGAAAGGCTTCTTGAAGGGAAAGATGTAACTCTGGGAGATGAATTCAGAGAACACAGAGCAGTTTCTCAGAAAGCTTCTTTCCAGTTTTAAACGGAAGATATTTCCTTTTTCACCATAGGCCTCTATGGGCTTCCAAATATCCCTTTGTAAATTCCACAAGAACAGCCTTAGCGAAAGGATTCTTGAAGGGAAAGATGTAACTCTGTGAGATAAATTCACAGAACACAGAGCAGTGTCTCAGAAAGCTTCTTTCCAGTTATGAACGGAAGATATTTCCTTTTTCACCATAGCCCTCTATGGGCTTCCAAATATCCCTTTGCCAATTCCACAAGAACAGCCTTAGCGAAAGGCTTCTTGAAGGGAAAGATGTAACTCTGTGAGATGAATTCACAGAACACAGAGCAGTTTCTCAGAAAGCTTCTTCCCAGTTTTGAACGGAAGATATTTCCTTTTTCACCATAGCCCTCTATGGGCTTCCAAATATCCCTTTGCCAATTCCACAAAAACAGCCTTAGCGAAAGGCTTCTTGAAGGGAAAGATGTAACTCTTTGAGATGAATTCACAGAACACAGAGCAGTTTCTCAGAAAGCTTCTTTCCAGTTTTGAACGGAAGATATTTCCTTTTTTACCATATCCCTCTAGGGGTTCCAAATATCGCTTTGCCAATTCCACAAGAACAACCTTAGAGAAAGGCTTCTTGAAGGGAAAGATGTAACTCTGTGAGATGAATTCACAGAACACAGAGCAGTTTCTCAGAAAGCTTCTTTCCAGTTTTGAACGGAAGATATTTCCTTTTTCACCATAGCCCTCTATGGGTTTCCAAATATCCCTTTGCCAATTCCACAAGAACAGCCTTAGCGAAAGGCTTCTTGAAGGGAAAGATGTAACTCTGTGAGATGAATTAACAGAACACAGAGCAGTTTCTCAGAATGCTTCTTTCCAGTTTTGAACGGAAGATATTTCCTTTTTCACCATAGCCCTCTATGGGCTTCCAAATATCGCTTTGCCAATTCCACAAGAACAGCCTTAGCGAAAGGCTTCTTGAAGGGAAAGATGTAACTCTGTGGGATGAATTCACAGAACACAGAGCAGTTTCTCAGAAAGCTTCTTTCCAGTTTGGAACGGAAGATATTTCCTTTTTCACCATAGGCCTCTATGGGCTTCAAAATATCCCTTTGCCAATTCCTGAAGAACAGCCTTAGCGAAAGGCTTCTTGAAGGGAAAGACGTAACTCTGTCAGATGAATTCACAGAACACAGAGCAGTTTCTCAGAAAGCTTCTTTCCAGTTTTGAACGGAAGATATTTCCTTTTTCACCATAGCCGTCTAGGGGTTCCAATTATCCCTTTCCCAATTCCACAAAAACAGCCTTAGCGAAAGGCTTCTTGAAGGGAAAGATGTAACTCTGTGAGATGAATTAACAGAACACAGAGCAGTTTCTCAGAAAGCTTCTTTCCAGTTTTGAACGGAAGATATTTCCTTTTTCACCATAGCCCTCTATGGGCTTCCAAATATCCCTCGGCCAATTCCAAAAGAACAGCCTTAGCGAAAGGCTTCTTGAAGGGAAAGATGTAACTCTGTGAGATGAATTAACAGAACACAGAGCAGTTTCTCAGAAAGTTTCTTTCCAGTTTTGAACGGAAGATATTTCCTTTTTCACCATAGCCCTCTATGGGCTTCCAAATATCGCTTTGCCAATTCCACAAGAACAGCCTTAGCGAAAGGCTTCTTTAAGGGAAAGATGTAACTCTGTGAGATGAATTCACAGAACACAGAGCAGTTTCTCAGAAAGCTTCTTTCCAGTTTTGAACGGAAGATATTTCCTTTTTCACCATAGCCTTCTATGGGCTTCCAAATATCCCTTTGCCAATTCCACAAGAACAGACTTAGCGAAAGGCTTCTTGAAGGGAAAGATGTAACTCTGTGAGATGAATTCACAGAACACAGAGCAGTTTCTCAGAAAGCTTCTTTCCAGTTTTGAACGGAAGATATTTCCTTTTTTACCATAGCCGTCTATGGTCTTCCAAATATCCCTTTGCCAATTCCACAAGAACAGCCTTAGCGAAAGGCGTCTTGAAGGGAAAGATGTAACTCTGTGAGATGAATTAACAAAACACAGACCAGTTTCTCAGAAAGCTTCTTTCCAGTTTTGAACGGAAGATATTTCCTTTTTCACCATAGGCCTCTATGGGCTTCCAAATATCCCTTTGCCAATTCCACAAGAACAGCCTTAGCGAAAGGCTTCTTGAAGGGAAAGATGTAACTCTGTGAGATGAATTAACAGAACACAGAGCAGTTTCTCAGAAAGCTTCTTTCCAGTTTTGAACGGAAGATATTTCCTTTTTCACCATAGCCCTCTATGGGCTTCCAAATATCGCTTTGCCAATTCCACAAGAACAGCCTTAGCGAAAGGCTTCTTGAAGGGAAAGATGTAACTCTGTGAGATGAATTCACAGAACACAGAGCAGTTTCTCAGAAAGCTTCTTTCCAGTTTTGAACGGAAGATATTTCCTTTTTCACCATAGCCCTCTATGGGCTTCCAAATATCGCTTTGCCAATTCCACAAGAACAGCCTTAGCGAAAGGCTTCTAGAAGGGAAAGATGTAACTCTGTGAGATGAATTCACAGAACACAGAGCAGTTTCTCAGAAAGCTTCTTTCCAGTTTTGAACGGAAGATATTTCCTTTTTCACCATAGCCCTCTATGGGCTTCAAAATATCCCTTTGCCAATTCCACAAGAACAGCCTTAGCGAAAGGCTTCTTGAAGGGAAAGATGTAACTCTGTGAGATGAATTCACAGAACACAGAGCAGTTTCTCAGAAAGCTTCTTTCCAGTTTTGAACGGAAGATATTTCCTTTTTTACCATAGCCGTCTATGGGCTTCCAAATATCCCTTTGCCAATTCCACAAGAACAGCCTTAGCGAAAGGCGTCTTGAAGGGAAAGATGTAACTCTGTGAGATGAATTAACAAAACACAGACCAGTTTCTCAGAAAGCTTCTTTCCAGTTTTGAACGGAAGATATTTCCTTTTTCACCATAGGCCTCTATGGGCTTCCAAATATCCCTTTTCCAATTCCACAAGAACAGCCTTAGCGAAAGGCTTCTTGAAGCGAAAGATGTAACTCTGTGAGATGAATTAACAGAACACAGAGCAGTTTCTCAGAAAGCTTCTTTCCAGTTTTGAACGGAAGATATTTCCTTTTTCACCATAGCCCTCTATGGGCTTCGAAATATCGCTTTGCCAATTCCACAAGAACAGCCTTAGCGAAAGGCTTCTTGAAGGGAAAGATGTAACTCTGTGAGATGAATTAACAGAACAGAGAGCAGTTTCTCAGAAAGCTTCTTTCCAGTTTTGAACGGAAGATATTTCCTTTTTCACCATAGCCCTCTATGGGCTTCCAAATATCCCTTTGCCAATTCCACAAGAACAGCCTTAGCGAAAGGCTTCTTGAAGGGAAAGATGTAACTCTGTGAGATGAATTAACAGAACACAGAGCAGGTTCTCAGAAAGCTTCTTTCCAGTTTTGAACGGAAGATATTTCCTTTTTCACCATAGCCCTCTATGGGCTTCCAAATATCCCTTTGCCAATTCCACAAGAACAGCCTTAGCGAAAGGCTTCTTGAAGGGAAAGATGTAACTCTGTGAGATGAATTAACAGAACACAGAGCAGTTTCTCAGAAAGCTTCCTTCCAGTTTTGAACGGATGATATTTCCTTTTTCACCATAGCCCTCTATGGGCTTCCAAATATCCCTTTGCCAATTCCACAAGAACAGCCTTAGCGAAAGGCTTCTTGAAGGGAAAGATGTAACTCTGTGAGATGAATTAAGAGAACACAGAGAAGTTTCTCAGAAAGCTTCTTTCCAGTTTTGAACGGAAGGTATTTCCTTTTTTACCAAAGCCGTCTATGGGCTTCCAAATATCCCTTTGCCAATTCCACAAGAACAGCCTTAGCGAAAGGCGTCTTGAAGGGAAAGATGTAACTCTGTGAGATGAATTAACAAAACAAAGACCAGTTTCTCAGAAAGCTTCTTTCCCGTTTTGAACGGAAGATATTTCCTTTTTCACCATAGCCCTCTATGGGCTTCCAAATATCCCTTTGCCAATTCCACAAGAACAGCCTTAGCGAAAGGCTTCTTGAAGGGAAAGATGTAACTCTGTGAGATGAATTAACAGAACACAGAGCAGTTTCTCAGAAAGCTTCTTTCCAGTTTTGAACGGAAGATATTTCCTTTTTCACCATAGCCCTCTATGGGCTTCCAAATATCGCTTTGCCAATTCCACAAGAACAGCCTTAGCGAAAGGCTTCTTGAAGGGAAAGATGTAACTCTGTGAGATGAATTCACAGAACACCGAGCAGTTTCTCAGAAAGCTTCTTTCCAGTTTTGAACGGAAGATATTTCCTTTTACACCATAGCCGTCTATGGGCTTCCAAATATCCCTTTGCCAATTCCACAAGAACAGCCTTAGCGAAAGGCTTCTTGAAGGGAAAGATGTAACTCTGTGAGATGAATTAACAGAACACAGAGCAGGTTCTCAGAAAGCTTCTTTCCAGTTTTGAACGGAAGATATTTCCTTTTTCACCATAGCCCTCTATGGGCTTCCAAATATCCCTTTGCCAATTCCACAAGAACAGCCTTAGCGAAAGGCTTCTTGAAGGGAAAGATGTAACTCTGTGAGATGAATTCACAGAGCACAGAGCAGTGTCTCAGAAAGCTTCTTTCCAGTTTTGAACGGAAGATATTTCCTTTTTCACCATAGGCCTCTATGGGCTTCCAAATATCCCTTTGCCAATTCCACAAGAACAGCCTTAGCGAAAGGCTTCTTGAAGGGAAAGATGTAACTCTGTGAGATGAATTCACAGAACACAGAGCAGTTTCTCAGAAAGCTTCTTTCCAGTTTTGAACGGAAGATATTTCCTTTTTCACCATAGCCCTCTATGGGCTTCCAAATATCCCTTTGCCAATTCCACAAGAACAGCCTTAGCGAAAGGCTTCTTAAAGGGAAAGATGTAACTCTGTGAGATGAATTCACAGAAAACAGAGCAGTTTCTCAGAAAGCTTCTTTCCAGTTTTGAACGGAAGATATTTCCTTTTTCACCATAGCCCTCTAGGGGCTTCCAAATATCCCTTTGCCAATTCCACAAGAACAGCCTTAGCGAAAGGCTTCTTGAAGGGAAAGATGTAACTCTGTGAGATGAATTAACAGAACACAGGGCAGTTTCTCAGAAAGCTTCTTTCCAGTTTTGAACGGAAGATATTTCCTTTTTCACCATAGCCCTCTATGGGCTTCCAAATATCGCTTTGCCAATTCCACAAGAACAGCCTTAGCGAAAGGCTTCTTGAAGGGAAAGATGTAACTCTGTGAGATGAATTCACAGAACACAGAGCAGCTTCTCAGAAAGCTTCTTTCCAGTTTTGAACGGAAGATATTTCCTTTTACACCATAGCCGTCTATGGGCTTCCAAATATCCCTTTGCGAATTCCACAAGAACAGCCTTAGCGAAAGGCTTCTTGAAGGGAAAGATGTAACTCTGTGAGATGAATTCACAGAACACAGAGCAGTTTCTCAGAAAGCTTCTTACAGTTTTGAACGGAAGATATTTCCTTTTTCACCATAGCTCTCTATGGGCTTCCAAATATCCCTTTGCCAATTTCACAAGAACAGCCTTAGCGAAAGGCTTCTTGAAGGGAAAGATGTAACTCTGTGAGATGAATTCACAGAACACAGAGCAGTTTCTCAGAAAGCTTCTTTCCAGTTTTGAACGGAAGATATTTCCTTTTTCAACATAGCCCTCTATGGGCTTCCAAATATCCCTTTGCCAATTCCACAAGAACAGCCTTAGCGAAAGGCTTCTTGAAGGGAAAGATGTAACTCTGTGAGATGAATTCACAGAACACAGAGCAGTTTCTCAGAAAGCTTCTCTCCAGTTTTGAACGGAAGATATTTCCTTTTTCACCATAGCCCTCTATGGGCTTCCAAATATCCCCTTGCCAATTCCACAAGAACAGCCTTAGCGAAAGGCTTCTTGAAGGGAAAGATGTAACTTTGTGAGATGAATTCACAGAACACTGAGCAGTGTCTCAGAAAGCTTCTTTCCCGTTTTGAACGGAAGATATTTCCTTTTTCAACATAGCCCTCTATGGGATTCCAAATATCCCTTTGCCAATTCCACAAGAACAGCCTTAGCGAAAGGCTTCTTGAAGGGAAAGATGTAACTCTGTGAGATGAATTAACAGAACACAGAGCAGTTTCTCAGAAAGCTTCTTTCCAGTTTTGAACGGAAGATATTTCCTTTTTCACCATAGCCCTCTATGGGCTTCCAAATATCGCTTTGCCAATTCCACAAGAACAGCCTTAGCGAAAGGCTTCTTGAAGGGAAAGATGTAACTCTGTGAGATGAATTCACAGAACACCGAGCAGTTTCTCAGAAAGCTTCTTTCCAGTTTTGAACGGAAGATATTTCCTTTTACACCATAGACGTCTATGGGCTTCCAAATATCCCTTTGCCAATTCCACAAGAACAGCCTTAGCGAAAGGCTTCTTGAAGGGAAAGATGTAACTCTGTGAGATGAATTAACAGAACACAGAGCAGGTTCTCAGAAAGCTTCTTTCCAGTTTTGAACGGAAGATATTTCCTTTTTCACCATAGCCCTCTATGGGCTTCCAAATATCCCTTTGCCAATTCCACAAGAACAGCCTTAGCGAAAGGCTTCTTGAAGGGAAAGATGTAACTCTGTGAGATGAATTAACAGAACACAGAGCAGTTTCTCAGAAAGCTTCTTTCCAGTTTTGAACGGATGATATTTCCTTTTTCACCATAGCCCTCTATGGGCTTCCAAATATCCCTTTGCCAATTCCACAAGAACAGCCTTAGCGAAAGGCTTCTTGAAGGGAAAGATGTAACTCTGTGAGATGAATTAAGAGAACACAGAGCAGTTTCTCAGAAAGCTTCTTTCCAGTTTTGAACGGAAGGTATTTCCTTTTTTACCATAGCCGTCTATGGGCTTCCAAATATCCCTTTGCCAATTCCACAAGAACAGCCTTAGCGAAAGGCGTCTTGAAGGGAAAGATGTAACTCTGTGAGATGAATTAACAAAACAAAGACCAGTTTCTCAGAAAGCTTCTTTCCCGTTTTGAACGGAAGATATTTCCTTTTTCACCATAGCCCTCTATGGGCTTCCAAATATCCCTTTGCCAATTCCACAAGAACAGCCTTAGCGAAAGGCTTCTTGAAGGGAAAGATGTAACTCTGTGAGATGAATTAACAGAACACAGAGCAGTTTCTCAGAAAGCTTCTTTCCAGTTTTGAACGGAAGTTATTTCCTTTTTCACCATAGCCCTCTATGGGCTTCCAAATATCGCTTTGCCAATTCCACAAGAACAGCCTTAGCGAAAGGCTTCTTGAAGGGAAAGATGTAACTCTGTGAGATGAATTCACAGAACACCGAGCAGTTTCTCAGAAAGCTTCTTTCCAGTTTTGAACGGAAGATATTTCCTTTTACACCATAGCCGTCTATGGGCTTCCAAATATCCCTTTGCCAATTCCACAAGAACAGCCTTAGCGAAAGGCTTCTTGAAGGGAAAGATGTAACTCTGTGAGATGAATTAACAGAACACAGAGCAGGTTCTCAGAAAGCTTCTTTCCAGTTTTGAACGGAAGATATTTCCTTTTTCACCATAGCCCTCTATGGGCTTCCAAATATCCCTTTGCCAATTCCACAAGAACAGCCTTAGCGAAAGGCTTCTTGAAGGGAAAGATGTAACTCTGTGAGATGAATTCACAGAGCACAGAGCAGTGTCTCAGAAAGCTTCTTTCCAGTTTTGAACGGAAGATATTTCCTTTTTCACCATAGGCCTCTATGGGCTTCCAAATATCCCTTTGCCAATTCCACAAGAACAGCCTTAGCGAAAGGCTTCTTGAAGGGAAAGATGTAACTCTGTGAGATGAATTCACAGAACACAGAGCAGTTTCTCAGAAAGCTTCTTTCCAGTTTTGAACGGAAGATATTTCGTTTTTCACCATAGCCCTCTATGGGCTTCCAAATATCCCTTTGCCAATTCCACAAGAACAGCCTTAGCGAAAGGCTTCTTGAAGGGAAAGATGTAACTCTGTGAGATGAATTCACAGAACACAGAGCAGTTTCTCAGAAAGTTTCTTTCCAGTTTTTAACGGAAGATATTTCCTTTTTCACCATAGCCCTCTATGGGCTTCCAAATATCCCTTTGCCAATTCCACAAGAACAGCCTTAGCGAAAGGCTTCTTGAAGGGAAAGATGTAACTCTGTGAGATGAATTAACAGAACACAGAGCAGTTTCTCAGAAAGCTTCTTTCCAGTTTTGAACGGAAGATATTTCCTTTTTTACCATAGCCCTCTAAGGGCTTCCAAATATCCCTTTGCCAATTCCACAAGAACAGCCTTAGCGAAAGGCTTCTTGAAGGGAAAGATGTAACTCTGTGATATGAATTCACAAAACACAGAGCAGTTTCTCAGAAAGCTTCTTTCCAGTTTTGAACGGAAGATATTTCCTTTTTCACCATAGCCCTCTATGGGCTTCCAAATATCCCTTTGCCAATTCCACAAGAACAGCCTTAGCGAAAGGCTTCTTGAAGGGAAAGATGTAACTCTGTGAGATGAATTAACAGAACACAGAGCAGTTTCTCAGAAAGCTTCTTTCCAGTTTTGAACGGAAGATATTTCCTTTTTCACCATAGCCCTCTATGGGCTTCCAAATATCCCTTTGCCAATTCCACAAGAACAGCCTTAGCGAAAGGCTTCTTGAAGGGAAAGATGTAACTTTGTGAGATGAATTCACAGAACACAGAGCAGTGTCTCAGAAAGCTTCTTTCCCGTTTTGAACGGAAGATATTTCCTTTTTCAACATAGCCCTCTATGGGATTCCAAATATCCCTTTGCCAATTCCACAAGAACAGC
The DNA here is from genome assembly GCF_047675955.1 of Chlorocebus sabaeus. NCBI lineage: Eukaryota > Metazoa > Chordata > Mammalia > Primates > Cercopithecidae > Chlorocebus > Chlorocebus sabaeus. The sequence goes on from NW_027327570.1 coordinate 1,725,994, forward strand.
CTTAGCGAAAGGCTTCTTGAAGGGAAAGATGTAACTCTGTGAGATGAATTAACAGAACACAGAGCAGTTTCTCAGAAAGCTTCTTTCCAGTTTTGAACGGAAGATATTTCCTTTTTCACCATAGCCCTCTATGGGCTTCCAAATATCGCTTTGCCAATTCCACAAGAACAGCCTTAGCGAAAGGCTTCTTGAAGGGAAAGATGTAACTCTGTGAGATGAATTCACAGAACACCGAGCAGTTTCTCAGAAAGCTTCTTTCCAGTTTTGAACGGAAGATATTTCCTTTTACACCATAGACGTCTATGGGCTTCCAAATATCCCTTTGCCAATTCCACAAGAACAGCCTTAGCGAAAGGCTTCTTGAAGGGAAAGATGTAACTCTGTGAGATGAATTAACAGAACACAGAGCAGGTTCTCAGAAAGCTTCTTTCCAGTTTTGAACGGAAGATATTTCCTTTTTCACCATAGCCCTCTATGGGCTTCCAAATATCCCTTTGCCAATTCCACAAGAACAGCCTTAGCGAAAGGCTTCTTGAAGGGAAAGATGTAACTCTGTGAGATGAATTAACAGAACACAGAGCAGTTTCTCAGAAAGCTTCTTTCCAGTTTTGAACGGATGATATTTCCTTTTTCACCATAGCCCTCTATGGGCTTCCAAATATCCCTTTGCCAATTCCACAAGAACAGCCTTAGCGAAAGGCTTCTTGAAGGGAAAGATGTAACTCTGTGAGATGAATTAAGAGAACACAGAGCAGTTTCTCAGAAAGCTTCTTTCCAGTTTTGAACGGAAGGTATTTCCTTTTTTACCATAGCCGTCTATGGGCTTCCAAATATCCCTTTGCCAATTCCACAAGAACAGACTTAGCGAAAGGCGTCTTGAAGGGAAAGATGTAACTCTGTGAGATGAATTAACAAAACAAAGACCAGTTTCTCAGAAAGCTTCTTTCCCGTTTTGAACGGAAGATATTTAATTTTTCACCATAGCCCTCTATGGGCTTCCAAATATCCCTTTGCCAATTCCACAAGAACAGCCTTAGCGAAAGGCTTCTTGAAGGGAAAGATGTAACTCTGTGAGATGAATTAACAGAACACAGAGCAGTTTCTCAGAAAGCTTCTTTCCAGTTTTGAACGGAAGTTATTTCCTTTTTCACCATAGCCCTCTATGGGCTTCCAAATATCGCTTTGCCAATTCCACAAGAACAGCCTTAGCGAAAGGCTTCTTGAAGGGAAAGATGTAACTCTGTGAGATGAATTCACAGAACACCGAGCAGTTTCTCAGAAAGCTTCTTTCCAGTTTTGAACGGAAGATATTTCCTTTTACACCATAGCCGTCTATGGGCTTCCAAATATCCCTTTGCCAATTCCACAAGAACAGCCTTAGCGAAAGGCTTCTTGAAGGGAAAGATGTAACTCTGTGAGATGAATTAACAGAACACAGAGCAGGTTCTCAGAAAGCTTCTTTCCAGTTTTGAACGGAAGATATTTCCTTTTTCACCATAGCCCTCTATGGGCTTCCAAATATCCCTTTGCCAATTCCACAAGAACAGCCTTAGCGAAAGGCTTCTTGAAGGGAAAGATGTAACTCTGTGAGATGAATTCACAGAGCACAGAGCAGTGTCTCAGAAAGCTTCTTTCCAGTTTTGAACGGAAGATATTTCCTTTTTCACCATAGGCCTCTATGGGCTTCCAAATATCCCTTTGCCAATTCCACAAGAACAGCCTTAGCGAAAGGCTTCTTGAAGGGAAAGATGTAACTCTGTGAGATGAATTCACAGAACACAGAGCAGTTTCTCAGAAAGCTTCTTTCCAGTTTTGAACGGAAGATATTTCGTTTTTCACCATAGCCCTCTATGGGCTTCCAAATATCCCTTTGCCAATTCCACAAGAACAGCCTTAGCGAAAGGCTTCTGGAAGGGAAAGATGTAACTCTGTGAGATGAATTCACAGAACACAGAGCAGTTTCTCAGAAAGTTTCTTTCCAGTTTTTAACGGAAGATATTTCCTTTTTCACCATAGCCCTCTATGGGCTTCCAAATATCCCTTTGCCAATTCCACAAGAACAGCCTTAGCGAAAGGCTTCTTGAAGGGAAAGATGTAACTCTGTGAGATGAATTAACAGAACACAGAGCAGTTTCTCAGAAAGCTTCTTTCCAGTTTTGAACGGAAGATATTTCCTTTTTTACCATAGCCCTCTAAGGGCTTCCAAATATCCCTTTGCCAATTCCACAAGAACAGCCTTAGCGAAAGGCTTCTTGAAGGGAAAGATGTAACTCTGTGATATGAATTCACAAAACACAGAGCAGTTTCTCAGAAAGCTTCTTTCCAGTTTTGAACGGAAGATATTTCCTTTTTCACCATAGCCCTCTATGGGCTTCCAAATATCCCTTTGCCAATTCCACAAGAACAGCCTTAGCGAAAGGCTTCTTGAAGGGAAAGATGTCTCTCTGTGAGATGAATTCACAGAACACAGAGCAGTTTCTCAGAAAGCTTCTTTCCAGTTTTGAACGGAAGATATTTCCTTTTTCACCATAGGCCTCTATGGGCTTCCAAATATCGCTTTGCCAATTCCACAAGAACAGCCTTAGCGAAAGGCTTTTTGAAGGGAAAGATGTACCTTTGTGAGATGAATTAAAAAAACACAGACCAGTTTCTCAGGAAGCTTCTTTAAAGTTTTGAACGGAAGATATTTCCTTTTTCACCATAGCCCTCTATGGGCTTCCAAATATCCCTTTGCCAATTCCAAAAGAAGAGACTTAGCGAAAGGCTTCTTGAAGGGAAAGATGTAACTCTGTGAGATGAATTCACAGAACACAGAGCAGTTTCTCAGAAAGCTTCTTTCCAGTTTTGAATGGAAGATATTTCCTTTTTCACCATAGCCGTTTATGGGCTTCCAAATATCCCTTTGCCAATTCCTCAAGAACAGCCTTAGCGAAAGGCTTCTTGAAGGGAAAGATGTAACTCTGTGAGATGAATTAACGGAACACAGAGCAGTTTCTCAGAAAGCTTCTTTCCAGTTTTGAACGGAAGATATTTCCTTTTTCACCATAGCCCTCTATGGGCTTCCAAATATCCCTTTGCCAACTCCACAAGAACAGCCTTAGCCAAAGGCTTCTTGAAGGGAAAGATGTAACTCTGTGAGATGAATTCACAGAACACAGAGCCGTTTCTCAGAAAGCTTCTTTCCAGTTTTGAACGGATGATATTTCCTTTTTCACCATAGCCCTCTATGGGCTTCCAAATATTCCTTTGTCAATTCCACAAGAACAGCCTTAGCGAAAGGCTTCTTGAAGGGAAAGATGTAACTCTGTGAGATGAATTAACAGAACACAGAGCAGTTTCTCAGAAAGCTTCTTTCCAGTTTTGAACGGAAGATATTTCCTTTTTCACCATAGCCCTCTATGGGCTTCCAAATATCGCTTTGCCAATTCCACAAGAACAGCCTTAGCGAAAGGCTTCTTGAAGGGAAAGATGTAACTCTGTGAGATGAATTCACAGAACACAGAGCAGTTTCTCAGAAAGCTTCTTACAGTTTTGAACGGAAGATATTTCCTTTTTCACCATAGCTCTCTATGGGCTTCCAAATATCCCTTTGCCAATTTCACAAGAACAGCCTTAGCGAAAGGCTTCTTGAAGGGAAAGATGTAACTCTGTGAGATGAATTCACAGAACACAGAGCAGTTTCTCAGAAAGCTTCTTTCCAGTTTTGAACGGAAGATATTTCCTTTTTCAACATAGCCCTCTATGGGCTTCCAAATATCCCTTTGCCAATTCCACAAGAACAGCCTTAGCGAAAGGCTTCTTGAAGGGAAAGATGTAACTCTGTGAGATGAATTCACAGAACACAGAGCAGTTTCTCAGAAAGCTTCTTTCCAGTTTTGAACGGAAGATATTTCCTTTTTCACCATAGCCCTCTATGGGCTTCCAAATATCCCTTTGCCAATTCCACAAGAACAGCCTTAGCGAAAGGCTTCTTGAAGGGAAAGATGTAACTTTGTGAGATGAATTCACAGAACACAGAGCAGTGTCTCAGAAAGCTTCTTTCCCGTTTTGAACGGAAGATGTTTCCTTTTTCAACATAGCCCTCTATGGGATTCCAAATATCCCTTTGCCAATTCCACAAGAACAGCCTTAGCGAAAGGCTTCTTGAAGGGAAAGATGTAACTCTGTGAGATGAATTAACAGAACACAGAGCAGTTTCTCAGAAAGCTTCTTTCCAGCTTTGAACGGAAGATATTTCCTTTTTCACCATAGCCCTCTATGGGCTTCCAAATATCGCTTTGCCAATTCCACAAGAACAGCCTTAGCGAAAGGCTTCTTGAAGGGAAAGATGTAACTCTGTGAGATGAATTCACAGAACACCGAGCAGTTTCTCAGAAAGCTTCTTTCCAGTTTTGAACGGAAGATATTTCCTTTTACACCATAGACGTCTATGGGCTTCCAAATATCCCTTTGCCAATTCCACAAGAACAGCCTTAGCGAAAGGCTTCTTGAAGGGAAAGATGTAACTCTGTGAGATGAATTAACAGAACACAGAGCAGGTTCTCAGAAAGCTTCTTTCCAGTTTTGAACGGAAGATATTTCCTTTTTCACCATAGCCCTCTATGGGCTTCCAAATATCCCTTTGCCAATTCCACAAGAACAGCCTTAGCGAAAGGCTTCTTGAAGGGAAAGATGTAACTCTGTGAGATGAATTAACAGAACACAGAGCAGTTTCTCAGAAAGCTTCTTTCCAGTTTTGAACGGATGATATTTCCTTTTTCACCATAGCCCTCTATGGGCTTCCAAATATCCCTTTGCCAATTCCACAAGAACAGCCTTAGCGAAAGGCTTCTTGAAGGGAAAGATGTAACTCTGTGAGATGAATTAAGAGAACACAGAGCAGTTTCTCAGAAAGCTTCTTTCCAGTTTTGAACGGAAGGTATTTCCTTTTTTACCATAGCCGTCTATGGGCTTCCAAATATCCCTTTGCCAATTCCACAAGAACAGCCTTAGCGAAAGGCTTCTTGTAGGGAAAGATGTAACTCTGTGAGATGAATTCACAGAGCACAGAGCAGTGTCTCAGAAAGCTTCTTTCCAGTTTTGAACGGAAGATATTTCCTTTTTCACCATAGGCCTCTATGGGCTTCCAAATATCCCTTTGCCAATTCCACAAGAACAGCCTTAGCGAAAGGCTTCTTGAAGGGAAAGATGTAACTCTGTGAGATGAATTCACAGAACACAGAGCAGTTTCTCAGAAAGCTTCTTTCCAGTTTTGAACGGAAGATATTTCGTTTTTCACCATAGCCCTCTATGGGCTTCCAAATATCCCTTTGCCAATTCCACAAGAACAGCCTTAGCGAAAGGCTTCTTGAAGGGAAAGATGTAACTCTGTGAGATGAATTCACAGAACACAGAGCAGTTTCTCAGAAAGTTTCTTTCCAGTTTTTAACGGAAGATATTTCCTTTTTCACCATAGCCCTCTATGGGCTTCCAAATATCCCTTTGCCAATTCCACAAGAACAGCCTTAGCGAAAGGCTTCTTGAAGGGAAAGATGTAACTCGGTGAGATGAATTAACAGAACACAGAGCAGTTTCTCAGAAAGCTTCTTTCCAGTTTTGAACGGAAGATATTTCCTTTTTTACCATAGCCCTCTAAGGGCTTCCAAATATCCCTTTGCCAATTCCACAAGAACAGCCTTAGCGAAAGGCTTCTTGAAGGGAAAGATGTAACTCTGTGATATGAATTCACAAAACACAGAGCAGTTTCTCAGAAAGCTTCTTTCCAGTTTTGAACGGAAGATATTCCCTTTTTCACCATAGCCCTCTATGGGCTTCCAAATATCCCTTTGCCAATTCCACAAGAACAGCCTTAGCGAAAGGCTTCTTGAAGGGAAAGATGTCTCTCTGTGAGATGAATTCACAGAACACAGAGCAGTTTCTCAGAAAGCTTCTTTCCAGTTTTGAACGGAAGATATTTCCTTTTTCACCATAGGCCTCTATGGGCTTCCAAATATCCCTTTGCCAATTCCACAAGAACAGCCTTAGCGAAAGGCTTTTTGAAGGGAAAGATGTACCTTTGTGAGATGAATTAAAAAAACACAGACCAGTTTCTCAGGAAGCTTCTTTCCAGTTTTGAACGGAAGATATTTCCTTTTTCACCATAGCCCTCTATGGGCTTCCAAATATCCCTTTGCCAATTCCAAAAGAAGAGACTTAGCGAAAGGCTTCTTGAAGGGAAAGATGTAACTCTGTGAGATGAATTCACAGAACACAGAGCAGTTTCTCAGAAAGCTTCTTTCCAGTTTTGAATGGAAGATATTTCCTTTTTCACCATAGCCGTTTATGGGCTTCCAAATATCCCTTTGCCAATTCCTCAAGAACAGCCTTAGCGAAAGGCTTCTTGAAGGGAAAGATGTAACTCTGTGAGATGAATTAACGGAACACAGAGCAGTTTCTCAGAAAGCTTCTTTCCAGTTTTGAACGGAAGATATTTCCTTTTTCACCATAGCCCTCTATGGGCTTCCAAATATCCCTTTGCCAACTCCACAAGAACAGCCTTAGCCAAAGGCTTCTTGAAGGGAAAGATGTAACTCTGTGAGATGAATTAACAAAACACAGAGCCGTTTCTCAGAAAGCTTCTTTCCAGTTTTGAACGGAAGTTATTTCCTTTTTCACCATAGACGTCTATGGGCTTCCAAATATCCCTTTGCCAATTCCACAAGAACAGCCTTAGCGAAAGGCTTCTTGAAGGGAAAGATGTAACTCTGTGAGATGAATTAACAGAACACAGAGCAGGTTCTCAGAAAGCTTCTTTCCAGTTTTGAACGGAAGATATTTCCTTTTTCACCATAGCCCTCTATGGGCTTCCAAATATCCCTTTGCCAATTCCACAAGAACAGCCTTAGCGAAAGGCTTCTTGAAGGGAAAGATGTAACTCTGTGAGATGAATTAACAGAACACAGAGCAGTTTCTCAGAAAGCTTCTTTCCAGTTTTGAACGGATGATATTTCCTTTTTCACCATAGCCCTCTATGGGCTTCCAAATATCCCTTTGCCAATTCCACAAGAACAGCCTTAGCGAAAGGCTTCTTGAAGGGAAAGATGTAACTCTGTGAGATGAATTAAGAGAACACAGAGCAGTTTCTCAGAAAGCTTCTTTCCAGTTTTGAACGGAAGGTATTTCCTTTTTTACCATAGCCGTCTATGGGCTTCCAAATATCCCTTTGCCAATTCCACAAGAACAGCCTTAGCGAAAGGCGTCTTGAAGGGAAAGATGTAACTCTGTGAGATGAATTAACAAAACAAAGACCAGTTTCTCAGAAAGCTTCTTTCCCGTTTTGAACGGAAGATATTTCCTTTTTCACCATAGCCCTCTATGGGCTTCCAAATATCCCTTTGCCAATTCCACAAGAACAGCCTTAGCGAAAGGCTTCTTGAAGGGAAAGATGTAACTCTGTGAGATGAATTAACAGAACACAGAGCAGTTTCTCAGAAAGCTTCTTTCCAGTTTTGAACGGAAGTTATTTCCTTTTTCACCATAGCCCTCTATGGGCTTCCAAATATCGCTTTGCCAATTCCACGAGAACAGCCTTAGCGAAAGGCTTCTTGAAGGGAAAGATGTAACTCTGTGAGATGAATTCACAGAACACCGAGCAGTTTCTCAGAAAGCTTCTTTCCAGTTTTGAACGGAAGATATTTCCTTTTACACCATAGCCGTCTATGGGCTTCCAAATATCCCTTTGCCAATTCCACAAGAACAGCCTTAGCGAAAGGCTTCTTGAAGGGAAAGATGTAACTCTGTGAGATGAATTAACAGAACACAGAGCAGGTTCTCAGAAAGCTTCTTTCCAGTTTTGAACGGAAGATATTTCCTTTTTCACCATAGCCCTCTATGGGCTTCCAAATATCCCTTTGCCAATTCCACAAGAACAGCCTTAGCGAAAGGCTTCTTGAAGGGAAAGATGTCTCTCTGTGAGATGAATTCACAGAACACAGAGCAGTTTCTCAGAAAGCTTCTTTCCAGTTTTGAACGGAAGATATTTCCTTTTTCACCATAGGCCTCTATGGGCTTCCAAATATCGCTTTGCCAATTCCACATGAACAGCCTTAGCGAAAGGCTTTTTGAAGGGAAAGATGTACCTTTGTGAGATGAATTAAAAAAACACAGACCAGTTTCTCAGGAAGCTTCTTTCCAGTTTTGAACGGAAGATATTTCCTTTTTCACCATAGCCCTCTATGGGCTTCCAAATATCCCTTTGCCAATTCCAAAAGAAGAGACTTAGCGAAAGGCTTCTTGAAGGGAAAGATGTAACTCTGTGAGATGAATTCACAGAACACAGAGCAGTTTCTCAGAAAGCTTCTTTCCAGTTTTGAATGGAAGATATTTCCTTTTTCACCATAGCCGTTTATGGGCTTCCAAATATCCCTTTGCCAATTCCTCAAGAACAGCCTTAGCGAAAGGCTTCTTGAAGGGAAAGATGTAACTCTGTGAGATGAATTAACGGAACACAGAGCAGTTTCTCAGAAAGCTTCTTTCCAGTTTTGAACGGAAGATATTTCCTTTTTCACCATAGCCCTCTATGGGCTTCCAAATATCCCTTTGCCAACTCCACAAGAACAGCCTTAGCCAAAGGCTTCTTGAAGGGAAAGATGTAACTCTGTGAGATGAATTAACAGAACACAGAGCCGTTTCTCAGAAAGCTTCTTTCCAGTTTTGAACGGATGATATTTCCTTTTTCACCATAGCCCTCTATGGGCTTCCAAATATTCCTTTGTCAATTCCACAAGAACAGCCTTAGCGAAAGGCTTCTTGAAGGGAAAGATGTAACTCTGTGAGATGAATTAACAGAACACAGAGCAGTTTCTCAGAAAGCTTCTTTCCAGTTTTGAACGGAAGATATTTCCTTTTTCACCATAGCCCTCTATGGGCTTCCAAATATCGCTTTGCCAATTCCACAAGAACAGCCTTAGCGAAAGGCTTCTTGAAGGGAAAGATGTAAATCTGTGAGATGAATTCACAGAACACAGAGCAGTTTCTCAGAAAGCTTCTTACAGTTTTGAACGGAAGATATTTCCTTTTTCACCATAGCTCTCTATGGGCTTCCAAATATCCCTTTGCCAATTTCACAAGAACAGCCTTAGCGAAAGGCTTCTTGAAGGGAAAGATGTAACTCTGTGAGATGAATTCACAGAACACAGAGCAGTTTCTCAGAAAGCTTCTTTCCAGTTTTGAACGGAAGATATTTCCTTTTTCAACATAGCCCTCTATGGGCTTCCAAATATCCCTTTGCCAATTCCACAAGAACAGCCTTAGCGAAAGGCTTCTTGAAGGGAAAGATGTAACTCTGTGAGATGAATTCACAGAACACAGAGCAGTTTCTCAGAAAGCTTCTTTCCAGTTTTGAACGGAAGATATTTCCTTTTTCACCATAGCCCTCTATGGGCTTCCAAATATCCCTTTGCCAATTCCACAAGAACAGCCTTAGCGAAAGGCTTCTTGAAGGGAAAGATGTAACTTTGTGAGATGAATTCACAGAACACAGAGCAGTGTCTCAGAAAGCTTCTTTCCCGTTTTGAACGGAAGATGTTTCCTTTTTCAACATAGCCCTCTATGGGATTCCAAATATCCCTTTGCCAATTCCACAAGAACAGCCTTAGCGAAAGGCTTCTTGAAGGGAAAGATGTAACTCTGTGAGATGAATTAACAGAACACAGAGCAGTTTCTCAGAAAGCTTCTTTCCAGCTTTGAACGGAAGATATTTCCTTTTTCACCATAGCCCTCTATGGGCTTCCAAATATCGCTTTGCCAATTCCACAAGAACAGCCTTAGCGAAAGGCTTCTTGAAGGGAAAGATGTAACTCTGTGAGATGAATTCACAGAACACCGAGCAGTTTCTCAGAAAGCTTCTTTCCAGTTTTGAACGGAAGATATTTCCTTTTACACCATAGACGTCTATGGGCTTCCAAATATCCCTTTGCCAATTCCACAAGAACAGCCTTAGCGAAAGGCTTCTTGAAGGGAAAGATGTAACTCTGTGAGATGAATTAACAGAACACAGAGCAGGTTCTCAGAAAGCTTCTTTCCAGTTTTGAACGGAAGATATTTCCTTTTTCACCATAGCCCTCTATGGGCTTCCAAATATCCCTTTGCCAATTCCACAAGAACAGCCTTAGCGAAAGGCTTCTTGAAGGGAAAGATGTAACTCTGTGAGATGAATTAACAGAACACAGAGCAGTTTCTCAGAAAGCTTCTTTCCAGTTTTGAACGGATGATATTTCCTTTTTCACCATAGCCCTCTATGGGCTTCCAAATATCCCTTTGCCAATTCCACAAGAACAGCCTTAGCGAAAGGCTTCTTGAAGGGAAAGATGTAACTCTGTGAGATGAATTAAGAGAACACAGAGCAGTTTCTCAGAAAGCTTCTTTCCAGTTTTGAACGGAAGGTATTTCCTTTTTTACCATAGCCGTCTATGGGCTTCCAAATATCCCTTTGCCAATTCCACAAGAACAGCCTTAGCGAAAGGCTTCTTGAAGGGAAAGATGTAACTCTGTGAGATGAATTCACAAAACAAAGACCAGTTTCTCAGAAAGCTTCTTTCCAGTTTTGAACGGAAGATATTCCCTTTTTCACCATAGCCCTCTATGGGCTTCCAAATATCCCTTTGCCAATTCCACAAGAACAGCCTTAGCGAAAGGCTTCTTGAAGGGAAAGATGTCTCTCTGTGAGATGAATTCACAGAACACAGAGCAGTTTCTCAGAAAGCTTCTTTCCAGTTTTGAACGGAAGATATTTCCTTTTTCACCATAGGCCTCTATGGGCTTCCAAATATCGCTTTGCCAATTCCACAAGAACAGCCTTAGCGAAAGGCTTTTTGAAGGGAAAGATGTACCTTTGTGAGATGAATTAAAAAAACACAGACCAGTTTCTCAGGAAGCTTCTTTCCAGTTTTGAACGGAAGATATTTCCTTTTTCACCATAGCCCTCTATGGGCTTCCAAATATCCCTTTGCCAATTCCAAAAGAAGAGACTTAGCGAAAGGCTTCTTGAAGGGAAAGATGTAACTCTGTGAGATGAATTCACAGAACACAGAGCAGTTTCTCAGAAAGCTTCTTTCCAGTTTTGAATGGAAGATATTTCCTTTTTCACCATAGCCGTTTATGGGCTTCCAAATATCCCTTTGCCAATTCCTCAAGAACAGCCTTAGCGAAAGGCTTCTTGAAGGGAAAGATGTAACTCTGTGAGATGAATTAACGGAACACAGAGCAGTTTCTCAGAAAGCTTCTTTCCAGTTTTGAACGGAAGATATTTCCTTTTTCACCATAGCCCTCTATGGGCTTCCAAATATCCCTTTGCCAACTCCACAAGAACAGCCTTAGCCAAAGGCTTCTTGAAGGGAAAGATGTAACTCTGTGAGATGAATTAACAGAACACAGAGCCGTTTCTCAGAAAGCTTCTTTCCAGTTTTGAACGGATGATATTTCCTTTTTCTCCATAGCCCTCTATGGGCTTCCAAATATTCCTTTGTCAATTCCACAAGAACAGCCTTAGCGAAAGGCTTCTTGAAGGGAAAGATGTAACTCTGTGAGATGAATTAACAGAACACAGAGCAGTTTCTCAGAAGGCTTCTTTCCAGTTTTAAACGGAAGATATTTCCTTTTTCACCATAGCCCTCTATGGGCTTCCAAATATCCCTTTGCCAATTCCACAAGAACAGCCTTAGCGAAAGGCTTCTTGAAGGGAAAGATGTAACTCTGTGAGATGAATTAACAGAACACAGAGCAGTTTCTCAGAAAGCTTCTTTCCAGTTTTGAACGGAAGATATTTCCTTTTTCACCATAGCCCTCTATGGGCTTCCAAATATCGCTTTGCCAATTCCACAAGAACAGCCTTAGCGAAAGGCTTCTTGAAGGGAAAGATGTAACTCTGTGAGATGAATTCACAGAACACCGAGCAGTTTCTCAGAAAGCTTCTTTCCAGTTTTGAACGGAAGATATTTCCTTTTACACCATAGCCGTCTATGGGCTTCCAAATATCCCTTTGCCAATTCCACAAGAACAGCCTTAGCGAAAGGCTTCTTGAAGGGAAAGATGTAACTCTGTGAGATGAATTAACAGAACACAGAGCAGGTTCTCAGAAAGCTTCTTTCCAGTTTTGAACGGAAGATATTTCCTTTTTCACCATAGCCCTCTATGGGCTTCCAAATATCCCTTTGCCAATTCCACAAGAACAGCCTTAGCGAAAGGCTTCTTGAAGGGAAAGATGTAACTCTGTGAGATGAATTCACAGAACACAGAGCAGTTTCTCAGAAAGTTTCTTTCCAGTTTTTAACGGAAGATATTTCCTTTTTCACCATAGCCCTCTATGGGCTTCCAAATATCCCTTTGCCAATTCCACAAGAACAGCCTTAGCGAAAGGCTTCTTGAAGGGAAAGATGTAACTCTGTGAGATGAATTAACAGAACACAGAGCAGTTTCTCAGAAAGCTTCTTTCCAGTTTTGAACGGAAGATATTTCCTTTTTTACCATAGCCCTCTAAGGGCTTCCAAATATCCCTTTGCCAATTCCACAAGAACAGCCTTAGCGAAAGGCTTCTTGAAGGGAAAGATGTAACTCTGTGATATGAATTCACAAAACACAGAGCAGTTTCTCAGAAAGCTTCTTTCCAGTTTTGAACGGAAGATATTTCCTTTTTCACCATAGCCCTCTATGGGCTTCCAAATATCCCTTTGCCAATTCCACAAGAACAGCCTTAGCGAAAGGCTTCTTGAAGGGAAAGATGTCTCTCTGTGAGATGAATTCACAGAACACAGAGCAGTTTCTCAGAAAGCTTCTTTCCAGTTTTGAACGAAAGATATTTCCTTTTTCACCATAGGCCTCTATGGGCTTCCAAATATCGCTTTGCCAATTCCACAAGAACAGCCTTAGCGAAAGGCTTTTTGAAGGGAAAGATGTACCTTTGTGAGATGAATTAAAAAAACACAGACCAGTTTCTCAGGAAGCTTCTTTCCAGTTTTGAACGGAAGATATTTCCTTTTTCACCATAGCCCTCTATGGGCTTCCAAATATCCCTTTGCCAATTCCAAAAGAAGAGACTTAGCGAAAGGCTTCTTGAAGGGAAAGATGTAACTCTGTGAGATGAAGTCACAGAACACAGAGCAGTTTCTCAGAAAGCTTCTTTCCAGTTTTGAATGGAAGATATTTCCTTTTTCACCATAGCCGTTTATGGGCTTCCAAATATCCCTTTGCCAATTCCTCAAGAACAGCCTTAGCGAAAGGCTTCTTGAAGGGAAAGATGTAACTCTGTGAGATGAATTAACGGAACACAGAGCAGTTTCTCAGAAAGCTTCTTTCCAGTTTTGAACGGAAGATATTTCCTTTTTCACCATAGCCCTCTATGGGCTTCCAAATATCCCTTTGCCAACTCCACAAGAACAGCCTTAGCCAAAGGCTTCTTGAAGGGAAAGATGTAACTCTGTGAGATGAATTAACAGAACACAGAGCCGTTTCTCAGAAAGCTTCTTTCCAGTTTTGAACGGATGATATTTCCTTTTTCACCATAGCCCTCTATGGGCTTCCAAATATTCCTTTGTCAATTCCACAAGAACAGCCTTAGCGAAAGGCTTCTTGAAGGGAAAGATGTAACTCTGTGAGATGAATTAACAGAACACAGAGCAGTTTCTCAGAAAGCTTCTTTCCAGTTTTGAACGGAAGATATTTCCTTTTTCACCATAGCCCTCTATGGGCTTCCAAATATCGCTTTGCCAATTCCACAAGAACAGCCTTAGCGAAAGGCTTCTTGAAGGGAAAGATGTAACTCTGTGAGATGAATTCACAGAACACCGAGCAGTTTCTCAGAAAGCTTCTTTCCAGTTTTGAACGGAAGATATTTCCTTTTACACCATAGCCGTCTATGGGCTTCCAAATATCCCTTTGCCAATTCCACAAGAACAGCCTTAGCGAAAGGCTTCTTGAAGGGAAAGATGTAACTCTGTGAGATGAATTAACAGAACACAGAGCAGGTTCTCAGAAAGCTTCTTTCCAGTTTTGAACGGAAGATATTTCCTTTTTCACCATAGCCCTCTATGGGCTTCCAAATATCCCTTTGCCAATTCCACAAGAACAGCCTTAGCGAAAGGCTTCTTGAAGGGAAAGATGTAACTCTGTGAGATGAATTAACAGAACACAGAGCAGTTTCTCAGAAAGCTTCTTTCCAGTTTTGAACGGATGATATTTCCTTTTTCACCATAGCCCTCTAGGGGTTCCAAATATCCCTTTGCCAATTCCACAAGAACAGCCTTAGCGAAAGGCTTCTTGAAGGGAAAGGTGTAACTCTGTGAGATGAATTAAGAGAACACAGAGCAGTTTCTCAGAAAGCTTTTTTCCAGTTTTGAACGGAAGGTATTTCCTTTTTTACCATAGCCGTCTATGGGCTTCCAAATATCCCTTTGCCAATTCCACAAGAACAGCCTTAGCGAAAGGCGTCTTGAAGGGAAAGATGTAACTCTGTGAGATGAATTAACAAAACAAAGACCAGTTTCTCAGAAAGCTTCTTTCCCGTTTTGAACGGAAGATATTTCCTTTTTCACCATAGCCCTCTATGGGCTTCCAAATATCCCTTTGCCAATTCCACAAGAACAGCCTTAGCGAAAGGCTTCTTGAAGGGAAAGATGTAACTCTGTGAGATGAATTAACAGAACACAGAACAGTTTCTCAGAAAGCTTCTTTCCAGTTTTGAACGGAAGATATTTCCTTTTTCACCATAGCCCTCTATGGGCTTCCAAATATCGCTTTGCCAATTCCACAAGAACAGCCTTAGCGAAAGGCTTCTTGAAGGGAAAGATGTAACTCTGTGAGATGAATTCACAGAACACCGAGCAGTTTCTCAGAAAGCTTCTTTCCAGTTTTGAACGGAAGATATTTCCTTTTACACCATAGCCGTCTATGGGCTTCCAAATATCCCTTTGCCAATTCCACAAGAACAGCCTTAGCGAAAGGCTTCTTGAAGGGAAAGATGTAACTCTGTGAGATGAATTAACAGAACACAGAGCAGTTTCTCAGAAAGCTTCTTTCCAGTTTTGAACGGAAGATATTTCCTTTTTCACCATAGCCCTCTATGGGCTTCCAAATATCCCTTTGCCAATTCCACAAGAACAGCCTTAGCGAAAGGCTTCTTGAAGGGAAAGATGTAACTCTGTGAGATGAATTCACAGAGCACAGAGCAGTGTCTCAGAAAGCTTCTTTCCAGTTTTGAACGGAAGATATTTCCTTTTTCACCATAGGCCTCTATGGGCTTCCAAATATCCCTTTGCCAATTCCACAAGAACAGCCTTAGCGAAAGGCTTCTTGAAGGGAAAGATGTAACTCTGTGAGATGAATTCACAGAACACAGAGCAGTTTCTCAGAAAGCTTCTTTCCAGTTTTGAACGGATGATATTTCCTTTTTCACCACAGCCCTCTATGGGCTTCCAAATATTCCTTTGTCAATTCCACAAGAACAGCCTTAGCGAAAGGCTTCTTGAAGGGAAAGATGTAACTCTGTGAGATGAATTAACAGAACACAGAGCAGTTTCTCAGAAAGCTTCTTTCCAGTTTTAAACGGAAGATATTTCCTTTTTCACCATAGCCCTCTATGGGCTTCCAAATATCCCTTTGCCAATTCCACAAGAACAGCCTTAGCGAAAGGCTTCTTGAAGGGAAAGATGTAACTCTGTGAGATGAATTTACAGAACACAGAGCAGTTTCTCAGAAAGCTTCTTTCCAGTTTTGAACGGAAGATATTTCCTTTTTCACCATAGCCCTCTATGGGCTTCCAAATATCTCTTTGCCAATTCCACAAGAACAGCCTTAGCGAAAGGCATCTTGACGGGAAAGATGTAACTCTGTGAGATGAATTAACAGAACACAGACCAGTTTCTCAGAAAGCTTCTTTCCAGTTTTGAACGGAAGATATTTCCTTTTTCACCATAGCCCTCTATGGGCTTCCAAATATCTCTTTGCCAATTCCACAAGAACTGCCTTAGCGAAAGGCTTCTTGAAGGGAAAGATGTAACTCTGTGAGATGAATTCACAGAACACAGACCAGTTTCTCAGAAAGCTTCTTTCCAGTTTTGAACGGAAGATATTTCCATTTTCACCATAGCCCTCTATGGGCTTCCAAATATCGCTTTGCCAATTCCACAAGAACAGCCTTAGCTAAAGGCTTCTTGAAGGGAAGGATGTAACTCTGTGAGATGAATTAACAGAACACAGAGCAGTTTCTCAGAAAGCTTCTTTCCAGTTTTGAACGGAAGATATTTCCTTTTTCACCATAGCCGTCTATGGTCTTCCAAATATCCCTTTGCCAATTCCACAAGAACAGCCTTAGCGAAAGGCTTCTTGAAGGGAAAGATGTAACTATGTGAGATGAATTCACAGAACACAGAGCAGTTTCTTAGAAAGCTTCTTTCCAGTTTTGAACGGAAGATATTTCCTTTTTCACCATAGCCCTCTATGGGCTTCCAAATATCGCTTTGCCAATTCCACAAGAACAGCCTTAGCGAAAGGCTTCTTGAAGGGAAAGATGTAACTCTGTGAGATGAATTCACAGAACACAGAGCAGTTTCTCAGAAAGCTTCTTTCCAGTTTTGAACGGAAGATATTTCCTTTTTCACCATAGGCCTCTATGGGCTTCCAAATGTCGCTTTGCCAATTCCACAAGAACAGCCTTAGCGAAAGGCTTCCTGAAGGGAAAGATGTACCTCTGTGAGATGAATTAAAAAAACACAGACCAGTTTCTCAGAAAGCTTCTTTCCAGTTTTGAACGGAAGATATTTCCTTTTTCACCATAGCCCTCTATGGGCTTCCAAATATCCCTTTGCCAATTCCACAAGAACAGCCTTAGCGAAAGGCTTCTTGAAGGGAAAGATGTAACTCTGTGAGATGAATTCACAGAACACAGAGCAGTTTCTCAGAAAGCTTCTTTCCAGTTTTGAACGGAAGATATTTCCTTTTTCACCATAGCCCTCTATGGGCTTCTATATATCCCTTTGCCAATTCCACAAGAACAGCCTTAGCAAAAGGCTTCTTGAAGGGAAAGATGTAACTCTGTGAGATGAATTTACAGAACACACAGCAGTTTCTCAGAAAGCTTCTTTCCAGTTTTGAACGGAAGATATTTCCTTTTTCACCATAGCCCTCTATGGGTTTCCAAATATCCCTTTGCCAATTCCACAAGAACAGCCTTAGCGAAAGGCTTCTTGAAGGGAAAGATGTAACTCTGTGAGATGAATTCACAGAACACAGAGCGGTTTCTCAGAAAGCTTCTTTCCAGCTTTGAATGGAAGATATTTCCTTTTTCACCATGGCCGTCTATGGGCTTGCAAATATCCCTTTGCCAATTCCACAAGAACAGCCTTAGCGAAAGGCTTCTTGAAGGGAAAGATGTAACTCTGTGAGATGAATTCACAGAACACAGAGCAGTTTCTCAGAAAGCTTCTTTCCAATTTTGAACGGAAGATATTTCCTTTTTCACCATAGGCCTCTATGGGCTTCCAAATATCCCTTTGCCAATTCCACAAGAACAGCCTTAGCGAAAGGCTTCTTGAAGGGAAAGATGTAACTCTGTGAGATGAATTCACAGAACACAGAGCAGTTTCTTAGAAAGCTTCTTTCCAGTTTTGAACGGAAGATATTTCCTTTTTCACCATAGCCCTCTATGGGCTTCCAAATATCCCTTTGCCAATTCCACAAGAACAGCCTTAGCGAACGGCTTCTTGAAGGGAAAGATGTAACTCTGTGAGATGAATTCACAGAACACAGAGCAGTTTCTCAGAAAGCTTCTTTCCAGTTTTGAACGGAAGATATTTCCTTTTTTAACCATAGAACTCTAAGGGCTTCCAAATATCCCTTTGCCAATTCCACAAGAACAGCCTTAGCGAAAGGCTTCTTGAAGGGAAAGATGTAACTCTGTGAGATGAATTAACAGAACACAGAGCAGTTTCTCAGAAAGCTTCTTTCCAGTTTTGAACGGAAGATATTTCCTTTTTCACCATAGCCCTCTATGGGCTTCCAAATATCCCTTTGCCAATTCCACAAGAAGAGCCTTAGCGAAAGGCTTCTTGAAGGGAAAGATGTAACTCTGTGAGATGAATTCACAGAACACAGAGTAGTTTCTCAGAAAGCTTCTTTCCAGTTTTGAACGGAAGATATTTCCTTTTTCACCGTAGCCCTCTATGGGCTTCCAAATATCCCTTTGCCAATTCCACAAGAACAGCCTTAGCAAAAGGCTTCTTGAAGGGAAAGATGTAACTCTGTGAGATGAATTAACAGAACATAGAGCAGTTTCTCAGAAAGCTTCTTTCCAGTTTTGAACGGAAGATATTTCCTTTTTCACCATAGCCGTCTATGGGCTTCCAAACATCCCTTTGCCAATTACACAAGAACAGCCTTAGCGAAAGGCTTCTTGAAGGGAAAGATGTAACTCTGTGAGATGAATTAACAGAACACAGAGCAGTTTCTCAGAAAGCTTCTTTCCAGTTTTGAACGGAAGATATTTCCTTTTTCACCGTAGCCCTCTATGGGCTTCGAAATATCCCCTTGCCAATTCCACAAGAAGAGTCTTAGCGAAAGGCTTCTTGAAGGGAAAGATGTAACTCTGTGAGATGAATTAAAAGAACACAGAGCAGTTTCTCAGAAAGCTTCTTTCCAGTTTTGAACGGAAGATATTTCCATTTTCACCATAGCCCTCTAAGGGCTTCCAAATATCGCTTTGCCAATTCCACAAGAACAGCCTTAGCGAAAGGCTTCTTGAAGGGAAAGATGTAACTCTGTGAGATGAATTAACAGAACACAGAACAGTTTCTCAGAAAGCTTCTTTCCAGTTTTGAACGGAAGATATTTCCTTTTTCACCATAGCCGTCTATGGGCTTCCAAATATCCCTTTGCCAATTCCACAAGAACAGCCTTAGCGAAAGGCTTCTTGAAGGGAAAGATGTAACTCTGTGAGATGAATTCACAGAACACAGAGCAGTTTCTTAGAAAGCTTCTTTCCAGTTTTGAACGGAAGATATTTCCTTTTTCACCATAGCCGTCTATGGGCTTCCAAATATCCCTTTGCCAATTCCACAAGAACAGCCTTAGCGAAAGGCTTCTTGAAGGGAAAGATGTAACTCTGTGAGATGAATTCACAGAACACAGAGCAGTTTCTCAGAAAGCTTCTTTCCAGTTATGAACGGAAGATATTTCCTTTTTTAACCATAGCCCTCTAAGGGCTTCCAAATATCCCTTTGCCAATTCCACAAGAACAGCCTTAGCGAAAGGCGTCTTGAAGGGAGAGATGTAACTCTGTGAGATGAATTCACAGAACACAGAGCAGTTTCTCAGAAAGCTTCTTTCCAGTTTTGAACGGAAGATATTTCCTTTTTCACCATAGGCCTCTATGGGCTTCCAAATGTCGCTTTGCCAATTCCACAAGAACAGCCTTAGCGAAAGGCTTCCTGAAGGGAAAGATGTACCTCTGTGAGATGAATTAAAAAAACACAGACCAGTTTCTCAGAAAGCTTCTTTCCAGTTTTGAACGGAAGATATTTCCTTTTTCACCATAGCCCTCTATGGGCTTCCAAATATCCCTTTGCCAATTCCACAAGAACAGCCTTAGCGAAAGGCTTCTTGAAGGGAAAGATGTAACTCTGTGAGATGAATTCACAGAACACAGAGCAGTTTCTCAGAAAGCTTCTTTCCAGTTTTGAACGGAAGATATTTCCTTTTTCACCATAGCCCTCTATGGGCTTCTAAATATCCCTTTGCCAATTCCACAAGAACAGCCTTAGCAAAAGGCTTCTTGAAGGGAAAGATGTAACTCTGTGAGATGAATTTACAGAACACAAAGCAGTTTCTCAGAAAGCTTCTTTCCAGTTTTGAACGGAAGATATTTCCTTTTTCACCATAGCCCTCTATGGGTTTCCAAATATCCCTTTGCCAATTCCACAAGAACAGCCTTAGCGAAAGGCTTCTTGAAGGGAAAGATGTAACTCTGTGAGATGAATTCACAGAACACAGAGCAGTTTCTCAGAAAGCTTCTTTCCAGCTTTGAATGGAAGATATTTCCTTTTTCACCATAGCCGTCTATGGGCTTGCAAATATCCCTTTGCCAATTCCACAAGAACAGCCTTAGCGAAAGGCTTCTTGAAGGGAAAGATGTAACTCTGTGAGATGAATTCACAGAACACAGAGCAGTTTCTCAGAAAGCTTCTTTCCAATTTTGAACGGAAGATATTTCCTTTTTCACCATAGGCCTCTATGGGCTTCCAAATATCCCTTTGCCAATTCCACAAGAACAGCCTTAGCGAAAGGCTTCTTGAAGGGAAAGATGTAACTCTGTGAGATGAATTCACAGAACACAGAGCAGTTTCTTAGAAAGCTTCTTTCCAGTTTTGAACGGAAGATATTTCCTTTTTCACCATAGCCCTCTATGGGCTTCCAAATATCCCTTTGCCAATTCCACAAGAACAGCCTTAGCGAACGGCTTCTTGAAGGGAAAGATGTAACTCTGTGAGATGAATTCACAGAACACAGAGCAGTTTCTCAGAAAGCTTCTTTCCAGTTTTGAACGGAAGATATTTCCTTTTTTAACCATAGAACTCTAAGGGCTTCCAAATATCCCTTTGCCAATTCCACAAGAACAGCCTTAGCGAAAGGCTTCTTGAAGGGAAAGATGTAACTCTGTGAGATGAATTAACAGAACACAGAGCAGTTTCTCAGAAAGCTTCTTTCCAGTTTTGAACGGAAGATATTTCCTTTTTCACCATAGCCCTCTATGGGCTTCCAAATATCCCTTTGCCAATTCCACAAGAAGAGCCTTAGCGAAAGGCTTCTTGAAGGGAAAGATGTAACTCTGTGAGATGAATTCACAGAACACAGAGTAGTTTCTCAGAAAGCTTCTTTCCAGTTTTGAACGGAAGATATTTCCTTTTTCACCGTAGCCCTCTCTGGGCTTCCAAATATCCCTTTGCCAATTCCACAAGAACAGCCTTAGCAAAAGGCTTCTTGAAGGGAAAGATGTAACTCTGTGAGATGAATTAACAGAACATAGAGCAGTTTCTCAGAAAGCTTCTTTCCAGTTTTGAACGGAAGATATTTCCTTTTTCACCATAGCCGTCTATGGGCTTCCAAACATCCCTTTGCCAATTACACAAGAACAGCCTTAGCGAAAGGCTTCTTGAAGGGAAAGATGTAACTCTGTGAGATGAATTAACAGAACACAGAGCAGTTTCTCAGAAAGCTTCTTTCCAGTTTTGAACGGAAGATATTTCCTTTTTCACCGTAGCCCTCTATGGGCTTCGAAATATCCCCTTGCCAATTCCACAAGAAGAGTCTTAGCGAAAGGCTTCTTGAAGGGAAAGATGTAACTCTGTGAGATGAATTAAAAGAACACAGAGCAGTTTCTCAGAAAGCTTCTTTCCAGTTTTGAACGGAAGATATTTCCATTTTCACCATAGCCCTCTAAGGGCTTCCAAATATCGCTTTGCCAATTCCACAAGAACAGCCTTAGCGAAAGGCTTCTTGAAGGGAAAGATGTAACTCTGTGAGATGAATTAACAGAACACAGAACAGTTTCTCAGAAAGCTTCTTTCCAGTTTTGAACGGAAGATATTTCCTTTTTCACCATAGCCGTCTATGGGCTTCCAAATATCCCTTTGCCAATTCCACAAGAACAGCCTTAGCGAAAGGCTTCTTGAAGGGAAAGATGTAACTCTGTGAGATGAATTCACAGAACACAGAGCAGTTTCTTAGAAAGCTTCTTTCCAGTTTTGAACGGAAGATATTTCCTTTTTCACCATAGCCGTCTATGGGCTTCCAAATATCCCTTTGCCAATTCCACAAGAACAGCCTTAGCGAAAGGCTTCTTGAAGGGAAAGATGTAACTCTGTGAGATGAATTCACAGAACACAGAGCAGTTTCTCAGAAAGCTTCTTTCCAGTTATGAACGGAAGATATTTCCTTTTTTAACCATAGCCCTCTAAGGGCTTCCAAATATCCCTTTGCCAATTCCACAAGAACAGCCTTAGCGAAAGGCGTCTTGAAGGGAGAGATGTAACTCTGTGAGATGAATTCACAGAACACAGAGCAGTTTCTCAGAAAGCTTCTTTCCAGTTTTGAACGGAAGATATTTCCTTTTTCACCATAGGCCTCTATGGGCTTCCAAATGTCGCTTTGCCAATTCCACAAGAACAGCCTTAGCGAAAGGCTTCCTGAAGGGAAAGATGTACCTCTGTGAGATGAATTAAAAAAACACAGACCAGTTTCTCAGAAAGCTTCTTTCCAGTTTTGAACGGAAGATATTTCCTTTTTCACCATAGCCCTCTATGGGCTTCCAAATATCCCTTTGCCAATTCCACAAGAACAGCCTTAGCGAAAGGCTTCTTGAAGGGAAAGATGTAACTCTGTGAGATGAATTCACAGAACACAGAGCAGTTTCTCAGAAAGCTTCTTTCCAGTTTTGAACGGAAGATATTTCCTTTTTCACCATAGCCCTCTATGGGCTTCTAAATATCCCTTTGCCAATTCCACAAGAACAGCCTTAGCAAAAGGCTTCTTGAAGGGAAAGATGTAACTCTGTGAGATGAATTTACAGAACACAAAGCAGTTTCTCAGAAAGCTTCTTTCCAGTTTTGAACGGAAGATATTTCCTTTTTCACCATAGCCCTCTATGGGTTTCCAAATATCCCTTTGCCAATTCCACAAGAACAGCCTTAGCGAAAGGCTTCTTGAAGGGAAAGATGTAACTCTGTGAGATGAATTCACAGAACACAGAGCAGTTTCTCAGAAAGCTTCTTTCCAGCTTTGAATGGAAGATATTTCCTTTTTCACCATAGCCGTCTATGGGCTTGCAAATATCCCTTTGCCAATTCCACAAGAACAGCCTTAGCGAAAGGCTTCTTGAAGGGAAAGATGTAACTCTGTGAGATGAATTCACAGAACACAGAGCAGTTTCTCAGAAAGCTTCTTTCCAATTTTGAACGGAAGATATTTCCTTTTTCACCATAGGCCTCTATGGGCTTCCAAATATCATTTTGCCAATTCCACAAGAACAGCCTTAGCGAAAGGCTTCTTGAAGGGAAAGATGTAACTCTGTGAGATGAATTCACAGAACACAGAGCAGTTTCTTAGAAAGCTTCTTTCCAGTTTTGAACGGAAGATATTTCCTTTTTCACCATAGCCCTCTATGGGCTTCCAAATATCCCTTTGCCAATTCCACAAGAACAGCCTTAGCGAACGGCTTCTTGAAGGGAAAGATGTAACTCTGTGAGATGAATTCACAGAACACAGAGCAGTTTCTCAGAAAGCTTCTTTCCAGTTTTGAACGTAAGATATTTCCTTTTTTAACCATAGAACTCTAAGGGTTTCCAAATATCCCTTTGCCAATTCCACAAGAACAGCCTTAGCGAAAGGCTTCTTGAAGGGAAAGATGTAACTCTGTGAGATGAATTAACAGAACACAGAGCAGTTTCTCAGAAAGCTTCTTTCCAGTTTTGAACGGAAGATATTTCCTTTTTCACCATAGCCCTCTATGGGCTTCCAAATATCCCTTTGCCAATTCCACAAGAAGAGCCTTAGCGAAAGGCTTCTTGAAGGGAAAGATGTAACTCTGTGAGATGAATTCACAGAACACAGAGTAGTTTCTCAGAAAGCTTCTTTCCAGTTTTGAACGGAAGATATTTCCTTTTTCACCGTAGCCCTCTATGGGCTTCCAAATATCCCTTTGCCAATTCCAGAAGAACAGCCTTAGCAAAAGGCTTCTTGAAGGGAAAGATGTAACTCTGTGAGATGAATTAACAGAACATAGAGCAGTTTCTCAGAAAGCTTCTTTCCAGTTTTGAACGGAAGATATTTCCTTTTTCACCATAGCCGTCTATGGGCTTCCAAACATCCCTTTGCCAATTACACAAGAACAGCCTTAGCGAAAGGCTTCTTGAAGGGAAAGATGTAACTCTGTGAGATGAATTAACAGAACACAGAGCAGTTTCTCAGAAAGCTTCTTTCCAGTTTTGAACGGAAGATATTTCCTTTTTCACCGTAGCCCTCTATGGGCTTCGAAATATCCCCTTGCCAATTCCACAAGAAGAGTCTTAGCGAAAGGCTTCTTGAAGGGAAAGATGTAACTCTGTGAGATGAATTAAAAGAACACAGAGCAGTTTCTCAGAAAGCTTCTTTCCAGTTTTGAACGGAAGATATTTCCATTTTCACCATAGCCCTCTAAGGGCTTCCAAATATCGCTTTGCCAATTCCACAAGAACAGCCTTAGCGAAAGGCTTCTTGAAGGGAAAGATGTAACTCTGTGAGATGAATTAACAGAACACAGAGCAGTTTCTCAGAAAGCTTCTTTCCAGTTTTGAACGGAAGATATTTCCTTTTTCACCATAGCCGTCTATGGGCTTCCAAATATCCCTTTGCCAATTCCACAAGAACAGCCTTAGCGAAAGGCTTCTTGAAGGGAAAGATGTAACTCTGTGAGATGAATTCACAGAACACAGAGCAGTTTCTTAGAAAGCTTCTTTCCAGTTTTGAACGGAAGATATTTCCTTTTTCACCATAGCCGTCTATGGGCTTCCAAATATCCCTTTGCCAATTCCACAAGAACAGCCTTAGCGAAAGGCTTCTTGAAGGGAAAGATGTAACTCTGTGAGATGAATTGACAGAACACAGAGCAGTTTCTCAGAAAGCTTCTTTCCAGTTTTGAACGGAAGATATTTCCTTTTTCACCATAGCCGTCTATGGGCTTCCACATATCCCTTTGCCAATTCCACAAGAACAGCCTTAGCGAAAGGCTTCTTGAAGGGAAAGATGTAACTCTGTGAGATGAATTCACAGAACACAGAGCAGTTTCTCAGAAAGCTTCTTTCCAGTTATGAACGGAAGATATTTCCTTTTTCAACCATAGCCCTCTAAGGGCTTCCAAATATCCCTTTGCCAATTCCACAAGAACAGCCTTAGCGAAAGGCTTCTTGAAGGGAAAGATGTAACTCTGTGAGATGAATTCACAGAACACAGAGCAGTTTCTCAGAAAGCTTCTTTCCAGTTTTGAACGGAAGATATTTCCTTTTTCACCATAGCCCTCTATGGGCTTCCAAATATCCCTTTGCCAATTCCACAAGAACAGCCTTAGCGAAAGGCTTCTTGAAGGGAAAGATGTAACTCTGTGAGATGAATTAACAGAACACAGAGCAGTTTCTCAGAAAGCTTCTTTCCAGTTTTGAACGGAAGATATTTCCTTTTTCACCATAGGCCTCTATGGGCTTCCAAATATCGCTTTGCCAATTCCACAAGAACAGCCTTAGCGAAAGGCTTCTTGAAGGGAAAGATGTACCTTTGTGAGATGAATTAAAAAAACACAGACCAGTTTCTCAGGAAGCTTCTTTCCAGTTTTGAACGGAAGATATTTCCTTTTTCACCATAGCCCTCTATGGGCTTCCAAATATCCCTTTGCCAATTCCAAAAGAAGAGACTTAGCGAAAGGCTTCTTGAAGGGAAAGATGTAACTCTGTGAGATGAATTCACAGAACACAGAGCAGTTTCTCAGAAAGCTTCTTTCCAGTTTTGAACGGAAGATATTTCCTTTTTCACCACAGCCCTCTATGGGCTTCCAAATATTCCTTTGTCAATTCCACAAGAACAGCCTTAGCGAAAGGCTTCTTGAAGGGAAAGATGTAACTCTGTGAGATGAATTTACAGAACACAGAGCAGTTTCTCAGAAAGCTTCTTTCCAGTTTTGAACGGAAGATATTTCCTTTTTCACCATAGCCCTCTATGGGCTTCCAAATATCTCTTTGCCAATTCCACAAGAACAGCCTTAGCGAAAGGCTTCTTGACGGGAAAGATGTAACTCTGTGAGATGAATTTACAGAACACAGACCAGTTTCTCAGAAAGTTTCTTTCCAGTTTTGAACGGAAGATATTTCCTTTTTCACCATAGGCCTCTATGGGCTTCCAAATATCGCTTTGCCAATTGCACAAGAACAGCCTTAGCGAAAGGCTTCTTGAAGGGAAAGATGTACCTTTGTGAGATGAATTAAAAAAACACAGACCAGTTTCTCAGGAAGCTTCTTTCCAGTGTTGAACGGAAGATATTTCCTTTTTCACCATAGCCCTCTATGGGCTTCCAAATATCCCTTTGCCAATTCCAAAAGAAGAGACTTAGCGAAAGGCTTCTTGAAGGGAAAGATGTAACTCTGTGAGATGAATTCACAGAACACAGAGCAGTTTCTCAGAAAGCTTCTTTCCAGTTTTGAACGGAAGATATTTCCTTTTTCACCACAGCCCTCTATGGGCTTCCAAATATTCCTTTGTCAATTCCACAAGAACAGCCTTAGCGAAAGGCTTCTTGAAGGGAAAGATGTAACTCTGTGAGATGAATTTACAGAACACAGAGCAGTTTCTCAGAAAGCTTCTTTCCAGTTTTGAACGGAAGATATTTCCTTTTTCACCATAGCCCTCTATGGGCTTCCAAATATCTCTTTGCCAATTCCACAAGAACAGCCTTAGAGAAAGGCTTCTTGACGGGAAAGATGTAACTCTGTGAGATGAATTTACAGAACACAGACCAGTTTCTCAGAAAGCTTCTTTCCAGTTTTGAACGGAAGATATTTCCTTTTTCACCATAGCCCTCTATGGGCCTCCAAATATCCCTTTGCCAATTCCACAAGAACTGCCTTAGCGAAAGGCTTCTTGAAGGGAAAGATGTAACTCTGTGAGATGAATTCACAGAACACAGAGCAGTTTCTCAGAAAGCTTCTTTCCAATTTTGAACGGAAGATATTTCCTTTTTCACCATAGGCCTCTATGGGCTTCCAAATATCCCTTTGCCAATTCCACAAGAACAGCCTTAGCGAAACGCTTCTTGAAGGGAAAGATGTAACTCTGTGAGATGAATTAACAGAACACAGAGCAGTTTCTCAGAAAGCTTCTTTCCAGTTTTGAACGGAAGATATTTCCATTTTCACCATAGCCCTCTATGGGCTTCCAAATATCGCTTTGCCAATTCAACAAGAACAGCCTTAGCGAAAGGCTTCTTGAAGGGAAAGATGTAACTCTGTGAGATGAATTAACAGAACACAGAGCAGTTTCTCAGAAAGCTTCTTTCCAGTTTTGAACGGAAGATATTTCCTTTTTCACCATAGCCCTCTATGGGCTTCCAAATATCGCTTTGCCAATTCCACAAGAACAGCCTTAGCGAAAGGCTTCTTGAAGGGAAAGATGTAACTCTGTGAGATGAATTCACAGAACACAGAGCAGTTTCTCAGAAAGCTTCTTTCCAGTTTTGAACGGAAGATATTTCCTTTTTCACCATAGGCCTCTATGGGCTTCCAAATGTCGCTTTGCCAATTCCACAAGAACAGCCTTAGCGAAAGGCTTCCTGAAGGGAAATATGTACCTCTGTGAGATGAATTAAAAAAACACAGACCAGTTTCTCAGAAAGCTTCTTTCCAGTTTTGAACGGAAGATATTTCCTTTTTCACCATAGCCCTCTATGGGCTTCCAAATATCCCTTTGCCAATTCCACAAGAACAGCCTTAGCGAAAGGCTTCTTGAAGGGAAAGATGTAACTCTGTGAGATGAATTCACAGAACACAGAACAGTTTCTCAGAAAGCTTCTTTCCAGTTTTGAACGGAAGATATTTCCTTTTTCACCATAGCCCTCTATGGGCTTCCAAATATCGCTTTGCCAATTCCACAAGAACAGCCTTAGCGAAAGGCTTCTTGAAGGGAAAGATGTAACTCTGTGAGATGAATTCACAGAACACCGAGCAGTTTCTCAGAAAGCTTCTTTCCAGTTTTGAACGGAAGATATTTCCTTTTACACCATAGCCGTCTATGGGCTTCCAAATATCCCTTTGCCAATTCCACAAGAACAGCCTTAGCGAAAGGCTTCTTGAAGGGAAAGATGTAACTCTGTGAGATGAATTAACAGAACACAGAGCAGTTTCTCAGAAAGCTTCTTTCCAGTTTTGAACGGAAGATATTTCCTTTTTCACCATAGCCCTCTATGGGCTTCCAAATATCCCTTTGCCAATTCCACAAGAACAGCCTTAGCGAAAGGCTTCTTGAAGGGAAAGATGTAACTCTGTGAGATGAATTCACAGAGCACAGAGCAGTGTCTCAGAAAGCTTCTTTCCAGTTTTGAACGGAAGATATTTCCTTTTTCACCATAGGCCTCTATGGGCTTCCAAATATCCCTTTGCCAATTCCACAAGAACAGCCTTAGCGAAAGGCTTCTTGAAGGGAAAGATGTAACTCTGTGAGATGAATTCACAGAACACAGAGCAGTTTCTCAGAAAGCTTCTTTCCAGTTTTGAACGGATGATATTTCCTTTTTCACCACAGCCCTCTATGGGCTTCCAAATATTCCTTTGTCAATTCCACAAGAACAGCCTTAGCGAAAGGCTTCTTGAAGGGAAAGATGTAACTCTGTGAGATGAATTAACAGAACACAGAGCAGTTTCTCAGAAAGCTTCTTTCCAGTTTTAAACGGAAGATATTTCCTTTTTCACCATAGCCCTCTATGGGCTTCCAAATATCCCTTTGCCAATTCCACAAGAACAGCCTTAGCGAAAGGCTTCTTGAAGGGAAAGATGTAACTCTGTGAGATGAATTTACAGAACACAGAGCAGTTTCTCAGAAAGCTTCTTTCCAGTTTTGAACGGAAGATATTTCCTTTTTCACCATAGCCCTCTATGGGCTTCCAAATATCTCTTTGCCAATTCCACAAGAACAGCCTTAGCGAAAGGCATCTTGACGGGAAAGATGTAACTCTGTGAGATGAATTAACAGAACACAGACCAGTTTCTCAGAAAGCTTCTTTCCAGTTTTGAACGGAAGATATTTCCTTTTTCACCATAGCCCTCTATGGGCTTCCAAATATCTCTTTGCCAATTCCACAAGAACTGCCTTAGCGAAAGGCTTCTTGAAGGGAAAGATGTAACTCTGTGAGATGAATTCACAGAACACAGACCAGTTTCTCAGAAAGCTTCTTTCCAGTTTTGAACGGAAGATATTTCCATTTTCACCATAGCCCTCTATGGGCTTCCAAATATCGCTTTGCCAATTCCACAAGAACAGCCTTAGCTAAAGGCTTCTTGAAGGGAAGGATGTAACTCTGTGAGATGAATTAACAGAACACAGAGCAGTTTCTCAGAAAGCTTCTTTCCAGTTTTGAACGGAAGATATTTCCTTTTTCACCATAGCCGTCTATGGTCTTCCAAATATCCCTTTGCCAATTCCACAAGAACAGCCTTAGCGAAAGGCTTCTTGAAGGGAAAGATGTAACTATGTGAGATGAATTCACAGAACACAGAGCAGTTTCTTAGAAAGCTTCTTTCCAGTTTTGAACGGAAGATATTTCCTTTTTCACCATAGCCCTCTATGGGCTTCCAAATATCGCTTTGCCAATTCCACAAGAACAGCCTTAGCGAAAGGCTTCTTGAAGGGAAAGATGTAACTCTGTGAGATGAATTCACAGAACACAGAGCAGTTTCTCAGAAAGCTTCTTTCCAGTTTTGAACGGAAGATATTTCCTTTTTCACCATAGGCCTCTATGGGCTTCCAAATGTCGCTTTGCCAATTCCACAAGAACAGCCTTAGCGAAAGGCTTCCTGAAGGGAAAGATGTACCTCTGTGAGATGAATTAAAAAAACACAGACCAGTTTCTCAGAAAGCTTCTTTCCAGTTTTGAACGGAAGATATTTCCTTTTTCACCATAGCCCTCTATGGGCTTCCAAATATCCCTTTGCCAATTCCACAAGAACAGCCTTAGCGAAAGGCTTCTTGAAGGGAAAGATGTAACTCTGTGAGATGAATTCACAGAACACAGAGCAGTTTCTCAGAAAGCTTCTTTCCAGTTTTGAACGGAAGATATTTCCTTTTTCACCATAGCCCTCTATGGGCTTCTATATATCCCTTTGCCAATTCCACAAGAACAGCCTTAGCAAAAGGCTTCTTGAAGGGAAAGATGTAACTCTGTGAGATGAATTTACAGAACACACAGCAGTTTCTCAGAAAGCTTCTTTCCAGTTTTGAACGGAAGATATTTCCTTTTTCACCATAGCCCTCTATGGGTTTCCAAATATCCCTTTGCCAATTCCACAAGAACAGCCTTAGCGAAAGGCTTCTTGAAGGGAAAGATGTAACTCTGTGAGATGAATTCACAGAACACAGAGCGGTTTCTCAGAAAGCTTCTTTCCAGCTTTGAATGGAAGATATTTCCTTTTTCACCATAGCCGTCTATGGGCTTGCAAATATCCCTTTGCCAATTCCACAAGAACAGCCTTAGCGAAAGGCTTCTTGAAGGGAAAGATGTAACTCTGTGAGATGAATTCACAGAACACAGAGCAGTTTCTCAGAAAGCTTCTTTCCAATTTTGAACGGAAGATATTTCCTTTTTCACCATAGGCCTCTATGGGCTTCCAAATATCCCTTTGCCAATTCCACAAGAACAGCCTTAGCGAAAGGCTTCTTGAAGGGAAAGATGTAACTCTGTGAGATGAATTCACAGAACACAGAGCAGTTTCTTAGAAAGCTTCTTTCCAGTTTTGAACGGAAGATATTTCCTTTTTCACCATAGCCCTCTATGGGCTTCCAAATATCCCTTTGCCAATTCCACAAGAACAGCCTTAGCGAACGGCTTCTTGAAGGGAAAGATGTAACTCTGTGAGATGAATTCACAGAACACAGAGCAGTTTCTCAGAAAGCTTCTTTCCAGTTTTGAACGGAAGATATTTCCTTTTTTAACCATAGAACTCTAAGGGCTTCCAAATATCCCTTTGCCAATTCCACAAGAACAGCCTTAGCGAAAGGCTTCTTGAAGGGAAAGATGTAACTCTGTGAGATGAATTCAAAGAACACAGAGCAGTTTCTCAGAAAGCTTCTTTCCAGTTTTGAACGGAAGATATTTCCTTTTTCACCATAGCCCTCTATGGGCTTCCAAATATCCCTTTGCCAATTCCACAAGAAGAGCCTTAGCGAAAGGCTTCTTGAAGGGAAAGATGTAACTCTGTGAGATGAATTCACAGAACACAGAGTAGTTTCTCAGAAAGCTTCTTTCCAGTTTTGAACGGAAGATATTTCCTTTTTCACCGTAGCCCTCTATGGGCTTCCAAATATCCCTTTGCCAATTCCACAAGAACAGCCTTAGCAAAAGGCTTCTTGAAGGGAAAGATGTAACTCTGTGAGATGAATTAACAGAACATAGAGCAGTTTCTCAGAAAGCTTCTTTCCAGTTTTGAACGGAAGATATTTCCTTTTTCACCATAGCCGTCTATGGGCTTCCAAACATCCCTTTGCCAATTACACAAGAACAGCCTTAGCGAAAGGCTTCTTGAAGGGAAAGATGTAACTCTGTGAGATGAATTAACAGAACACAGAGCAGTTTCTCAGAAAGCTTCTTTCCAGTTTTGAACGGAAGATATTTCCTTTTTCACCGTAGCCCTCTATGGGCTTCGAAATATCCCCTTGCCAATTCCACAAGAAGAGTCTTAGCGAAAGGCTTCTTGAAGGGAAAGATGTAACTCTGTGAGATGAATTCACAGAACACAGAGCAGTTTCTCAGAAAGCTTCTTTCCAGTTTTGAACGGAAGATATTTCCTTTTTCACCATAGCCCTCTATGGGCTTCTAAATATCCCTT
This sequence comes from Chlorocebus sabaeus, assembly GCF_047675955.1. Classification (NCBI taxonomy): domain Eukaryota; kingdom Metazoa; phylum Chordata; class Mammalia; order Primates; family Cercopithecidae; genus Chlorocebus; species Chlorocebus sabaeus. Next base: position 1,757,625 of record NW_027327570.1, read on the forward strand.
TGCCAATTCCACAAGAACAGCCTTAGCAAAAGGCTTCTTGAAGGGAAAGATGTAACTCTGTGAGATGAATTTACAGAACACAAAGCAGTTTCTCAGAAAGCTTCTTTCCAGTTTTGAACGGAAGATATTTCCTTTTTCACCATAGCCCTCTATGGGTTTCCAAATATCCCTTTGCCAATTCCACAAGAACAGCCTTAGCGAAAGGCTTCTTGAAGGGAAAGATGTAACTCTGTGAGATGAATTCACAGAACACAGAGCAGTTTCTCAGAAAGCTTCTTTCCAGCTTTGAATGGAAGATATTTCCTTTTTCACCATAGCCGTCTATGGGCTTGCAAATATCCCTTTGCCAATTCCACAAGAACAGCCTTAGCGAAAGGCTTCTTGAAGGGAAAGATGTAACTCTGTGAGATGAATTCACAGAACACAGAGCAGTTTCTCAGAAAGCTTCTTTCCAATTTTGAACGGAAGATATTTCCTTTTTCACCATAGGCCTCTATGGGCTTCCAAATATCCCTTTGCCAATTCCACAAGAACAGCCTTAGCGAAAGGCTTCTTGAAGGGAAAGATGTAACTCTGTGAGATGAATTCACAGAACACAGAGCAGTTTCTTAGAAAGCTTCTTTCCAGTTTTGAACGGAAGATATTTCCTTTTTCACCATAGCCCTCTATGGGCTTCCAAATATCCCTTTGCCAATTCCACAAGAACAGCCTTAGCGAACGGCTTCTTGAAGGGAAAGATGTAACTCTGTGAGATGAATTCACAGAACACAGAGCAGTTTCTCAGAAAGCTTCTTTCCAGTTTTGAACGGAAGATATTTCCTTTTTTAACCATAGAACTCTAAGGGCTTCCAAATATCCCTTTGCCAATTCCACAAGAACAGCCTTAGCGAAAGGCTTCTTGAAGGGAAAGATGTAACTCTGTGAGATGAATTAACAGAACACAGAGCAGTTTCTCAGAAAGCTTCTTTCCAATTTTGAACGGAAGATATTTCCTTTTTCACCATAGCCCTCTATGGGCTTCCAAATATCCCTTTGCCAATTCCACAAGAAGAGCCTTAGCGAAAGGCTTCTTGAAGGGAAAGATGTAACTCTGTGAGATGAATTCACAGAACACAGAGTAGTTTCTCAGAAAGCTTCTTTCCAGTTTTGAACGGAAGATATTTCCTTTTTCACCGTAGCCCTCTATGGGCTTCCAAATATCCCTTTGCCAATTCCACAAGAACAGCCTTAGCAAAAGGCTTCTTGAAGGGAAAGATGTAACTCTGTGAGATGAATTAACAGAACATAGAGCAGTTTCTCAGAAAGCTTCTTTCCAGTTTTGAACGGAAGATATTTCCTTTTTCACCATAGCCGTCTATGGGCTTCCAAACATCCCTTTGCCAATTACACAAGAACAGCCTTAGCGAAAGGCTTCTTGAAGGGAAAGATGTAACTCTGTGAGATGAATTAACAGAACACAGAGCAGTTTCTCAGAAAGCTTCTTTCCAGTTTTGAACGGAAGATATTTCCTTTTTCACCGTAGCCCTCTATGGGCTTCGAAATATCCCCTTGCCAATTCCACAAGAAGAGTCTTAGCGAAAGGCTTCTTGAAGGGAAAGATGTAACTCTGTGAGATGAATTAAAAGAACACAGAGCAGTTTCTCAGAAAGCTTCTTTCCAGTTTTGAACGGAAGATATTTCCATTTTCACCATAGCCCTCTAAGGGCTTCCAAATATCGCTTTGCCAATTCCACAAGAACAGCCTTAGCGAAAGGCTTCTTGAAGGGAAAGATGTAACTCTGTGAGATGAATTAACAGAACACAGAACAGTTTCTCAGAAAGCTTCTTTCCAGTTTTGAACGGAAGATATTTCCTTTTTCACCATAGCCGTCTATGGGCTTCCAAATATCCCTTTGCCAATTCCACAAGAACAGCCTTAGCGAAAGGCTTCTTGAAGGGAAAGATGTAACTCTGTGAGATGAATTCACAGAACACAGAGCAGTTTCTTAGAAAGCTTCTTTCCAGTTTTGAACGGAAGATATTTCCTTTTTCACCATAGCCGTCTATGGGCTTCCAAATATCCCTTTGCCAATTCCACAAGAACAGCCTTAGCGAAAGGCTTCTTGAAGGGAAAGATGTAACTCTGTGAGATGAATTCACAGAACACAGAGCAGTTTCTCAGAAAGCTTCTTTCCAGTTATGAACGGAAGATATTTCCTTTTTTAACCATAGCCCTCTAAGGGCTTCCAAATATCCCTTTGCCAATTCCACAAGAACAGCCTTAGCGAAAGGCGTCTTGAAGGGAGAGATGTAACTCTGTGAGATGAATTCACAGAACACAGAGCAGTTTCTCAGAAAGCTTCTTTCCAGTTTTGAACGGAAGATATTTCCTTTTTCACCATAGGCCTCTATGGGCTTCCAAATGTCGCTTTGCCAATTCCACAAGAACAGCCTTAGCGAAAGGCTTCCTGAAGGGAAAGATGTACCTCTGTGAGATGAATTAAAAAAACACAGACCAGTTTCTCAGAAAGCTTCTTTCCAGTTTTGAACGGAAGATATTTCCTTTTTCACCATAGCCCTCTATGGGCTTCCAAATATCCCTTTGCCAATTCCACAAGAACAGCCTTAGCGAAAGGCTTCTTGAAGGGAAAGATGTAACTCTGTGAGATGAATTCACAGAACACAGAGCAGTTTCTCAGAAAGCTTCTTTCCAGTTTTGAACGGAAGATATTTCCTTTTTCACCATAGCCCTCTATGGGCTTCTAAATATCCCTTTGCCAATTCCACAAGAACAGCCTTAGCAAAAGGCTTCTTGAAGGGAAAGATGTAACTCTGTGAGATGAATTTACAGAACACAAAGCAGTTTCTCAGAAAGCTTCTTTCCAGTTTTGAACGGAAGATATTTCCTTTTTCACCATAGCCCTCTATGGGTTTCCAAATATCCCTTTGCCAATTCCACAAGAACAGCCTTAGCGAAAGGCTTCTTGAAGGGAAAGATGTAACTCTGTGAGATGAATTCACAGAACACAGAGCAGTTTCTCAGAAAGCTTCTTTCCAGCTTTGAATGGAAGATATTTCCTTTTTCACCATAGCCGTCTATGGGCTTGCAAATATCCCTTTGCCAATTCCACAAGAACAGCCTTAGCGAAAGGCTTCTTGAAGGGAAAGATGTAACTCTGTGAGATGAATTCACAGAACACAGAGCAGTTTCTCAGAAAGCTTCTTTCCAATTTTGAACGGAAGATATTTCCTTTTTCACCATAGGCCTCTATGGGCTTCCAAATATCATTTTGCCAATTCCACAAGAACAGCCTTAGCGAAAGGCTTCTTGAAGGGAAAGATGTAACTCTGTGAGATGAATTCACAGAACACAGAGCAGTTTCTTAGAAAGCTTCTTTCCAGTTTTGAACGGAAGATATTTCCTTTTTCACCATAGCCCTCTATGGGCTTCCAAATATCCCTTTGCCAATTCCACAAGAACAGCCTTAGCGAACGGCTTCTTGAAGGGAAAGATGTAACTCTGTGAGATGAATTCACAGAACACAGAGCAGTTTCTCAGAAAGCTTCTTTCCAGTTTTGAACGTAAGATATTTCCTTTTTTAACCATAGAACTCTAAGGGTTTCCAAATATCCCTTTGCCAATTCCACAAGAACAGCCTTAGCGAAAGGCTTCTTGAAGGGAAAGATGTAACTCTGTGAGATGAATTAACAGAACACAGAGCAGTTTCTCAGAAAGCTTCTTTCCAGTTTTGAACGGAAGATATTTCCTTTTTCACCATAGCCCTCTATGGGCTTCCAAATATCCCTTTGCCAATTCCACAAGAAGAGCCTTAGCGAAAGGCTTCTTGAAGGGAAAGATGTAACTCTGTGAGATGAATTCACAGAACACAGAGTAGTTTCTCAGAAAGCTTCTTTCCAGTTTTGAACGGAAGATATTTCCTTTTTCACCGTAGCCCTCTATGGGCTTCCAAATATCCCTTTGCCAATTCCACAAGAACAGCCTTAGCAAAAGGCTTCTTGAAGGGAAAGATGTAACTCTGTGAGATGAATTAACAGAACATAGAGCAGTTTCTCAGAAAGCTTCTTTCCAGTTTTGAACGGAAGATATTTCCTTTTTCACCATAGCCGTCTATGGGCTTCCAAACATCCCTTTGCCAATTCCACAAGAACAGCCTTAGCGAAAGGCTTCTTGAAGGGAAAGATGTAACTCTGTGAGATGAATTAACAGAACACAGAGCAGTTTCTCAGAAAGCTTCTTTCCAGTTTTGAACGGAAGATATTTCCTTTTTCACCGTAGCCCTCTATGGGCTTCGAAATATCCCCTTGCCAATTCCACAAGAAGAGTCTTAGCGAAAGGCTTCTTGAAGGGAAAGATGTAACTCTGTGAGATGAATTAAAAGAACACAGAGCAGTTTCTCAGAAAGCTTCTTTCCAGTTTTGAACGGAAGATATTTCCATTTTCACCATAGCCCTCTAAGGGCTTCCAAATATCGCTTTGCCAATTCCACAAGAACAGCCTTAGCGAAAGGCTTCTTGAAGGGAAAGATGTAACTCTGTGAGATGAATTAACAGAACACAGAGCAGTTTCTCAGAAAGCTTCTTTCCAGTTTTGAACGGAAGATATTTCCTTTTTCACCATAGCCGTCTATGGGCTTCCAAATATCCCTTTGCCAATTCCACAAGAACAGCCTTAGCGAAAGGCTTCTTGAAGGGAAAGATGTAACTCTGTGAGATGAATTCACAGAACACAGAGCAGTTTCTTAGAAAGCTTCTTTCCAGTTTTGAACGGAAGATATTTCCTTTTTCACCATAGCCGTCTATGGGCTTCCAAATATCCCTTTGCCAATTCCACAAGAACAGCCTTAGCGAAAGGCTTCTTGAAGGGAAAGATGTAACTCTGTGAGATGAATTAACAGAACACAGAGCAGTTTCTCAGAAAGCTTCTTTCCAGTTTTGAACGGAAGATATTTCCTTTTTCACCATAGCCGTCTATGGGCTTCCACATATCCCTTTGCCAATTCCACAAGAACAGCCTTAGCGAAAGGCTTCTTGAAGGGAAAGATGTAACTCTGTGAGATGAATTCACAGAACACAGAGCAGTTTCTCAGAAAGCTTCTTTCCAGTTATGAACGGAAGATATTTCCTTTTTCAACCATAGCCCTCTAAGGGCTTCCAAATATCCCTTTGCCAATTCCACAAGAACAGCCTTAGCGAAAGGCTTCTTGAAGGGAAAGATGTAACTCTGTGAGATGAATTCACAGAACACAGAGCAGTTTCTCAGAAAGCTTCTTTCCAGTTTTGAACGGAAGATATTTCCTTTTTCACCATAGCCCTCTATGGGCTTCCAAATATCCCTTTGCCAATTCCACAAGAACAGCCTTAGCGAAAGGCTTCTTGAAGGGAAAGATGTAACTCTGTGAGATGAATTAACAGAACACAGAGCAGTTTCTCAGAAAGCTTCTTTCCAGTTTTGAACGGAAGATATTTCCTTTTTCACCATAGGCCTCTATGGGCTTCCAAATATCGCTTTGCCAATTCCACAAGAACAGCCTTAGCGAAAGGCTTCTTGAAGGGAAAGATGTACCTTTGTGAGATGAATTAAAAAAACACAGACCAGTTTCTCAGGAAGCTTCTTTCCAGTTTTGAACGGAAGATATTTCCTTTTTCACCATAGCCCTCTATGGGCTTCCAAATATCCCTTTGCCAATTCCAAAAGAAGAGACTTAGCGAAAGGCTTCTTGAAGGGAAAGATGTAACTCTGTGAGATGAATTCACAGAACACAGAGCAGTTTCTCAGAAAGCTTCTTTCCAGTTTTGAACGGAAGATATTTCCTTTTTCACCACAGCCCTCTATGGGCTTCCAAATATTCCTTTGTCAATTCCACAAGAACAGCCTTAGCGAAAGGCTTCTTGAAGGGAAAGATGTAACTCTGTGAGATGAATTTACAGAACACAGAGCAGTTTCTCAGAAAGCTTCTTTCCAGTTTTGAACGGAAGATATTTCCTTTTTCACCATAGCCCTCTATGGGCTTCCAAATATCTCTTTGCCAATTCCACAAGAACAGCCTTAGCGAAAGGCTTCTTGACGGGAAAGATGTAACTCTGTGAGATGAATTTACAGAACACAGACCAGTTTCTCAGAAAGTTTCTTTCCAGTTTTGAACGGAAGATATTTCCTTTTTCACCATAGGCCTCTATGGGCTTCCAAATATCGCTTTGCCAATTGCACAAGAACAGCCTTAGCGAAAGGCTTCTTGAAGGGAAAGATGTACCTTTGTGAGATGAATTAAAAAAACACAGACCAGTTTCTCAGGAAGCTTCTTTCCAGTGTTGAACGGAAGATATTTCCTTTTTCACCATAGCCCTCTATGGGCTTCCAAATATCCCTTTGCCAATTCCAAAAGAAGAGACTTAGCGAAAGGCTTCTTGAAGGGAAAGATGTAACTCTGTGAGATGAATTCACAGAACACAGAGCAGTTTCTCAGAAAGCTTCTTTCCAGTTTTGAACGGAAGATATTTCCTTTTTCACCACAGCCCTCTATGGGCTTCCAAATATTCCTTTGTCAATTCCACAAGAACAGCCTTAGCGAAAGGCTTCTTGAAGGGAAAGATGTAACTCTGTGAGATGAATTTACAGAACACAGAGCAGTTTCTCAGAAAGCTTCTTTCCAGTTTTGAACGGAAGATATTTCCTTTTTCACCATAGCCCTCTATGGGCTTCCAAATATCTCTTTGCCAATTCCACAAGAACAGCCTTAGAGAAAGGCTTCTTGACGGGAAAGATGTAACTCTGTGAGATGAATTTACAGAACACAGACCAGTTTCTCAGAAAGCTTCTTTCCAGTTTTGAACGGAAGATATTTCCTTTTTCACCATAGCCCTCTATGGGCCTCCAAATATCCCTTTGCCAATTCCACAAGAACTGCCTTAGCGAAAGGCTTCTTGAAGGGAAAGATGTAACTCTGTGAGATGAATTCACAGAACACAGAGCAGTTTCTCAGAAAGCTTCTTTCCAATTTTGAACGGAAGATATTTCCTTTTTCACCATAGGCCTCTATGGGCTTCCAAATATCCCTTTGCCAATTCCACAAGAACAGCCTTAGCGAAACGCTTCTTGAAGGGAAAGATGTAACTCTGTGAGATGAATTAACAGAACACAGAGCAGTTTCTCAGAAAGCTTCTTTCCAGTTTTGAACGGAAGATATTTCCATTTTCACCATAGCCCTCTATGGGCTTCCAAATATCGCTTTGCCAATTCAACAAGAACAGCCTTAGCGAAAGGCTTCTTGAAGGGAAAGATGTAACTCTGTGAGATGAATTAACAGAACACAGAGCAGTTTCTCAGAAAGCTTCTTTCCAGTTTTGAACGGAAGATATTTCCTTTTTCACCATAGCCCTCTATGGGCTTCCAAATATCGCTTTGCCAATTCCACAAGAACAGCCTTAGCGAAAGGCTTCTTGAAGGGAAAGATGTAACTCTGTGAGATGAATTCACAGAACACAGAGCAGTTTCTCAGAAAGCTTCTTTCCAGTTTTGAACGGAAGATATTTCCTTTTTCACCATAGGCCTCTATGGGCTTCCAAATGTCGCTTTGCCAATTCCACAAGAACAGCCTTAGCGAAAGGCTTCCTGAAGGGAAATATGTACCTCTGTGAGATGAATTAAAAAAACACAGACCAGTTTCTCAGAAAGCTTCTTTCCAGTTTTGAACGGAAGATATTTCCTTTTTCACCATAGCCCTCTATGGGCTTCCAAATATCCCTTTGCCAATTCCACAAGAACAGCCTTAGCGAAAGGCTTCTTGAAGGGAAAGATGTAACTCTGTGAGATGAATTCACAGAACACAGAGCAGTTTCTCAGAAAGCTTCTTTCCAGTTTTGAACGGAAGATATTTCCTTTTTCACCATAGCCCTCTATGGGCTTCCAAATATCCCTTTGCCAATTCCACAAGAACAGCCTTAGCAAAAGGCTTCTTGAAGGGAAAGATGTAACTCTGTGAGATGAATTTACAGAACACACAGCAGTTTCTCAGAAAGCTTCTTTCCAGTTTTGAACGGAAGATATTTCCTTTTTCACCATAGCCCTCTATGGGTTTCCAAATATCCCTTTGCCAATTCCACAAGAACAGCCTTAGCGAAAGGCTTCTTGAAGGGAAAGATGTAACTCTGTGAGATGAATTCACAGAACACAGAGCAGTTTCTCAGAAAGCTTCTTTCCAGCTTTGAATGGAAGATATTTCCTTTTTCAGCATAGCCGTCTATGGGCTTGCAAATATCCCTTTGCCAATTCCACAAGAACAGCCTTAGCGAAAGGCTTCTTGAAGGGAAAGATGTAACTCTGTGAGATGAATTCAGAGAACACAGAGCAGTTTCTCAGAAAGCTTCTTTCCAATTTTGAACGGAAGATATTTCCTTTTTCACCATAGGCCTCTATGGGCTTCCAAATATCCCTTTGCCAATTCCACAAGAACAGCCTTAGCGAAAGGCTTCTTGAAGGGAAAGATGTAAATCTGTGAGATGAATTCACAGAACACAGAGGAGTTTCTTAGAAAGCTTCTTTCCAGTTTTGAACGGAAGATATTTCCTTTTTCACCATAGCCCTCTATGGGCTTCCAAATATCCCTTTGCCAATTCCACAAGAACAGCCTTAGCGAAAGGCTTCTTGAAGGGAAAGATGTAACTCTGTGAGATGAATTCACAGAACACAGAGCAGTTTCTCAGAAAGCTTCTTTCCAGTTTTGAACGGAAGATATTTCCTTTTTTAACCATAGAACTCTAAGGGCTTCCAAATATCCCTTTGCCAATTCCACAAGAACAGCCTTAGCGAAAGGCTTCTTGAAGGGAAAGATGTAACTCTGTGAGATGAATTAACAGAACACAGAGCAGTTTCTCAGAAAGCTTCTTTCCAGTTTTGAACGGAAGATATTTCCTTTTTCACCATAGCCCTCTATGGGCTTCCAAATATCCCTTTGCCAATTCCACAAGAAGAGCCTTAGCGAAAGGCTTCTTGAAGGGAAAGATGTAACTCTGTGAGATGAATTCACAGAACACAGAGTAGATTCTCAGAAAGCTTCTTTCCAGTTTTGAACGGAAGATATTTCCTTTTTCACCGTAGCCGTCTATGGGCTTCTCAATATCCCTTTGCCAATTCCACAAGAACAGCCTTAGCGAAAGGCTTCTTGAAGGGAAAGATGTAACTCTGTGCGATGAATTCACAGAACACAGAGCAGTTTCTCAGAAAGCTTCTTTCCAGTTTTGAACGGAAGTTATTTCCTTTTTTAACCATAGCCCTCTAAGGGCTTCCAAATATCCCTTTGCCAATTCCACAAGAACAGCCTTAGCGAAAGGCTTCTTGAAGGGAAAGATGTAACTCTGTGAGATGAATTCACAGAACACAGAGCAGTTTCTCAGAAAGCTTCTTTCCAGTTTTGAATGGATGATATTTCCTTTTTCACCACAGCCCTCTATGGGCTTCCAAATATTCCTTTGTCAATTCCACAAGAACAGCCTTAGCGAAAGGCTTCTTGAAGGGAAAGATGTAACTCTGTGAGATGAATTAACAGAACACAGAGCAGTTTCTCAGAAAGCTTCTTTCCAGTTTTAAACGGAAGATATTTCCTTTTTCACCATAGCCCTCTATGGGCCTCCAAATATCCCTTTGCCAATTCCACAAGAAGAGCCTTAGCGAAAGGCTTCTTGAAGGGAAAGATGTAACTCTGTGAGATGAATTCACAGAACACAGAGCAGTTTCTCAGAAAGCTTCTTTCCAATTTTGAACGGAAGATATTTCCTTTTTCACCATAGGCCTCTATGGGCTTCCAAATATCCCTTTGCCAATTCCACAAGAACAGCCTTAGCGAAAGGCTTCTTGAAGGGAAAGATGTAACTCTGTGAGATGAATTAACAGAACACAGAGCAGTTTCTCAGAAAGCTTCTTTCCAGTTTTGAACGGAAGATATTTCCTTTTTCACCATAGCCGTCTATGGGCTTCCAAATATCCCTTTGCCAATTCCACAAGAACAGCCTTAGCGAAAGGCTTCCTGAAGGGAAAGATGTAACGCTGTGAGATGAATTCACAGAACACAGAGCAGTTTCTCAGAAAGCTTCTTTCCAGTTTTGAACGGAAGGTATTTCCTTTTTCACCATAGCCCTCTATGGGCTTCCAAATATCTCTTTGCCAATTCCACAGGAACAGCCGTAGCGAAAGGCTTCTTGAAGGGAAAGATGTAACTCTGTGAGATGAATTAACAGAACACAGAGCAGTTTCTCAGAAAGCTTCTTTCCAGTTTTGAACGGAAGATATTTCCTATTTCACCATAGCCCTCTATGGGTTTCCAAATATCCCTTTGCCAATTCCACAAGAACAGCCTTAGCAAAAGGCTTCTTGAAGGGAAAGATGTAACTCTGTGAGATGAATTAACAGAACATAGAGCAGTTTCTCAGAAAGCTTCTTTCCAGTTTTGAACGGAAGATATTTCCTTTTTCACCATAGCCGTCTATGGGCTTCCAAACATCCCTTTGCCAATTCCACAAGAACAGCCTTAGCGAAAGGCTTCTTGAAGGGAAAGATGTAACTCTGTGAGATGAATTAACAGAACACAGAGCAGTTTCTCAGAAAGCTTCTTTCCAGTTTTTAACGGAAGTTATTTCCTTTTTCACCATAGCCGTCTATGGGCTTCCAAATATCCCTTTGCCAATTCCACAAGAACAGCCTTAGCGAAAGGCTTCTTGAAGGGAAAGATGTAACTCTGTGAGATGAATTCACAGAACACAGAGCAGTTTCTCAGAAAGCTTCTTTCCAGCTTTGAATGGAAGATATTTCCTTTTTCACCATAGCCGTCTATGGGCTTGCAAATATCCCTTTGCCAATTCCACAAGAACAGCCTTAGCGAAAGGCTTCTTGAAGGGAAAGATGTAACTCTGTGAGATGAATTCACAGAACACAGAGCAGTTTCTCAGAAAGCTTCTTTCCAATTTTGAACGGAAGATATTTCCTTTTTCACCATAGTCCTCTATGGGCTTCCAAATATCCCTTTGCCAATTCCACAAGAACAGCCTTAGCGAAAGGCTTCTTGAAGGGAAAGATGTAACTCTGTGAGATGAATTCACAGAACACAGAGGAGTTTCTTAGAAAGCTTCTTTCCAGTTTTGAACGGAAGATATTTCCTTTTTCACCATAGCCCTCTATGGGCTTCCAAATATCCCTTTGCCAATTCCACAAGAACAGCCTTAGCGAAAGGCTTCTTGAAGGGAAAGATGTAACTCTGTGAGATGAATTCACAGAACACAGAGCAGTTTCTCAGAAAGCTTCTTTCCAGTTTTGAACGGAAGATATTTCCTTTTTTAACCATAGAACTCTAAGGGCTTACAAATATCCCTTTGCCAATTCCACAAGAACAGCCTTAGCAAAAGGCTTCTTGAAGGGAAAGATGTAACTCTGTGAGATGAATTAACAGAACAGAGAGCAGTTTCTCAGAAAGCTTCTTTCCAGTTTTGAACGGAAGATATTTCCTTTTTCACCATAGCCCTCTATGGGCTTCCAAATATCCCTTTGCCAATTCCACAAGAAGAGCCTTAGCGAAAGGCTTCTTGAAGGGAAAGATGTAACTCTGTGAGATGAATTCACAGAACACAGAGTAGTTTCTCAGAAAGCTTCTTTCCAGTTTTGAACGGAAGATATTTCCTTTTTCACCGAAGCCGTCTATGGGCTTCTAAATATCCCTTTGCCAATTCCACAAGAACAGCCTTAGCGAAAGGCTTCTTGAAGGGAAAGATGTAACTCTGTGAGATGAATTCACAGAACACAGAGCAGTTTCTCAGAAAGCTTCTTTCCAGTTTTGAACGGAAGTTATTTCCTTTTTTAACCATAGCCCTCTAAGGGCTTCCAAATATCCCTTTGCCAATTCCACAAGAACAGCCTTAGCGAAAGGCTTCTTGAAGGGAAAGATGTAACTCTGTGAGATGAATTCACAGAACACAGAGCAGTTTCTCAGAAAGCTTCTTTCCAGTTTTGAATGGATGATATTTCCTTTTTCACCACAGCCCTCTATGGGCTTCCAAATATTCCTTTGTCAATTCCACAAGAACAGCCTTAGCGAAAGGCTTCTTGAAGGGAAAGATGTAACTCTGTGAGATGAATTAACAGAACACAGAGCAGTTTCTCAGAAAGCTTCTTTCCAGTTTTAAACGGAAGATATTTCCTTTTTCACCATAGCCCTCTATGGGCCTCCAAATATCCCTTTGCCAATTCCACAAGAACTGCCTTAGCGAAAGGCTTCTTGAAGGGAAAGATGTAACTCTGTGAGATGAATTCACAGAACACAGTGCAGTTTCTCAGAAAGCTTCTTTCCAGTTTTGAACGGAAGATATTTCCTTTTTCACCATAGGCCTCTATGGGCTTCCAAATATCCCTTTGCCAATTCCACAAGAACAGCCTTAGCGAAACGCTTCTTGAAGGGAAAGATGTAACTCTGTGAGATGAATTCACAGAACACAGTGCAGTTTCTCAGAAAGCTTCTTTCCAGTTTTGAACGGAAGATATTTCCATTTTCACCATAGCCCTCTATGGGCTTCCAAATATCGCTTTGCCAATTCCACAAGAACAGCCTTAGCGAAAGGCTTCTTGAAGGGAAAGATGTAACTCTGTGAGATGAATTAACAGAACAGAGAGCAGTTTCTCAGAAAGCTTCTTTCCAGTTTTGAACGGAAGATATTTCCTTTTTCACCATAGCCGTCTATGGGCTTCCAAATATCCCTTTGCCAATTCCACAAGAACAGCCTTAGCGAAAGGCTTCTTGAAGGGAAAGATGTAACTATGTGAGATGAATTCACAGAACACAGAGCAGTTTCTTAGAAAGCTTCTTTCCAGTTTTGAACGGAAGATATTTCCTTTTTCACCATAGCCCTCTATGGGCTTCCAAATATCGCTTTGCCAATTCCACAAGAACAGCCTTAGCGAAAGGCTTCTTGAAGGGAAAGATGTAACTCTGTGAGATGAATTAACAGAACACAGAGCAGTTTCTCAGAAAGCTTCTTTCCAGTTTTGAACGGAAGATATTTCCTTTTTCACCATAGGCCTCTATGGGCTTCCAAATGTCGCTTTGCCAATTCCACAAGAACAGCCTTAGCGAAAGGCTTCCTGAAGGGAAAGATGTACCTCTCTGAGATGAATTAAAAAAACACAGACCAGTTTCTCAGAAAGCTTCTTTCCAGTTTTGAACGGAAGATATTTCCTTTTTCACCATAGCCCTCTATGGGCTTCCAAATATCCCTTTGCCAATTCCACAAGAACAGCCTTAGCGAAAGGCTTCTTGAAGGGAAAGATGTAACTCTGTGAGATGAATTCACAGAACACAGAGCAGTTTCTCAGAAAGCTTCTTTCCAGTTTTGAACGGAAGATATTTCCTTTTTCACCATAGCCCTCTTTGGGCTTCCAAATATCCCTTTGCCAATTCCACAAGAACAGCCTTAGCAAAAGGCTTCTTGAAGGGAAAGATGTAACTCTGTGAGATGAATTCACAGAACACAGAGCAGTTTCTCAGAAAGCTTCTTTCCAGCTTTGAATGGAAGATATTTCCTTTTTCACCATAGCCGTCTATGGGCTTGCAAATATCCGTTTGCCAATTCCACAAGAACAGCCTAGCGAAAGGCTTCTTGAAGGGAAAGATGTAACTCTGTGAGATGAATTCACAGAACACAGAGCAGTTTCTCAGAAAGATTCTTTCCAATTTTGAACGGAAGATATTTCCTTTTTCACCATAGGCCTCTATGGGCTTCCAAATATCCCTTTGCCAATTCCACAAGAACAGCCTTAGCGAAAGGCTTCTTGAAGGGAAAGATGTAACTCTGTGAGATGAATTCACAGAACACAGAGGAGTTTCTTAGAAAGCTTCTTTCCAGTTTTGAACGGAAGATATTTCCTTTTTCACCATAGCCCTCTATGGGCTTCCAAATATCCCTTTGCCAATTCCACAAGAACAGCCTTAGCGAAAGGCTTCTTGAAGGGAAAGATGTAACTCTGTGAGATGAATTCACAGAACACAGAGCAGTTTCTCAGAAAGCTTCTTTCCAGTTTTGAACGGAAGATATTTCCTTTTTCACCATAGCCCTCTATGGGCTTCCAAATATCCCTTTGCCAATTCCACAAGAAGAGCCTTAGCGAAAGGCTTCTTGAAGGGAAAGATGTAACTCTGTGAGATGGATTCACAGAACACAGAGTAGTTTCTCAGAAAGCTTCTTTCCAGTTTTGAACGGAAGGTATTTCCTTTTTCACCGTAGCCGTCTATGGGCTTCTAAATATCCCTTTGCCAATTCCACAAGAACAGCCTTAGCGAAAGGCTTCTTGAAGGGAAAGATGTAACTCTGTGAGATGAACTCACAGAAAACAGAGCAGTTTCTCAGAAAGCTTCTTTCCAGTTTTGAACGGAAGTTATTTCCTTTTCTAACCATAGCCCTCTAAGGGCTTCCAAATATCCCTTTGCCAATTACACAAGAACAGCCTTAGCGAAAGGCTTCTTGAAGGGAAAGATGTAACTCTGTGAGATGAATTAACAGAACACAGAGCAGTTTCTCAGAAAGCTTCTTTACAGTTTTGAACGGAAGATATTTCCTTTTTCACCATAGCCGTCTATGGTCTTCCTAATATCCCTTTGCCAATTCCAAAAGAAGAGCCTTAGCGAAAGGCTTCTTGAAGGGAAAGATGTAACTCTGTGAGATGAATTAACAGAACACAGAGCAGTTTCTCAGAAAGCTTCTTTCCAGTTTTGAACGGAAGATATTTCCTTTTTCACCATAGCCGTCTATGGGCTTCCAAATATCCCTTTGCCAATTCCTCAAGAACAGCCTAGCGAAAGGCTTCTGAAGGGAAAGATGTAACTCTGTGAGATGAATTAACGGAACACAGAGCAGTTTCTCAGAAATCTTCTTTCCAGTTTTGAACGGAAGATATTTCCTTTTTCACCATAGCCCTCTATGGGCTTCCAAATATCGCTTTGCCAACTCCACAAGGACAGCCTTAGCGAAAGGCTTCTTGAAGGGAAAGATGTAACTCTGTGAGATGAATTAACAGAACACAGAGCCGTTTCTCAGAAAGCTTCTTTCCAGTTTTGAACGGAAGATATTTCCTTTTTCACCATAGCTCTCTATGGGCTTCCAAATATCCCTTGGCCAATTCCACAAGAACAGCCTTAGCGAAAGGCTTATTGAAGGGAAAGATGTAACTCTGTGAGATGAATTCACAGAACACAGAGCAGTTTCTCAGAAAGCTTCTTTCCAGTTTTAAACGGAAGATTTCCTTTTTCACAATAGCCCTCTATGGGCTTCCAAATATCCCTTTGCCAATTCCACAAGAACAGCCTTAGCGAAAGGCTTCTTGAAGGGAAAGATGTAAATCTGTGGGATGAATTAACAGAACACAGAGCAGATTCTCAGAAAGCTTCTTTCCAGTTTTGTACGGAAGATATTTCCTTTTTCACCATAGCCCTCTATGGGCTTCCAAATATCGCTTTGCCAATTCCACAAGAACAGCCTTATCGAAAGGCTTCTTGAAGGGAAAGATGTAACGCTGTGAGATGAATTAACAGAACACAGAGCAGTTTCTCAGAAAGCTTCTTTCCAGTTTTGAACGGAAGATATTTCCTTTTTCACCATAGCCCTCTATGGGCTTCCAAATATCTCTTTGCCAATTCCACAAGAACAGCCTTAGCGAAAGGCTTCTTGAAGGGAAACATGTAACTCTGTGAGATGAATTAACAGAACACATAGCAGTTTCTCAGAAAGCTTCTTTCCAGTTTTGAACGGAAGATATTTCCTTTTTCACCATAGCCCTCTATGGGCTTCCAAATATCCCTTTGCCAATTCCACAAGAACAGCCTTAGCGAAAGGCTTCTTGAAGGGAAAGATGTAACTCTGTGAGATGAATTCACAGAACACAGAGCAGTTTCTCAGAAAGCTTCTTTCCAATTTTGAACGGAAGATATTTCCTTTTTCACCATAGGCCTCTATGGGCTTCCAAATATCCCTTTGCCAATTCCAAAAGAACAGCCTTAGCGAAAGGCTTCTTGAAGGGGAAGATGTAACTCTGTGAGATGAATTCACAGAACACAGAGCAGTTTCTCAGAAAGCTTCTTTCCAGTTTTGAACGGAAGATATTTCCTTTTTCACCGTAGCCCTCTATGGAATTCGAAATATCCCCTTGCCAATTCCACAAGAACAGTCTTAGCGAAAGGCTTCTTGAAGGGAAAGATGTAACTCTGTGAGATGAATTAACAGAACACAGAGCAGATTCTCAGAAAGCTTCTTTCAAGTTTTGAACGGAAGATATTTCCTTTTTCACCATAGCCCTCTATGGGCTTCCAAATATCGCTTTGCCAATTCCACAAGAACAGCCTTAGCGAAAGGCTTCTTGAAGGGAAAGATGTAACTCTGTGAGATGAAGTAACAGAACACAGAGCCGTTTCTCAGAAAGCTTCTTTCCAGTTTTGAACGGAAGATATTTCCTTTTTCACCATAGCCCTCTATGGGCTTCCAAATATCCCTTTGCCAATTCCACAAGAACAGCCTTAGCGAAAGGCTTCTTGAAGGGAAAGATGTAACTCTGTGAGATGAATTCACAGAACACAGAGCAGTTTCTCAGAAAGCTTCTTTCCAGTTTTGAACGGAAGATATTTCCTTTTTCACCATAGCACTCTATGGGCTTCCAAATATCTCTTTGCCAATTCCACAGGAACAGCCGTAGCGAAAGGCTTCTTGAAGGGAAAGATGTAACTCTGTGAGATGAATTAACAGAACACAGAGCAGTTTCTCAGAAAGCTTCTTTCCAGTTTTGAACGGAAGATATTTCCTTTTTCACCATAGCCCTCTATGGGCTTCCAAATATCCCTTTGCCAATTCCACAAGAACAGCCTTAGCAAAAGGCTTCTTGAAGGGAAAGATGTAACTCTGTGAGATGAATTAACAGAACATAGAGCAGTTTCTCAGAAAGCTTCTTTCCAGTTTTGAACGGAAGATATTTCCTTTTTCACCATAGCCGTCTATGGGCTTCCAAACATCCCTTTGCCAATTCCACAAGAACAGCCTTAGCGAAAGGCTTCTTGAAGGGAAAGATGTAACTCTGTGAGATGAATTAACAGAACACAGAGCAGTTTCTCAGAAAGATTCTTTCCAGTTTTTAACGGAAGATATTTCCTTTTTCACCATAGCCGTCTATGGGCTTCCAAATATCCCTTTGCCAATTCCACAAGAACAGCCTTAGCGAAAGGCTTCTTGAAGGGAAAGATGTAACTCTGTGAGATGAATTCACAGAACACAGAGCAGTTTCTCAGAAAGCTTCTTTCCAGCTTTGAATGGAAGATATTTCCTTTTTCACCATAGCCGTCTATGGGCTTGCAAATATCCCTTTGCCAATTCCACAAGAACAGCCTTAGCGAAAGGCTTCTTGAAGGGAAAGATGTAACTCTGTGAGATGAATTCACAGAACACAGAGCAGTTTCTCAGAAAGCTTCTTTCCAGTTTTGAACGGATGATATTTCCTTTTTCACCACAGCACTCTATGGGCTTCCAAATATTCCTTTGTCAATTCCACAAGAACAGCCTTAGCGAAAGGCTTCTTGAAGGGAAAGATGTAACTCTGTGAGATGAATTAACAGAACACAGAGCAGTTTCTCAGAAAGCTTCTTTCCAGTTTTAAACGGAAGATATTTCCTTTTTCACCATAGCCCTCTATGGGCTTCCAAATATCCCTTTGCCAATTCCACAAGAACAGCCTTAGCGAAAGGCTTCTTGAAGGGAAAGATGTAACTCTGTGGGATGAATTAACAGAACACAGAGCAGTTTCTCAGAAAGCTTCTTTCCAGTTTTGAACGGAAGATATTTCCTTTTTCACCATAGCCCTCTATGGGCTTCCAAATATCGCTTTGCCAATTCCACAAGAACAGCCTTATCGAAAGGCTTCTTGAAGAGAAAGATGTAACTCTGTGAGATGAATTTACAGAACACAGAGCAGTTTCTCAGAAAGCTTCTTTCCAGTTTTGAACGGAAGATATTTCCTTTTTCACCATAGCCCTCTATGGGCTTCCAAATATCTCTTTGCCAATTCCACAAGAACAGCCTTAGCGAAAGGATTCTTGACGGGAAAGATGTAACTCTGTGAGATGAATTAACAGAACACAGACCAGTTTCTCAGAAAGCTTCTTTCCAGTTTTGAACGGAAGATATTTCCTTTTTCACCATAGCCCTCTATGGGCCTCCAAATATCCCTTTGCCAATTCCACAAGAACTGCCTTAGCGAAAGGCTTCTTGAAGGGAAAGATGTAACTCTGTGAGATGAATTCACAGAACACAGAGCAGTTTCTCAGAAAGCTTCTTTCCAATTTTGAACGGAAGATATTTCCTTTTTCACCATAGGCCTCTATGGGCTTCCAAATATCCCTTTGCCAATTCCACAAGAACAGCCTTAGCGAAACGCTTCTTGAAGGGAAAGATGTAACTCTGTGAGATGAATTCACAGAACACAGAGCAGTTTCTCAGAAAGCTTCTTTCCAGTTTTGAACGGAAGATATTTCCTTTTTCACCGTAGCCCTCTATGGGCTTCGAAATATCCCCTTGCCAATTCCACAAGAACAGTCTTAGCGAAAGGCTTCTTGAAGGGAAAGATGTAACTCTGTGAGATGAATTAACAGAACACAGAGCAGTTTCTCAGAAAGCTTCTTTCCAGTTTTGAACGGAAGATATTTCCTTTTTCACCATAGCCCTCTATGGGCTTCCAAATATCGCTTTGCCAATTCCACAAGAACAGCCTTAGCGAAAGGCTTCTTGAAGGGAAAGATGTAACTCTGTGAGATGAATTAACAGAACACAGAGCAGATTCTCAGAAAGCTTCTTTCAAGTTTTGAACGGAAGATATTTCCTTTTTCACCATAGCCCTCTATGGGCTTCCAAATATCGCTTTGCCAATTCCACAAGAACAGCCTTAGCGAAAGGCTTCTTGAAGGGAAAGATGTAACTCTGTGAGATGAATTAACAGAACACAGAGCCGTTTCTCAGAAAGCTTCTTTCCAGTTTTGAACGGAAGATATTTCCTTTTTCACCATAGCCCTCTATGGGCTTCCAAATATCCCTTTGCCAATTCCACAAGAACAGCCTTAGCGAAAGGCTTCTTGAAGGGAAAGATGTAACTCTGTGAGATGAATTCACAGAACACAGAGCAGTTTCTCAGAAAGCTTCTTTCCAGTTTTGAACGGAAGATATTTCCTTTTTCACCATAGCCCTCTATGGGCTTCCAAATATCCCTTTGCCAATTCCACAAGAACAGCCTTAGCGAAAGGCTTCTTGAAGGGAAAGATGTAACTCTGTGAGATGAATTCACAGAACACAGAGCAGTTTCTCAGAAAGCTTCTTTCCAGTTTTGAACGGAAGATATTTCCTTTTTCACCATAGCCCTCTATGGGCTTCCAAATATCCCTTTGCCAATTCCACAAGAACAGCCTTAGCAAAAGGCTTCTTGAAGGGAAAGATGTAACTCTGTGAGATGAATTTACAGAACACACAGCAGTTTCTCAGAAAGCTTCTTTCCAGTTTTGAACGGAAGATATTTCCTTTTTCACCATAGCCCTCTATGGGCTTCCAAATATCCCTTTGCCAATTCCACAAGAACAGCCTTAGCGAAAGGCTTCTTGAAGGGAAAGATGTAACTCTGTGAGATGAATTCAGAGAACACAGAGCAGTTTCTCAGAAAGCTTCTTTCCAGCTTTGAATGGAAGATATTTCCTTTTTCACCATAGCCGTCTATGGGCTTGCAAATATCCCTTTGCCAATTCCACAAGAACAGCCTTAGCGAAAGGCTTCTTGAAGGGAAAGATGTAACTCTGTGAGATGAATTCACAGAACACAGAGCAGTTTCTCAGAAAGCTTCTTTCCAATTTTGAACGGAAGATATTTCCTTTTTCACCATAGGCCTCTATGGGCTTCCAAATATCCCTTTGCCAATTCCACAAGAACAGCCTTAGCGAAAGGCTTCTTGAAGGGAAAGATGTAACTCTGTGAGATGAATTCACAGAACACAGAGGAGTTTCTTAGAAAGCTTCTTTCCAGTTTTGAACGCAAGATATTTCCTTTTTCACCATAGCCCTCTATGGGCTTCCAAATATCCCTTTGCCAATTCCACAAGAACAGCCTTAGCGAAAGGCTTCTTGAAGGGAAAGATGTAACTCTGTGAGATGAATTCACAGAACCTAGAGCAGTTTCTCAGAAAGCTTCTTTCCAGTTTTGAACGGAAGATATTTCCTTTTTTAACCATAGAACTCTAAGTCCTTCCAAATATCCCTTTGCCAATTCCACAAGAACAGCCTTAGCGAAAGGCTTCTTGAAGGGAAAGATGTAACTCTGTGAGATGAATTAACAGAACACAGAGCAGTTTCTCAGAAAGCTTCTTTCCAGTTTTGAACGGAAGATATTTCCTTTTTCACCATAGCCCTCTATGGGCTTCCAAATATCCCTTTGCCAATTCCACAAGAAGAGCCTTAGCGAAAGGCTTCTTGAAGGGAAAGATGTAACTCTGTGAGATGAATTCACAGAACACAGAGTAGTTTCTCAGAAAGCTTCTTTCCAGTTTTGAACGGAAGATATTTCCTTTTTCACCGTAGCCGTCTATGGGCTGCTAAATATCCCTTTGCCAATTCCACAAGAACAGCCTTAGCGAAAGGCTTCTTGAAGGGAAAGATGTAACTCTGTGAGATGAATTCACAGAACACAGAGCAGTTTCTCAGAAAGCTTCTTTCCAGTTTTAAACGGAAGATTTCCTTTTTCACCATAGCCCTCTATGGGCTTCCAAATATCCCTTTGCCAATTCCACAAGAACAGCCTTAGCGAAAGGCTTCTTGAAGGGAAAGATGTAAATCTGTGGGATGAATTAACAGAACACAGAGCAGTTTCTCAGAAAGCTTCTTTCCAGTTTTGAACGGAAGATATTTCCTTTTTCACCATAGCCCTCTATGGGCTTCCAAATATCGCTTTGCCAATTCCACAAGAACAGCCTTATCGAAAGGCTTCTTGAAGGGAAAGATGTAACGCTGTGAGATGAATTAACAGAACACAGAGCAGTTTCTCAGAAAGCTTCTTTCCAGTTTTGAACGGAAGATATTTCCTTTTTCACCATAGCCCTCTATGGGCTTCCAAATATCTCTTTGCCAATTCCACAAGAACAGCCTTAGCGAAAGGCTTCTTGAAGGGAAACATGTAACTCTGTGAGATGAATTAACAGAACACAGACCAGTTTCTCAGAAAGCTTCTTTCCAGTTTTGAACGGAAGATATTTCCTTTTTCACCATAGCCCTCTATGGGCTTCCAAATATCCCTTTGCCAATTCCACAAGAACAGCCTTAGCGAAAGGCTTCTTGAAGGGAAAGATGTAACTCTGTGAGATGAATTCACAGAACACAGAGCAGTTTCTCAGAAAGCTTCTTTCCAGTTTTGAACGGAAGATATTTCCTTTTTCACCATAGCCCTCTATGGGCTTCCAAATATCGCTTTGCCAATTCCACAAGAACAGCCTTAGCGAAAGGCTTCTTGAAGGGAAAGATGTAACTCTGTGAGATGAATTAACAGAACACAGAGCAGTTTCTCAGAAAGCTTCTTTCCAGTTTTGAACGGAAGATATTTCCTTTTTCACCATAGCCCTCTATGGGCTTCCAAATATCCCTTTGCCAATTCCACAAGAACAGCCTTAGCGAAAGGCTTCTTGAAGGGAAAGATGTAACGCTGTGAGATGAATTCACAGAACACAGAGCAGTTTCTCAGAAAGCTTCTTTCCAGTTTTGAACGGAAGATATTTCCTTTTTTAACCATAGAACTCTAAGGGCTTCCAAATATCCCTTTGCCAATTCCACAAGAACAGCCTTAGCGAAAGGCTTCTTGAAGGGAAAGATGTAACTCTGTGAGATGAATTAACAGAACACAGAGCAGTTTCTCAGAAAGCTTCTTTCCAGTTTTGAACGGAAGATATTTCCTTTTTCACCATAGCCCTCTAAGGGCTTCCAAATATCCCTTTGCCAATTCCACAAGAAGAGCCTTAGCGAAAGGCTTCTTGAAGGGAAAGATGTAACTCTGTGAGATGAATTCACAGAACACAGAGCAGTTTCTCAGAATTCTTCTTTCCAGTTTTGAACGAAAGATATTTCCTTTTTCACCGTAGCCGTCTATGGGCTTCCAAATATCCCTTTGCCAATTCCACAAGAACAGCCTTAGCGAAAGGCTTCTTGAAGGGAAAGATGTAACTCTGTGAGATGAATTAACAGAACACAGAGCAGTTTCTCAGAAAGCTTCTTTCCAGTTTTGAACGGAAGATATTTCCTTTATCAACCACAGCCCTCTATGGGCTTCCAAATATCCCTTTGCCAATTCCACAAGAACAGCCTTAGCGAAAGGCTTCTTGAAGGGAAAGATGTAACTCTGTGAGATGAATTCACAGAACACAGAGCAGTTTCTCAGAAAGCTTCTTTCCAGTTTTGAACGGAGGATATTTCCTTTTTCACCGTAGGCCTCTATGGGCTTCCAAATATCGCTTTGCCAATTCCACAAGAACAGCCTTAGCGAAAGGCTTCTTGAAGGGAAAGATGTACCTCTGTGAGATGAATTAAAAAAACACAGACCAGTTTCTCAGAAAGCTTCTTTCCAGTTTTGAACGGAAGATATTTCCTTTTTCACCATAGGCCTCTATGGGCTTCCAAATATCCCTTTGCCAATTCCACAAGAACAGCCTTAGCGAAAGGCTTCTTGAAGGGAAAGATGTAACTCTGTGAGATGAATTAACAGGACACAGAGCAGTTTCTCAGAAAGCTTCTTTCCAGTTTTGAACGGAAGATATTTCCTTTTTCACCGTAGCCCTCTATGGGCTTCGAAATATCCCCTTGCCAATTCCACAAGAACAGTCTTAGCGAAAGGCTTCTTGAAGGGAAAGATGTAACTCTGTGAGATGAATTAACAGAACACAGAGCAGTTTCTCAGAAAGCTTCTTTCCAGTTTTGAACGGAAGATATTTCCATTTTCACCATAGCCCTCTATGGGCTTCCAAATATCGCTTTGCCAATTCCACAAGAACAGCCTTAGCGAAAGGCTTCTTGAAGGGAAAGATGTAACTCTGTGAGATGAATTCACAGAACACAGAGCAGTTTCTCAGAAAGCTTCTTTCCAGTTTTGAAGGGAAGATATTTCCTTTTTCACCATAGCCGTCTATGGGCTTCCAAATATCCCTTTGCCAATTCCACAAGAACAGCCTTAGCGAAAGGCTTCTTGAAGGGAAAGATGTAACTCTGTGAGATGAATTCACAGAACACAGAGTAGTTTCTCAGAAAGCTTCTTTCCAGTTTTGAACGGAAGATATTTCCTTTTTCACCATAGCCGTCTATGGGCTTCCAAATATCCCTTTGCCAATTCCACAAGAACAGCCTTAGCGAAAGGCTTCTTGAAGGGAAAGATGTAACTCTGTGAGATGAATTCACAGAACACAGAGCAGTTTCTCAGAAAGCTTCTTTCCAGTTTTGAACGGAAGATATTTCCTTTTTTAACCATAGCCCTCTAAGGGCTTCCAAATATCCCTTTGCCAATTCCACAAGAACAGCCTTAGCGAAAGGCTTCTTGAAGGGAAAGATGTAACTCGGTGAGATGAATTAACAGAACACAGAGCAGTTTCTCAGAAAGCTTCTTTCCAGTTTTGAACGGAAGATATTTCCTTTTCCACCATAGCCCTCTATGGGCTTCCAAATATCGCTTTGCCAATTCCACAAGAACAGCCTTAGCGAAAGGCTTCTTGAAGGGAAAGATGTAACTCTGTGAGATGAATTCACAGAACACAGAGCAGTTTCTCAGAAAGCTTCTTTCCAGTTTTGAACGGAAGATATTTCCTTTTTCACCATAGCCGTCTATGGGCTTCCAAATATCCCTTTGCCAATTCCACAAGAACAGCCTTAGCGAAAGGCTTCTTGAAGGGAAAGATGTAACGCTGTGAGATGAATTCACAGAACACAGAGCAGTTTCTCAGAAAGCTTCTTTCCAGTTTTGAACGGAAGATATTTCCTTTTTTAACCATAGAACTCTAAGGGCTTCCAAATATCCCTTTGCCAATTCCACAAGAACAGCCTTAGCGAAAGGCTTCTTGAAGGGAAAGATGTAACTCTGTGAGATGAATTAACAGAACACAGAGCAGTTTCCAGAAAGCTTCTTTCCAGTTTTGAACGGAAGATATTTCCTTTTTCACCATAGCCCTCTATGGGCTTCCAAATATCCCTTTGCCAATTAAACAAGAAGAGCCTTAGCGAAAGGCTTCTTGAAGGGAAAGATGTAACTCTGTGAGATGAATTCACAGAACACAGAGCAGTTTCTCAGAAGGCTTCTTTCCAGTTTTGAACGGAAGATATTTCCTTTTTCACCGTAGCCGTCTATGGGCTTCCAAATATCCCTTTGCCAATTCCACAAGAACAGCCTTAGCGAAAGGCTTCTTGAAGGGAAAGATGTAACTCTGTGAGATGAATTCACAGAACACAGAGCAGTTTCTCAGAAAGCTTCTTTCCAGTTTTGAACGGAAGATATTTCCTTTTTTAACCATAGCCTTCTAAGGGCTTCCAAATATCCCTTTGCCAATTACACAAGAACAGCCTTAGCGAAAGGCTTCTTGAAGGGAAAGATGTAACTCTGTGAGATGAATTAACAGAACACAGAGCAGTTTCTCAGAAAGCTTCTTTCCAGTTTTGAACGGAAGATATTTCCTTTTTCACCCCAGCCCTCTATGGGCTTCCAAATATCCCTTTGCCAATTCCAGAAGAACAGCCTTAGCGAAAGGCTTCTTGAAGGGAATGATGTAACTCTGTGAGATGAATTCACAGAACACAGAGCAGTTTCTCAGAAAGCTTCTTTCCAGTTTTGAACGGAAGATATTTCCTTTTTCACCATAGGCCTCTATGGGCTTCCAAATATCGCTTTGCCAGTTCCACAAGAACAGCCTTAGCGAAAGGCTTCCTGAAGGGAAAGATGTACCTCTGTGAGATGAATTAAAAAAACACAGACCAGTTTCTCAGAAAGCTTCTTTCCAGTTTTGAACGGAAGATATTTCCTTTTTCACCATCGCCCTCTATGGGCTTCCAAATATCCCTTTGCCAACTCCACAAGAACAGCCTTAGCGAAAGGCTTCTTGAAGGGAAAGATGTAACGCTGTGAGATGAATTCACAGAACACAGAGCAGTTTCTCAGAAAGCTTCTTTGAAGTTTTGAACGGAAGATATTTCCTTTTTTAACCATAGAACTCTAAGGGCTTCCAAATATCCCTTTGCCAATTCCACAAGAACAGCCTTAGCGAAAGGCTTCTTGAAGGGAAAGATGTAACTCTGTGAGATGAATTAACAGAACACAGAGCAGTTTCTCAGAAAGCTTCTTTCCAGTTTTGAACGGAAGATATTTCCTTTTTCACCACAGCCCTCTATGGGCTTCCAAATATCCCTTTGCCAATTCCACAAGAACAGCCTTAGCGAAAGGCTTCTTGAAGGGAAAGATGTAACTCTGTGAGATGAATTCACAGAACACAGAGCAGTTTCTCAGAAAGCTTCTTTCCAGTTTTGAACGGAAGATATTTCCTTTTTCACCATAGGCCTCTATGGGCTTCCAAATATCGCTTTGCCAATTCCACAAGAACAGCCTTAGCGAAAGGCTTCTTGAAGGGAAAGATGTACCTCTGTGAGATGAATTAAAAAAACACAGACCAGTTTCTCAGAAAGCTTCTTTCCAGTTTTGAACGGAATATATTTCCTTTTTCACCATCGCCCTCTATGGGCTTCCAAATATCCCTTTGCCAACTCCACAAGAACAGCCTTAGCGAAAGGCTTCTTGAAGGGAAAGATGTAACTCTGTGAGATGAATTAACAGAACACAGAGCAGTTCTCAGAAAGCTTCTTTCCAGTTTTGAACGGAAGATATTTCCTTTTTCACCATAGCCCTCTATGGGCTTACAAATATCCCATTGCCAATTCCACAAGAACAGCCTTAGCGAAAGGCTTCTTGAAGGGAAAGATGTAACTCTGTGAGATGAATTCACAGAACACAGAGCAGTTTCTCAGAAAGCTTCTTTCCAGTTTTGAACGGAAGATATTTCCTTTTTCACCAGAGCCCTCTATGGGCTTCCAAATATCCCTTTGCCAATTCCACAAGAACAGGCTTAGCGAAAGGCTTCTTGAAGGGAAAGATGTAACTCTGTGAGATGAATTCACAGAACACAGAGCAGTTTCTCAGAAAGCTTCTTTCCAGTTTTGAACGGAAGATATTTCCTTTTTCACCATAGCCGTCTAGGGGTTCCAAATATCCCTTTCCCAATTCCACAAGAACAGCCTTAGCGAAAGGCTTCTTGAAGGGAAAGATGTAACTCTGTGAGATGAATTCACAGAACACAGAGCAGTTTCTCAGAAAGCTTCTTTCCAGTTTTGAACGGAAGATATTTCCTTTTTCACCATAGCCCTCTATGGGCTTCCAAATATCCCTTTGCCAATTCCACAAGAACAGCCTTAGCGAAAGGCTTCTTGAAGGGAAAGATGTGACTCTGTGAGATGAATTAACAGAACACAGAGCAGTTTCTCAGAAAGCTTCTTTCCAGTTTTGAACGGAAGATATTTCCTTTTTCACCATAGCCCTCTATGGGCTTCCAAATATCGCTTTGCCAATTCCACAAGAACAGCCATAGCGAAAGGCTTCTTGAAGGGAAAGATGTAACTCTGTGAGATGAATTAACAGAACACAGAGCAGTTTCTCAGAAAGCTTCTTTCCAGTTTTGAACGGAAGATATTTCCTTTTTCACCATAGCCGTCTATGGGCTTCCAAATATCCCTTTGCCAATTCCACAAGAACAGCCTTAGAGAAAGGCTTCTTGAAGGGAAAGATGTAACGCTGTGAGATGAATTCACAGAGCACAGAGCAGTGTCTCAGAAAGCTTCTTTCCAGTTTTGAACGGAAGATATTTCCTTTTTCACAATAGGCCTCTATGGGATTCCAAATATCCCTTTGCCAATTCCACAAGAACAGCCTTAGCGAAAGGCTTCTTGAAGGGAAAGATGTAACTCTGTGAGACGAATTCACAGAACACAGAGCAGTTTCTCAGAAAGCTTCTTTCCAGTTTTGAACGGAAGATATTTCCTTTTTCACCATAGCCCTCTATGGGCTTCCAAATATCGCTTTGCCAATTCCACAAGAACAGCCTTAGCGAAAGGCTTCTTGAAGGGAAAGATGTATCTCTGGGAGATGAATTCACAGAACACAGAGCAGTTTCTCAGAAAGCTTCTTTCCAGTTTTGAACGGAAGATATTTACTTTTACACCATAGCCGTCTAAGGGCTTCCAAATATCGCTTTGCCAATTCCACAAGAACAGCCTTAGCGAAAGGCTTCTTGAAGGGAAAGATGTAACTCTGTGAGATGAATTCACAGAACACAGAGCAGTGTCTCAGAAAGCTTCTTTCCAGTTTTGAACGGAAGATATTTCATTTTTCACCATAGGCCTCTATGGGCTTCCAAATATCCCTTTGCCAATTCCACAAGAACAGCCTTAGCGAAAGGCTTCTTGAAGGGAAAGATGTAACTCTGTGAGATGAATTCACAGAACACAGAGCAGTGTCTCAGAAAGCTTCTTTCCAGTTTTGAACGGAAGATATTTCCTTTTTCACCATAGGCCTCTATGGGCTTCCAAATATCCCTTTGCCAATTCCACAAGAACAGCCTTAGCGAAAGGCTTCTTGAAGGGAAAGATGTAACTCTGTGAGATGAATTCACAGAACACAGAGCAGTTTCTCAGAAAGCTTCTTTCCAGTTTTGAACGGAAGGTATTTCCTTTTTCACCATAGCCCTCTAGGGGTTCCAAATATCGCTTTGCCAATTCCACAAGAACAGCCTTAGCGAAAGGCTTCTTGAAGGGAAAGATGTAACTCTGTGAGATGAATTAACAGAACACAGAGCACTTTCTCAGAAAGCTTCTTTCCAGTTTTGAACGGAAGATATTTCCTTTTTCACCATAGCCGTCTATGGGCTTCCAAATATCCCTTTGCCAATTCCACAAGAACAGCCTTAGCGAAAGGCTTCTAGAAGGGAAAGATGTAACTCTGTGAGATGAATTAACAGAACACAGAGCAGTTTCTCACAAAGCTTCTTTCTAGTTTTGAACGGAAGATATTTCCTTTTTCACCATAGCCCTCTATGGGCTTCCAAATATCCCTTTGCCAATTGCACAAGAACAGCCTTAGCGAAAGGCTTCTTGAAGGGAAAGATGTAACTCTGTGAGATGAATTAACAGAACACAGAGCAGTTTCTCAGAAAGCTTCTTTCCAGTTTTGAACGGAAGATATTTCCTTTTTCACCATAGCCCTCTATGGGCTTCCAAATATCCCTTCGCCAATTCCACAAGAACAGCCTTAGCGAAAGGCTTCTTGAAGGGAAAGATGTAACTCTGTGAGATGAATTAACAGAACACAGAGCAGTTTCTCAGAAAGCTTCTTTCCAGATTTGAACGGAAGATATTTCCTTTTTCACCATAGCCCTCTATGGGCTTCCAAATATCCCTTTGCCAATTCCACAAGAACAGCCTTAGCAAAAGGCTTCTTGAAGGGAAAGATGTAACTCTGTGAGATGAATTCAAAGAACACAGAGCAGTTTCTCAGAAAGCTTCTTTCCAGTTTTGAACGGAAGATATTTCCTTTTTCACCATAGGCCTCTATGGGCTTCCAAATATCCCTTTGCCAATTCCAGAAGAATAGCCTTAGCGAAAGGCTTCTTGAAGGGAAAGATGTAACTCTGTGAGATGAATTAACGGAACACAGAGCAGTGTCTCAGAAAGCTTCTTTCCAGTTTTGAACGGAAGATATTTCCTTTTTCACCATAGCCGTCTAGGGATTCCAAATATCCCTTTGCCAATTCCACAAGAACAGCCTTAGCGAAAGGCTTCTTGAAGGGAAAGATGTAACTCTGTGAGATGAATTAACAGAACACAGAGCAGTTTCTCAGAAAGCTTCTTTCCAGTTTTGAACGGAAGATATTTCCTTTTTCACCATAGACCTCTATGGGCTTCCAAATATCTCTTTGCCAATTCCACAAGAACAGCCTTAGCGAAAGGCTTCTTGAAGGGAAAGATGTAACTCTGTGAGATGAATTAACAGAACACAGAGCAGTTTCTCAGAAAGCTTCTTTCCAGTTTTGAACGGAAGATATTTCCTTTTTCACCTTAGCCCTCTATGGGCTTCCAAATATCCCTTTGCCAATTCCACAAGAACAGCCTTAGCGAAAGGCTTCTTGAAGGGATCGATGTAACACTGTGAGATGAATTAAGAGAACACACAGCAGTTTCTCAGAAAGCTTCTTTCCAATTTTGAACGGAAGATATTTCCTTTCTCACCATAGCCCTCTATGGGCTTCCAAATATCGCTTTGCCAATTCCACAAGAACAGCCTTAGCGAAAGGCTTCTTGAAGGGAAAGATGTAACTCTATGAGAAGAATTAACAGAACACAGAGCAGTTTCTCAGAAAGCTTCTTTCCAGTTTTGAACGGAAGATATTTCCTTTTTCACCATAGCCCTCCTAGGACTTCCAAATATCCCTTTGCCAATTCCACAAGAACAGCCTTAGCGAAAGGCTTCTTGAAGGGAAAGATGTAACTCTGTGAGACGAATTCACAGAACACAGAGCAGTTTCTCAGAAAGCTTCTTTCCAGTTTTGAACGGAAGATATTTCCTTTTTCACCATAGCCCTCTATGGGCTTCCAAATATCGCTTTGCCAATTTCACAAGAACAGCCTTAGCGAAAGGCCTCTTGAAGGGAAAGATGTATCTCTGGGAGATGAATTCACAGAACACAGAGCAGTTTCTCAGAAAGCTTCTTTCCAGTTTTGAACGGAAGATATTTCCTTTTTCACCATAGGCCTCTATGGGCTTCCAAATATCCCTTTGCCAATTCCACAAGAACATCCTTAGCGAAAGGCTTCTTGAAGGGAAAGATGTAACTCTGTGAGATGAATTAACAGAACACAGAGCAGTTCTCAGAAAGCTTCTTTCCAGTTTTGAACGGAAGATATTTCCTTTTTCACCATAGCCCTCTATGGGCTTACAAATATCCCATTGCCAATTCCACAAGAACAGCCTTAGCGAAAGGCTTCTTGAAGGGAAAGATGTAACTCTGTGAGATGAATTCACAGAACACAGAGCAGTTTCTCAGAAAGCTTCTTTCCAGTTTTGAACGGAAGATATTTCCTTTTTCACCAGAGCCCTCTATGGGCTTCCAAATATCCCTTTGCCAATTCCACAAGAACAGGCTTAGCGAAAGGCTTCTTGAAGGGAAAGATGTAACTCTGTGAGATGAATTCACAGAACACAGAGCAGTTTCTCAGAAAGCTTCTTTCCAGTTTTGAACGGAAGATATTTCCTTTTTCACCATAGCCGTCTAGGGGTTCCAAATATCCCTTTCCCAATTCCACAAGAACAGCCTTAGCGAAAGGCTTCTTGAAGGGAAAGATGTAACTCTGTGAGATGAATTCACAGAACACAGAGCAGTTTCTCAGAAAGCTTCTTTCCAGTTTTGAACGGAAGATATTTCCTTTTTCACCATAGCCCTCTATGGGCTTCCAAATATCCCTTTGCCAATTCCACAAGAACAGCCTTAGCGAAAGGCTTCTTGAAGGGAAAGATGTAACTCTGTGAGATGAATTAACAGAACACAGAGCAGTTTCTCAGAAAGCTTCTTTCCAGTTTTGAACGGAAGATATTTCCTTTTTCACCATAGCCCTCTATGGGCTTCCAAATATCGCTTTGCCAATTCCACAAGAACAGCCATAGCGAAAGGCTTCTTGAAGGGAAAGATGTAACTCTGTGAGATGAATTCACAGAACACAGAGCAGTTTCTCAGAAAGCTTCTTTCCAGTTTTGAACGGAAGATATTTCCTTTTTCACCATAGCCGTCTATGGGCTTCCAAATATCCCTTTGCCAATTCCACAAGAACAGCCTTAGAGAAAGGCTT
The DNA here is from genome assembly GCF_047675955.1 of Chlorocebus sabaeus. Taxonomy (NCBI): domain Eukaryota; kingdom Metazoa; phylum Chordata; class Mammalia; order Primates; family Cercopithecidae; genus Chlorocebus; species Chlorocebus sabaeus. The sequence continues at coordinate 1,788,623 of NW_027327570.1, forward strand.
CTTGAAGGGAAAGATGTAACGCTGTGAGATGAATTCACAGAGCACAGAGCAGTGTCTCAGAAAGCTTCTTTCCAGTTTTGAACGGAAGATATTTCCTTTTTCACAATAGGCCTCTATGGGATTCCAAATATCCCTTTGCCAATTCCACAAGAACAGCCTTAGCGAAAGGCTTCTTGAAGGGAAAGATGTAACTCTGTGAGACGAATTCACAGAACACAGAGCAGTTTCTCAGAAAGCTTCTTTCCAGTTTTGAACGGAAGATATTTCCTTTTTCACCATAGCCCTCTATGGGCTTCCAAATATCGCTTTGCCAATTCCACAAGAACAGCCTTAGCGAAAGGCTTCTTGAAGGGAAAGATGTATCTCTGGGAGATGAATTCACAGAACACAGAGCAGTTTCTCAGAAAGCTTCTTTCCAGTTTTGAACGGAAGATATTTACTTTTACACCATAGCCGTCTAAGGGCTTCCAAATATCGCTTTGCCAATTCCACAAGAACAGCCTTAGCGAAAGGCTTCTTGAAGGGAAAGATGTAACTCTGTGAGATGAATTAACAGAACACAGAGCAGTTTCTCAGAAAGCTTCTTTCCAGTTTTGAACGGAAGATATTTCATTTTTCACCATAGGCCTCTATGGGCTTCCAAATATCCCTTTGCCAATTCCACAAGAACAGCCTTAGCGAAAGGCTTCTTGAAGGGAAAGATGTAACTCTGTGAGATGAATTCACAGAACACAGAGCAGTGTCTCAGAAAGCTTCTTTCCAGTTTTGAACGGAAGATATTTCCTTTTTCACCATAGGCCTCTATGGGCTTCCAAATATCCCTTTGCCAATTCCACAAGAACAGCCTTAGCGAAAGGCTTCTTGAAGGGAAAGATGTAACTCTGTGAGATGAATTCACAGAACACAGAGCAGTTTCTCAGAAAGCTTCTTTCCAGTTTTGAACGGAAGGTATTTCCTTTTTCACCATAGCCCTCTAGGGGTTCCAAATATCGCTTTGCCAATTCCACAAGAACAGCCTTAGCGAAAGGCTTCTTGAAGGGAAAGATGTAACTCTGTGAGATGAATTAACAGAACACAGAGCACTTTCTCAGAAAGCTTCTTTCCAGTTTTGAACGGAAGATATTTCCTTTTTCACCATAGCCGTCTATGGGCTTCCAAATATCCCTTTGCCAATTCCACAAGAACAGCCTTAGCGAAAGGCTTCTAGAAGGGAAAGATGTAACTCTGTGAGATGAATTAACAGAACACAGAGCAGTTTCTCACAAAGCTTCTTTCTAGTTTTGAACGGAAGATATTTCCTTTTTCACCATAGCCCTCTATGGGCTTCCAAATATCCCTTTGCCAATTGCACAAGAACAGCCTTAGCGAAAGGCTTCTTGAAGGGAAAGATGTAACTCTGTGAGATGAATTAACAGAACACAGAGCAGTTTCTCAGAAAGCTTCTTTCCAGTTTTGAACGGAAGATATTTCCTTTTTCACCATAGCCCTCTATGGGCTTCCAAATATCCCTTTGCCAATTCCACAAGAACAGCCTTAGCGAAAGGCTTCTTGAAGGGAAAGATGTAACTCTGTGAGATGAATTAACAGAACACAGAGCAGTTTCTCAGAAAGCTTCTTTCCAGATTTGAACGGAAGATATTTCCTTTTTCACCATAGCCCTCTATGGGCTTCCAAATATCCCTTTGCCAATTCCACAAGAACAGCCTTAGCAAAAGGCTTCTTGAAGGGAAAGATGTAACTCTGTGAGATGAATTCAAAGAACACAGAGCAGTTTCTCAGAAAGCTTCTTTCCAGTTTTGAACGGAAGATATTTCCTTTTTCACCATAGGCCTCTATGGGCTTCCAAATATCCCTTTGCCAATTCCAGAAGAATAGCCTTAGCGAAAGGCTTCTTGAAGGGAAAGATGTAACTCTGTGAGATGAATTAACGGAACACAGAGCAGTGTCTCAGAAAGCTTCTTTCCAGTTTTGAACGGAAGATATTTCCTTTTTCACCATAGCCGTCTAGGGATTCCAAATATCCCTTTGCCAATTCCACAAGAACAGCCTTAGCGAAAGGCTTCTTGAAGGGAAAGATGTAACTCTGTGAGATGAATTAACAGAACACAGAGCAGTTTCTCAGAAAGCTTCTTTCCAGTTTTGAACGGAAGATATTTCCTTTTTCACCATAGACCTCTATGGGCTTCCAAATATCGCTTTGCCAATTCCACAAGAACAGCCTTAGCGAAAGGCTTCTTGAAGGGAAAGATGTAACTCTGTGAGATGAATTAACAGAACACAGAGCAGTTTCTCAGAAAGCTTCTTTCCAGTTTTGAACGGAAGATATTTCCTTTTTCACCTTAGCCCTCTATGGGCTTCCAAATATCCCTTTGCCAATTCCACAAGAACAGCCTTAGCGAAAGGCTTCTTGAAGGGATCGATGTAACACTGTGAGATGAATTAAGAGAACACACAGCAGTTTCTCAGAAAGCTTCTTTCCAATTTTGAACGGAAGATATTTCCTTTCTCACCATAGCCCTCTATGGGCTTCCAAATATCGCTTTGCCAATTCCACAAGAACAGCCTTAGCGAAAGGCTTCTTGAAGGGAAAGATGTAACTCTGTGAGATGAATTCACAGAACACAGAGCAGTTTCTCAGAAAGCTTCTTTCCAGTTTTGAACGGAAGATATTTCCTTTTTCACCATAGCCCTCTATGGGCTTCCAAATATCCCTTTGCCAATTCCACAAGAACAGCTTTAGCGAAAGGCTTCTTGAAGGGAAAGATGTAACTCTGTGAGATGAATTCAAAGAACACAGAGCAGTTTCTCAGAAAGCTTCTTTCCAGTTTTGAACGGAAGATATTTCCTTTTTCACCATAGCCCTCTATGGGCTTCCAAATATCCCTTTGCCAATTCCACAAGAACAGCCTTAGCGAAAGGCTTCTTGAAGGGAAAGATGTAACTCTGTGAGATGAATTAACGGAACACAGAGCAGTGTCTCAGAAAGCTTCTTTCCAGTTTTGAACGGAAGATATTTCCTTTTTCACCATAACCGTCTAGGGATTCCAAATTTCCCTTTGCCAATTCCACAAGAACAGCCTTAGCGAAAGGCTTCTTGAAGGGAAAGATGTAACTCTGTGAGATGAATTAACAGAACACAGAGCAGTTTCTCAGAAAGCTTCTTTCCAGTTTTGAACGGAAGATATTTCCTTTTTCACCATAGACCTCTATGGGCTTCCAAATATCGCTTTGCCAATTCCACAAGAACAGCCTTAGCGAAAGGCTTCTTGAAGGGAAAGATGTAACTCTGTGAGATGAATTAACAGAACACAGAGCAGTTTCTCAGAAAGCTTCTTTCCAGTTTTGAACGGAAGATATTTCCTTTTTCACCTTAGCCCTCTATGGGCTTCCAAATATCCCTTTGCCAATTCCACAAGAAAAGCCTTAGCGAAAGGCTTCTTGAAGGGATAGATGTAACACTGTGAGATGAATTAAGAGAACACAGAGCAGTTTCTCAGAAAGCTTCTTTCCAGTTTTGAACGGAAGATATTTCCTTTCTCACCATAGCCCTCTATGGGCTTTCAAATATCGCTTTGCCAATTCCACAAGAACAGCCTTAGCGAAAGGCTTCTTGAAGGGAAAGATGTAACTCTGTGATATGAATTAACAGAACACAGAGCAGTTTCTCAGAAAGCTTCTTTCCAGTTTTGAACGGAAGATATTTCCTTTTTCACCATAGCCCTCTATGGGCTTCCAAATATCGCTTTGCCAATTCCGCAAGGACAGCCTTAGCGAAAGGCTTCTTGAAGGGAAAGATGTAACTCTGTGAGATGAATTCACAGAACACAGAGCAGTTTCTCAGAAAGCTTCTTTCCAGTTTTGAACGGAAGATATTTCCTTTTTCACCATAGCCGTCTATGGGCTTCCAAATATCCCTTTGCCAATTTCACAAGAAAAGCCTTAGCGAAAGGCTTCTTGAAGGGAAAGATGTAACTCTGTGAGATGAATTAACAGACCACAGAGCAGTTTCTCAGAAAGCTTCTTTCCAGTTTTGAACGGAAGATATTTCCTTTTTCACCATAGCCCTCTATGGGCTTCCAAATATCGCTTTGCCAATTCCACAAGAACAGCCTTAGCGAAAGGCTTCTTTAAGGGAAAGATGTAACTCTGTGAGTTGAATTCACAGAGCACGGAGCAGTGTCTCAGAAAGCTTCTTTCCAGTTTTGAACGGAAGATATTTCCTTTTTCACCATAGGCCTCTATGGGCTTCCAAATATCCCTTTGCCAATTCCACAAGAACAGCCTTAGCGAAAGGCTTCTTGAAGGGAAAGATGTAACTCTGTGAGACGAATTCACAGAACACAGAGCAGTTTCTCAGAAAGCTTCTTTCCAGTTTTGAACGGAAGATATTTCCTTTTTCACCATAGCCCTCTATGGGCTTCCAAATATCCCTTTGCCAATTCCACAAGAACAGCCTTAGCAAAAGGCTTCTTGAAGGGAAAGATGTAACTCTGTGAGATGAATTTACAGAACACACAGCAGTTTCTCAGAAAGCTTCTTTCCAGTTTTGAACGGAAGATATTTCCTTTTTCACCATAGCCCTCTATGGGCTTCCAAATATCCCTTTGCCAATTCCACAAGAACAGCCTTAGCGAAAGGCTTCTTGAAGGGAAAGATGTAACTCTGTGAGATGAATTCAGAGAACACAGAGCAGTTTCTCAGAAAGCTTCTTTCCAGCTTTGAATGGAAGATATTTCCTTTTTCACCATAGCCGTCTATGGGCTTGCAAATATCCCTTTGCCAATTCCACAAGAACAGCCTTAGCGAAAGGCTTCTTGAAGGGAAAGATGTAACTCTGTGAGATGAATTCACAGAACACAGAGCAGTTTCTCAGAAAGCTTCTTTCCAATTTTGAACGGAAGATATTTCCTTTTTCACCATAGGCCTCTATGGGCTTCCAAATATCCCTTTGCCAATTCCACAAGAACAGCCTTAGCGAAAGGCTTCTTGAAGGGAAAGATGTAACTCTGTGAGATGAATTCACAGAACACAGAGGAGTTTCTTAGAAAGCTTCTTTCCAGTTTTGAACGCAAGATATTTCCTTTTTCACCATAGCCCTCTATGGGCTTCCAAATATCCCTTTGCCAATTCCACAAGAACAGCCTTAGCGAAAGGCTTCTTGAAGGGAAAGATGTAACTCTGTGAGATGAATTCACAGAACCTAGAGCAGTTTCTCAGAAAGCTTCTTTCCAGTTTTGAACGGAAGATATTTCCTTTTTTAACCATAGAACTCTAAGTCCTTCCAAATATCCCTTTGCCAATTCCACAAGAACAGCCTTAGCGAAAGGCTTCTTGAAGGGAAAGATGTAACTCTGTGAGATGAATTAACAGAACACAGAGCAGTTTCTCAGAAAGCTTCTTTCCAGTATTGAACGGAAGATATTTCCTTTTTCACCATAGCCCTCTAAGGGCTTCCAAATATCCCTTTGCCAATTCCACAAGAAGAGCCTTAGCGAAAGGCTTCTTGAAGGGAAAGATGTAACTCTGTGAGATGAATTCACAGATCACAGAGTAGTTTCTCAGAAAGCTTCTTTCCAGTTTTGAACGGAAGATATTTCCTTTTTCACCGTAGCCGTCTATGGGCTGCTAAATATCCCTTTGCCAATTCCACAAGAACAGCCTTAGCGAAAGGCTTCTTGAAGGGAAAGATGTAACTCTGTGAGATGAATTCACAGAACACAGAGCAGTTTCTCAGAAAGCTTCTTTCCAGTTTTAAACGGAAGATTTCCTTTTTCACCATAGCCCTCTATGGGCTTCCAAATATCCCTTTGCCAATTCCACAAGAACAGCCTTAGCGAAAGGCTTCTTGAAGGGAAAGATGTAAATCTGTGGGATGAATTAACAGAACACAGAGCAGTTTCTCAGAAAGCTTCTTTCCAGTTTTGAACGGAAGATATTTCCTTTTTCACCATAGCCCTCTATGGGCTTCCAAATATCGCTTTGCCAATTCCACAAGAACAGCCTTATCGAAAGGCTTCTTGAAGGGAAAGATGTAACGCTGTGAGATGAATTAACAGAACACAGAGCAGTTTCTCAGAAAGCTTCTTTCCAGTTTTGAACGGAAGATATTTCCTTTTTCACCATAGCCCTCTATGGGCTTCCAAATATCTCTTTGCCAATTCCACAAGAACAGCCTTAGCGAAAGGCTTCTTGAAGGGAAACATGTAACTCTGTGAGATGAATTAACAGAACACAGACCAGTTTCTCAGAAAGCTTCTTTCCAGTTTTGAACGGAAGATATTTCCTTTTTCACCATAGCCCTCTATGGGCTTCCAAATATCCCTTTGCCAATTCCACAAGAACAGCCTTAGCGAAAGGCTTCTTGAAGGGAAAGATGTAACTCTGTGAGATGAATTCACAGAACACAGAGCAGTTTCTCAGAAAGCTTCTTTCCAGTTTTGAACGGAAGATATTTCCTTTTTCACCATAGCCCTCTATGGGCTTCCAAATATCGCTTTGCCAATTCCACAAGAACAGCCTTAGCGAAAGGCTTCTTGAAGGGAAAGATGTAACTCTGTGAGATGAATTAACAGAACACAGAGCAGTTTCTCAGAAAGCTTCTTTCCAGTTTTGAACGGAAGATATTTCCTTTTTCACCATAGCCCTCTATGGGCTTCCAAATATCCCTTTGCCAATTCCACAAGAACAGCCTTAGCGAAAGGCTTCTTGAAGGGAAAGATGTAACGCTGTGAGATGAATTCACAGAACACAGAGCAGTTTCTCAGAAAGCTTCTTTCCAGTTTTGAACGGAAGATATTTCCTTTTTTAACCATAGAACTCTAAGGGCTTCCAAATATCCCTTTGCCAATTCCACAAGAACAGCCTTAGCGAAAGGCTTCTTGAAGGGAAAGATGTAACTCTGTGAGATGAATTAACAGAACACAGAGCAGTTTCTCAGAAAGCTTCTTTCCAGTTTTGAACGGAAGATATTTCCTTTTTCACCATAGCCCTCTAAGGGCTTCCAAATATCCCTTTGCCAATTCCACAAGAAGAGCCTTAGCGAAAGGCTTCTTGAAGGGAAAGATGTAACTCTGTGAGATGAATTCACAGAACACAGAGCAGTTTCTCAGAATTCTTCTTTCCAGTTTTGAACGAAAGATATTTCCTTTTTCACCGTAGCCGTCTATGGGCTTCCAAATATCCCTTTGCCAATTCCACAAGAACAGCCTTAGCGAAAGGCTTCTTGAAGGGAAAGATGTAACTCTGTGAGATGAATTAACAGAACACAGAGCAGTTTCTCAGAAAGCTTCTTTCCAGTTTTGAACGGAAGATATTTCCTTTATCAACCACAGCCCTCTATGGGCTTCCAAATATCCCTTTGCCAATTCCACAAGAACAGCCTTAGCGAAAGGCTTCTTGAAGGGAAAGATGTAACTCTGTGAGATGAATTCACAGAACACAGAGCAGTTTCTCAGAAAGCTTCTTTCCAGTTTTGAACGGAGGATATTTCCTTTTTCACCATAGGCCTCTATGGGCTTCCAAATATCGCTTTGCCAATTCCACAAGAACAGCCTTAGCGAAAGGCTTCTTGAAGGGAAAGATGTACCTCTGTGAGATGAATTAAAAAAACACAGACCAGTTTCTCAGAAAGCTTCTTTCCAGTTTTGAACGGAAGATATTTCCTTTTTCACCATAGGCCTCTATGGGCTTCCAAATATCCCTTTGCCAATTCCACAAGAACAGCCTTAGCGAAAGGCTTCTTGAAGGGAAAGATGTAACTCTGTGAGATGAATTAACAGGACACAGAGCAGTTTCTCAGAAAGCTTCTTTCCAGTTTTGAACGGAAGATATTTCCTTTTTCACCGTAGCCCTCTATGGGCTTCGAAATATCCCCTTGCCAATTCCACAAGAACAGTCTTAGCGAAAGGCTTCTTGAAGGGAAAGATGTAACTCTGTGAGATGAATTAACAGAACACAGAGCAGTTTCTCAGAAAGCTTCTTTCCAGTTTTGAACGGAAGATATTTCCATTTTCACCATAGCCCTCTATGGGCTTCCAAATATCGCTTTGCCAATTCCACAAGAACAGCCTTAGCGAAAGGCTTCTTGAAGGGAAAGATGTAACTCTGTGAGATGAATTCACAGAACACAGAGCAGTTTCTCAGAAAGCTTCTTTCCAGTTTTGAAGGGAAGATATTTCCTTTTTCACCATAGCCGTCTATGGGCTTCCAAATATCCCTTTGCCAATTCCACAAGAACAGCCTTAGCGAAAGGCTTCTTGAAGGGAAAGATGTAACTCTGTGAGATGAATTCACAGAACACAGAGTAGTTTCTCAGAAAGCTTCTTTCCAGTTTTGAACGGAAGATATTTCCTTTTTCACCATAGCCGTCTATGGGCTTCCAAATATCCCTTTGCCAATTCCACAAGAACAGCCTTAGCGAAAGGCTTCTTGAAGGGAAAGATGTAACTCTGTGAGATGAATTCACAGAACACAGAGCAGTTTCTCAGAAAGCTTCTTTCCAGTTTTGAACGGAAGATATTTCCTTTTTTAACCATAGCCCTCTAAGGGCTTCCAAATATCCCTTTGCCAATTCCACAAGAACAGCCTTAGCGAAAGGCTTCTTGAAGGGAAAGATGTAACTCTGTGAGATGAATTAACAGAACACAGAGCAGTTTCTCAGAAAGCTTCTTTCCAGTTTTGAACGGAAGATATTTCCTTTTCCACCATAGCCCTCTATGGGCTTCCAAATATCGCTTTGCCAATTCCACAAGAACAGCCTTAGCGAAAGGCTTCTTGAAGGGAAAGATGTAACTCTGTGAGATGAATTCACAGAACACAGAGCAGTTTCTCAGAAAGCTTCTTTCCAGTTTTGAACGGAAGATATTTCCTTTTTCACCATAGCCGTCTATGGGCTTCCAAATATCCCTTTGCCAATTCCACAAGAACAGCCTTAGCGAAAGGCTTCTTGAAGGGAAAGATGTAACGCTGTGAGATGAATTCACAGAACACAGAGCAGTTTCTCAGAAAGCTTCTTTCCAGTTTTGAACGGAAGATATTTCCTTTTTTAACCATAGAACTCTAAGGGCTTCCAAATATCCCTTTGCCAATTCCACAAGAACAGCCTTAGCGAAAGGCTTCTTGAAGGGAAAGATGTAACTCTGTGAGATGAATTAACAGAACACAGAGCAGTTTCCAGAAAGCTTCTTTCCAGTTTTGAACGGAAGATATTTCCTTTTTCACCATAGCCCTCTATGGGCTTCCAAATATCCCTTTGCCAATTAAACAAGAAGAGCCTTAGCGAAAGGCTTCTTGAAGGGAAAGATGTAACTCTGTGAGATGAATTCACAGAACACAGAGCAGTTTCTCAGAAGGCTTCTTTCCAGTTTTGAACGGAAGATATTTCCTTTTTCACCGTAGCCGTCTATGGGCTTCCAAATATCCCTTTGCCAATTCCACAAGAACAGCCTTAGCGAAAGGCTTCTTGAAGGGAAAGATGTAACTCTGTGAGATGAATTCACAGAACACAGAGCAGTTTCTCAGAAAGCTTCTTTCCAGTTTTGAACGGAAGATATTTCCTTTTTTAACCATAGCCTTCTAAGGGCTTCCAAATATCCCTTTGCCAATTACACAAGAACAGCCTTAGCGAAAGGCTTCTTGAAGGGAAAGATGTAACTCTGTGAGATGAATTAACAGAACACAGAGCAGTTTCTCAGAAAGCTTCTTTCCAGTTTTGAACGGAAGATATTTCCTTTTTCACCCCAGCCCTCTATGGGCTTCCAAATATCCCTTTGCCAATTCCAGAAGAACAGCCTTAGCGAAAGGCTTCTTGAAGGGAATGATGTAACTCTGTGAGATGAATTCACAGAACACAGAGCAGTTTCTCAGAAAGCTTCTTTCCAGTTTTGAACGGAAGATATTTCCTTTTTCACCATAGGCCTCTATGGGCTTCCAAATATCGCTTTGCCAGTTCCACAAGAACAGCCTTAGCGAAAGGCTTCCTGAAGGGAAAGATGTACCTCTGTGAGATGAATTAAAAAAACACAGACCAGTTTCTCAGAAAGCTTCTTTCCAGTTTTGAACGGAAGATATTTCCTTTTTCACCATCGCCCTCTATGGGCTTCCAAATATCCCTTTGCCAACTCCACAAGAACAGCCTTAGCGAAAGGCTTCTTGAAGGGAAAGATGTAACGCTGTGAGATGAATTCACAGAACACAGAGCAGTTTCTCAGAAAGCTTCTTTGAAGTTTTGAACGGAAGATATTTCCTTTTTTAACCATAGAACTCTAAGGGCTTCCAAATATCCCTTTGCCAATTCCACAAGAACAGCCTTAGCGAAAGGCTTCTTGAAGGGAAAGATGTAACTCTGTGAGATGAATTAACAGAACACAGAGCAGTTTCTCAGAAAGCTTCTTTCCAGTTTTGAACGGAAGATATTTCCTTTTTCACCACAGCCCTCTATGGGCTTCCAAATATCCCTTTGCCAATTCCACAAGAACAGCCTTAGCGAAAGGCTTCTTGAAGGGAAAGATGTAACTCTGTGAGATGAATTCACAGAACACAGAGCAGTTTCTCAGAAAGCTTCTTTCCAGTTTTGAACGGAAGATATTTCCTTTTTCACCATAGGCCTCTATGGGCTTCCAAATATCGCTTTGCCAATTCCACAAGAACAGCCTTAGCGAAAGGCTTCTTGAAGGGAAAGATGTACCTCTGTGAGATGAATTAAAAAAACACAGACCAGTTTCTCAGAAAGCTTCTTTCCAGTTTTGAACGGAATATATTTCCTTTTTCACCATCGCCCTCTATGGGCTTCCAAATATCCCTTTGCCAACTCCACAAGAACAGCCTTAGCGAAAGGCTTCTTGAAGGGAAAGATGTAACTCTGTGAGATGAATTCACAGAACACAGAGCCGTTTCTCAGAAAGCTTCTTTCCAGTTTTGAACGGAAGATATTTCCTTTTTCACCATAGCCCTCTATGGGCTTCCAAATATCCCTTGGCCAATTCCACAAGAACAGCCTTAGCGAAAGGCTTCTTGAAGGGAAAGATGTAACTCTGTGAGATGAATTAACAGAACACAGAGCAGTTTCTCAGAAAGCTTCTTTCCAGTTTTGAACGGAAGATATTTCCTTTTTCACCATAGCCCTCTATAGGCTTCCAAATATCCCTTTGCCAATTCCACAAGAACAGCCTTAGCGAAAGGCTTCTTGAAGGGAAAGATGTAACTCTGTGAGACGAATTAACAGAACACAGAGCAGTTTCTCAGAAAGCTTCTTTCCAGTTTTGAACGGAAGATATTTCCTTTTTCACCATAGCCCTCTATGGGCTTCCAAATATCCCTTTGCCATTTCCACAAGAACAGCCTTAGCGAAAGGCTTCTTGAAGGAAAAGATGTAACTCTGTGAGATGAATTCACAGAACACAGAGCAGTTTCTCAGAAAGCTTCTTTCCAGTTTTGAACGGATGATATTTCCTTTTTCACCATAGCCCTCTATGGGCTTCCAAATATTCCTTTGTCAATTCCACAAGAACAGACTGAGCGAAAGGCTCCTTGAAGGGAAAGATGTAACTCTGTGAGATGAATTAACAGAACACAGAGCAGTTTCTCAGAAAGCTTCTTTCCAGTTTTAAACGGAAGATATTTCCTTTTTCACCATAGCCCTCTATGGGCTTCCAAATATCCCGTTGCCAATTCCACAAGAACAGCCTTGGCGAAAGGCTTCTTGAAGGGAAAGATGTAAATCTGTGAGATGAATTAACAGAACACAGAGCAGTTTCTCAGAAAGCTTCTTTCCAGTTTTGAACGGAAGATATTTCCTTTTTCACCATAGCCCTCTATGGGCTTCCAAATATCCCTTTGCCAATTCCACAAGAACAGCCTTAGCGAAAGGCTTCTTGAAGGGAAACATGTAACTCTGTGAGATGAATTCACAGAACACAGAGCAGTTTCTCAGAAAGCTTCTTTCCAGTTTTGAACGGAAGATATTTCCTTTTCCACCATAGCCCTCTAAGGGCTTCCAAATATCCCTTTGCCAATTACACAAGAACAGCCTTAGCGAAAGGCTTCTTGAAGGGAAAGATGTAACTCTGTGAGATGAATTAACAGAACACAGAGCAGTTTCTCAGAAAGCTTCTTTCCAGTTTTGAACGGAAGATATTTCCTTTTTCACCACAGCCCTCTATGGGCTTCCAAATATCCCTTTGCCAATTCCACAAGAACAGCCTTAGCGAAAGGCTTCTTGAAGGGAAAGATGTAACTCTGTGAGATGAATTCACAGAACACAGAGCAGTTTCTCAGAAAGCTTCTTTCCAGTTTTGAACGGAAGATATTTCCTTTTCCACCATAGCCCTCTATGGGCTTCCAAATATCCCTTTGCCAATTCCACAAGAACTGCCTTAGCGAAAGGCTTCTTGAAGGGAAAGATGTAACTCTGTGAGATGAATTCACAGAACACAGAGTAGTTTCTCAGAAAGCTTCTTTCCAGTTTTGAACGGAAGATATTTCCTTTTTCACCATAGGCCTCTATGGGCTTCCAAATATCCCTTTGCCAATTCCACAAGAACAGCCTTAGCGAAAGGCTTCTTGAAGGGAAAGATGTAACTCTGTGAGATGAATTAACAGAACACAGAGCAGTTTCTCAGAAAGCTTCTTTCCAGTTTTGAACGGAAGATATTTCCTTTTTCACCATAGCCCTCTATGGGCTTCCAAATATCCCTTTGCCAATTCCACAAGAACAGCCTTAGCGAAAGGCTTCTTGAAGGGAAAGATGTAACTCTGTGAGATGAATTAACAGAACACAGAGCAGTTTCTCAGAAAGCTTCTTTCCAGTTTTGAACGGAAGATATTTCCTTTTTCACCATAGCCCTCTATGGGCTTCCAAATATCCCGTTGCCAATTCCACAAGAACAGCCTTAGCGAAAGGCTTCTTGAAGGGAAAGATGTAACTCTGTGAGATGAACTCACAGAACACAGAGCAGTTTCTCAGAAAGCTTCTTTCCAGTTTTGAACGGAAGATATTTCCTTTTTCACCATAGCCGTCTACGGGCTTCCAAATATCCCTTTGACAATTCCACAAGAACAGCCTTAGCGAAAGGCTTCTTGAAGGGAAAGATGTAACTCTGTGAGATGAATTAACAGAACACAGAGCAGTTTCTCAGAAAGCTTCGTTCCAGTTTTGAACGGAAGATATTTCCTTTTTCACCATAGCCCTCTATGGGCTTCCAAATATCCCTTTGCCAATTCCACAAGAACAGCCTTAGCGAAAGGCTTCTTGAAGGAAAAGATGTAACTCTGTGAGATGAATTAACAGAACACAGAGCAGTTTCTCAGAAAGCTTCTTTCCAGTTTTGAACGGAAGATATTTCCTTTTTCACCATAGCCCTCTATGGGCTTCCAAATATCCCTTTGCCCATTCCACAAGAACAGCCTTAGCGAAAGGCTTCTTGAAGGGAAAGATGTAACTCTGTGAGACTAATTAACAGAACACAGACCAGTTTCTCAGAAAGCTTCTTTCCAGTTTTGAACGGAAGATATTTCCTTTTTCACCATAGCCGTCTATGGGCTTCCAAATATCCCTTTGCCAATTCCACAAGAACAGCCTTAGCGAAAGGCTTCTTGAAGGGAAAGATGTAACTCTGTGAGATGAATTAACAAAACACAGAGCAGTTTCTCAGAAAGCTTCTTTCCAGTTTTGAACGGAAGATATTTCCTTTTTCACCATAGCCCTCTATGGGCTTCCAAATATCCCTTTGCCAATTCCACAAGAACAGCCTTAGCGAAAGGCTTCTTGAAGGGAAAGATGTAACTCTGTGAGATGAATTCACAGAACACAGAGCAGTTTCTAAGAAAGCTTCTTTCCAGTTTTGAACGGAAGATATTTCCTTTTTCACCATAGCCCTCTATGGGCTTCCAAATATCCCTTTGCCAATTCCACAAGAACAGCCTTAGCGAAAGGCTTCTTGAAGGGAAAGATGTAACTCTGTGAGATGAATTCACAGAACACAGAGCAGTTTCTCAGAAAGCTTCTTTCCAGTTTTGAACGGAAGATATTTCCTTTTTCACCATAGGCCTCTATGGGCTTCCAAATATCCCTTTGCCAATTCCACAAGAACAGTCTTAGCGAAAGGCTTCTTGAAGGGAAAGATGTAACTCTGTGAGATGAATTCACAGAACACAGAGCAGTTTCTCAGAAAGCTTCTTTCCAGTTTTGAACGGAAGATATTTCCTTTTTCACTATAGCCCTCTATGGGCTTCGAAATATCCCTTTGCCAATTCCACAAGAGCAGCCTTAGCGAAAGGCTTCTTGAAGGGAAAGATGTAACTCTGTGAGATGAATTCACAGAACACAGAGCAGTTTCTCAGAAAGCTTCTTTCCAGTTTTGAACGGAAGATATTTCCTTTTTCACCATAGCCCTCTATGGGCTTCCAAATATCCCTTTGCCAATTCCACAAGAACAGCCTTAGCGAAAGGCTTCTTGAAGGGAAAGATGTAACTCTGTGAGATGAATTCACAGAACACAGAGCAGTTTCTCAGAAAGCTTCTTTCCAGTTTTGAACGGAAGATATTTCCTTTTTCACCATAGGCCTCTATGGGCTTCCAAATATCCCTTTGCCAATTCCACAAGAACAACCTTAGCGAAAGGCTTCTTGAAGGGAAAGATGCAACTCTGTGAGAGGAATTAACAGAACACAGAGCAGTTTCTCAGAAAGCTTCTTTCCAGTTTTGAACGGAAGATATTTCCTTTTTCACCATAGCCCTCTATGGGCTTCCAAATATCCCTTTGCCAATTCCACAAGAATAGCCTTAGCGAAAGGCTTCTTGAAGGGAAAGATGTAACTCTGTGAGATGAATTCACAGAACACAGAGCAGTTTCTCAGAAAGCTTCTTTCCAGTTTTGAACGGAAGATATTTCCTTTTTCACCATAGCCCTCTATGGGCTTCCAAATATCCCTTTGCCAATTCCACAAGAACAGCCTTAGCGAAAGGCTTCTTGAAGGGAAAGATGTAACTCTGTGAGATGAATTAACAAAACACAGAGCAGTTTCTCAGAAAGCTTCTTTCCAGTTTTGAACGGAAGATATTTCCTTTTTCACCATAGCCCTCTATGGGCTTCCAAATATCCCTTTGCCAATTCCACAAGAACAGCCTTAGCGAAAGGCTTCTTGAAGGGAAAGATGTAACTCTGTGAGATGAATTAACAGAACACAGAGCAGTTTCTCAGAAAACTTCTTTCCAGTTTTTAACGGCAGATATTTCCTTTTTCACCATAGCCCTCTATGGGCTTCCAAATATCCCTTTGCCAATTCCACAAGAACAGCCTTAGCGAAAGGCTTCTTGAAGGGAAAGATGTAACTCTGTGAGATGAATTCACAGAACACAGAGCAGTTTCTCAGAAAGCTTCTTTCCAGTTTTGAACGGAAGATATTTCCTTTTTCACCATAGCCCTCTATGGGCTTCCAAATATACCTTTGCCAATTCCACAAGAACAGCCTTAGCGAAACGCTTCTTGAAGGGAAAGATGTAACTCTGTGAGATGAATTCACAGAACACAGAGCAGTTTCTCAGAAAGCTTCTTTCCAGTTTTGAACGGAAGATATTTCCTTTTTCACCATAGGCCTCTATGGGCTTCCAAATATCCCTTTGCCAATTCCACAAGAACAGCCTTAGCGAAAGGCTTCTTGAAGGGAAAGATGTAACTCTGTGAGATGAATTCACAGAACACAGAGCAGTTTCTCAGAAAGCTTCTTTCCAGTTTTGAACGGAAGATATTTCCTTTTTCACCATAGCCCTCTATGGGCTTCCAAATATCCCTTTGCCAATTCCACAAGAACAGCCTTAGCGAAAGGCCTCTTGAAGGGAAAGATGAAACTCTGTGAGATGAATTAACAGAACACAGAGCAGTTTCTCAGAAAACTTCTTTCAAGTTTTGAACGGCAGATATTTCCTTTTTCACCATAGCCCTCTATGGGCTTCCAAATATCCCTTTGCCAATTCCACAAGAACAGCCTTAGCGAAAGGCTTCTTGAAGGGAAAGATGTAACTCTGTGAGATGAATTCACAGAACACAGAGCAGTTTCTCAGAAAGCTTCTTTCCAGTTTTGAACGGAAGATATTTCCTTTTTCACCATAGCCCTCTATGGGCTTCCAAATATACCTTTGCCAATTCCACAAGAACAGCCTTAGCGAAACGCTTCTTGAAGGGAAAGATGTAACTCTGTGAGATGAATTCACAGAACACAGAGTAGTTTCTCAGAAAGCTTCTTTCTAGTTTTGAACGGAATATATTTCCTTTTTCACCATAGGCCTCTATGGGCTTCCAAATATCCCTTTGCCAATTCCACAAGAACAGCCTTAGCGAAAGGCTTCTTGAAGGGAAAGATGTAACTCTGTGAGATGAATTAACAGAACACAGAGCAGTTTCTCAGAAAGCTTCTTTCCAGTTTTGAACGGAAGATATTTCCTTTTTCACCATAGCCCTCTATGGGCTTCCAAATATCCCTTTGCCAATTCCACAAGAACAGCCTTAGCGAAAGGCTTCTTGAAGGGAAAGATGTAACTCTGTGAGATGAATTAACAGAACACAGAGCAGTTTCTCAGAAAGCTTCTTTCCAGTTTTGAACGGAAGATATTTCCTTTTTCACCATAGCCCTCTATGGGCTTCCAAATATCCCGTTGCCAATTCCACAAGAACAGCCTTAGCGAAAGGCTACTTGAAGGGAAAGATGTAACTCTGTGAGATGAACTCACAGAACACAGAGCAGTTTCTCAGAAAGCTTCTTTCCAGTTTTGAACGGAAGATATTTCCTTTTTCACCATAGCCGTCTACGGGCTTCCAAATATCCCTTTGACAATTCCACAAGAACAGCCTTAGCGAAAGGCTTCTTGAAGGGAAAGATGTAACTCTGTGAGATGAATTAACAGAACACAGAGCAGTTTCTCAAAAAGCTTCGTTCCAGTTTTGAATGGAAGATATTTCCTTTTTCACCATAGCCCTCTATGGGCTTCCAAATATCCCTTTGCCAATTCCACAAGAACAGCCTTAGCGAAAGGCTTCTTGAAGGAAAAGATGTAACTCTGTGAGATGAATTAACAGAACACAGAGCAGTTTCTCAGAAAGCTTCTTTCCAGTTTTGAACGGAAGATATTTCCTTTTACACCATAGCCCTCTATGGGCTTCCAAATATCCCTTTGCCAATTCCACAAGAACAGCCTTAGCGAAAGGCTTCTTGAAGGGAAAGATGTAACTCTGTGAGATTAATTAACAGAACACAGACCAGTTTCTCAGAAAGCTTCTTTCCAGTTTTGAACGGAAGATATTTCCTTCTTCACCATAGCCGTCTATGGGCTTGCAAATATCCCTTTGCCAATTCCACAAGAACAGCCTTAGCGAAAGGCTTCTTGAAGGGAAAGATGTAACTCTGTGAGATGAATTAACAAAACACAGAGCAGTTTCTCAGAAAGCTTCTTTCCAGTTTTGAACGGAAGATATTTCCTTTTTCACCATAGCCTTCTATGGGCTTCCAAATATCCCTTTGCCAATTCCACAAGAACAGCCTTAGCGAAAGGCTTCTTGAAGGGAAAGATGTAACTCTGTGAGATGAATTCACAGAACACAGAGCAGTTTCTAAGAAAGCTTCTTTCCAGTTTTGAACGGAAGATATTTCCTTTTTCACCATAGCCCTCTATGGGCTTCCAAATATCCCTTTGCCAATTCCACAAGAACAGCCTTAGCGAAAGGCTTCTTGAAGGGAAAGATGTAACTCTGTGAGATGAATTCACAGAACACAGAGCAGTTTCTCAGAAAGCTTCTTTCCAGTTTTGAACGGAAGATATTTCCTTTTTCACCATAGGCCTCTATGGGCTTCCAAATATCCCTTTGCCAATTCCACAAAAACAGTCTTAGCGAAAGGCTTCTTGAAGGGAAAGATGTAACTCTGTGAGATGAATTCACAGAACACAGAGCAGTTTCTCAGAAAGCTTCTTTCCAGTTTTGAACGGAAGATATTTCCTTTTTCACCATAGCCCTCTATGGGCTTCGAAATATCCCTTTGCCAATTCCACAAGAACAGCCTTAGCGAAAGGCTTCTTGAAGGGAAAGATGTAACTCTGTGAGATGAATTCACAGAACACAGAGCAGTTTCTCAGAAAGCTTCTTTCCAGTTTTGAACGGAAGATATTTCCTTTTTCACCATAGCCCTCTATGGGCTTCCAAATATCCCTTTGCCAATTCCACAAGAACAGCCTTAGCGAAAGGCTTCTTGAAGGGAAAGATGTAACTCTGTGAGATGAATTCACAGAACACAGAGCAGTTTCTCAGAAAGCTTCTTTCCAGTTTTGAACGGAAGATATTTCCTTTTTCACCATAGGCCTCTATGGGCTTCCAAATATCCCTTTGCCAATTCCACAAGAACAACCTTAGCGAAAGGCTTCTTGAAGGGAAAGATGCAACTCTGTGAGATGAATTAACAGAACACAGAGCAGTTTCTCAGAAAGCTTCTTTCCAGTTTTGAACGGAAGATATTTCCTTTTTCACCATAGCCCTCTATGGGCTTCCAAATATCCCTTTGCCAATTCCACAAGAATAGCCTTAGCGAAAGGCTTCTTGAAGGGAAAGATGTAACTCTGTGAGATGAATTCACAGAACACAGAGCAGTTTCTCAGAAAGCTTCTTTCCAGTTTTGAACGGAAGATATTTCCTTTTTCACCATAGCCCTCTATGGGCTTCCAAATATCCCTTTGCCAATTCCACAAGAACAGCCTTAGCGAAAGGCTTCTTGAAGGGAAAGATGTAACTCTGTGAGATGAATTAACAAAACACAGAGCAGTTTCTCAGAAAGCTTCTTTCCAGTTTTGAACGGAAGATATTTCCTTTTTCACCATAGCCCTCTATGGGCTTCCAAATATCCCTTTGCCAATTCCACAAGAACAGCCTTAGCGAAAGGCTTCTTGAAGGGAAAGATGAAACTCTGTGAGATGAATTAACAGAACACAGAGCAGTTTCTCAGAAAACTTCTTTCCAGTTTTGAACGGCAGATATTTCCTTTTTCACCATAGCCCTCTATGGGCTTCCAAATATCCCTTTGCCAATTCCACAAGAACAGCCTTAGCGAAAGGCTTCTTGAAGGGAAAGATGTAAGTCTGTGAGATGAATTCACAGAACACAGAGCAGTTTCTCAGAAAGCTTCTTTCCAGTTTTGAACGGAAGATATTTCCTTTTTCACCATAGCCCTCTATGGGCTTCCAAATATACCTTTGCCAATTCCACAAGAACAGCCTTAGCGAAACGCTTCTTGAAGGGAAAGATGTAACTCTGTGAGATGTATTCACAGAACACAGAGTAGTTTCTCAGAAAGCTTCTTTCTAGTTTTGAACGGAAGATATTTCCTTTTTCACCATAGGCCTCTATGGGCTTCCAAATATCCCTTTGCCAATTCCACAAGAACAGCCTTAGCGAAAGGCTTCTTGAAGGGAAAGATGTAACTCTGTGAGATGAATTAACAGAACACAGAGCAGTTTCTCAGAAAGCTTCTTTCCAGTTTTCAACGGAAGATATTTCCTTTTTCACCATAGCCCTCTATGGGCTTCCAAACATCGCTTTGCCAATTCCACAAGAACAGCCTTAGCGAAAGGCTTCTTGAAGGGAAAGATGTAACTCTGTGAGATGAATTCACAGAACACAGAGCAGTTTCTCAGAAAGCTTCTTTCCAGTTTTGAACGGAAGATATTTCCTTTTTCACCATAGCCCTCTATGGGCTTCCAAATATACCTTTGCCAATTCCACAAGAACAGCCTTAGCGAAACGCTTCTTGAAGGGAAAGATGTAACTCTGTGAGATGAATTCACAGAACACAGAGTAGTTTCTCAGAAAGCTTCTTTCTAGTTTTGAACGGAATATATTTCCTTTTTCACCATAGGCCTCTATGGGCTTCCAAATATCCCTTTGCCAATTCCACAAGAACAGCCTTAGCGAAAGGCTTCTTGAAGGGAAAGATGTAACTCTGTGAGATGAATTAACAGAACACAGAGCAGTTTCTCAGAAAGCTTCTTTCCAGTTTTGAACGGAAGATATTTCCTTTTTCACCATAGCCCTCTATGGGCTTCCAAATATCCCTTTGCCAATTCCACAAGAACAGCCTTAGCGAAAGGCTTCTTGAAGGGAAAGATGTAACTCTGTGAGATGAATTAACAGAACACAGAGCAGTTTCTCAGAAAGCTTCTTTCCAGTTTTGAACGGAAGATATTTCCTTTTTCACCATAGCCCTCTATGGGCTTCCAAATATCCCGTTGCCAATTCCACAAGAACAGCCTTAGCGAAAGGCTACTTGAAGGGAAAGATGTAACTCTGTGAGATGAACTCACAGAACACAGAGCAGTTTCTCAGAAAGCTTCTTTCCAGTTTTGAACGGAAGATATTTCCTTTTTCACCATAGCCGTCTACGGGCTTCCAAATATCCCTTTGACAATTCCACAAGAACAGCCTTAGCGAAAGGCTTCTTGAAGGGAAAGATGTAACTCTGTGAGATGAATTAACAGAACACAGAGCAGTTTCTCAAAAAGCTTCGTTCCAGTTTTGAATGGAAGATATTTCCTTTTTCACCATAGCCCTCTATGGGCTTCCAAATATCCCTTTGCCAATTCCACAAGAACAGCCTTAGCGAAAGGCTTCTTGAAGGAAAAGATGTAACTCTGTGAGATGAATTAACAGAACACAGAGCAGTTTCTCAGAAAGCTTCTTTCCAGTTTTGAACGGAAGATATTTCCTTTTACACCATAGCCCTCTATGGGCTTCCAAATATCCCTTTGCCAATTCCACAAGAACAGCCTTAGCGAAAGGCTTCTTGAAGGGAAAGATGTAACTCTGTGAGATTAATTAACAGAACACAGACCAGTTTCTCAGAAAGCTTCTTTCCAGTTTTGAACGGAAGATATTTCCTTCTTCACCATAGCCGTCTATGGGCTTGCAAATATCCCTTTGCCAATTCCACAAGAACAGCCTTAGCGAAAGGCTTCTTGAAGGGAAAGATGTAACTCTGTGAGATGAATTAACAAAACACAGAGCAGTTTCTCAGAAAGCTTCTTTCCAGTTTTGAACGGAAGATATTTCCTTTTTCACCATAGCCTTCTATGGGCTTCCAAATATCCCTTTGCCAATTCCACAAGAACAGCCTTAGCGAAAGGCTTCTTGAAGGGAAAGATGTAACTCTGTGAGATGAATTCACAGAACACAGAGCAGTTTCTAAGAAAGCTTCTTTCCAGTTTTGAACGGAAGATATTTCCTTTTTCACCATAGCCCTCTATGGGCTTCCAAATATCCCTTTGCCAATTCCACAAGAACAGCCTTAGCGAAAGGCTTCTTGAAGGGAAAGATGTAACTCTGTGAGATGAATTCACAGAACACAGAGCAGTTTCTCAGAAAGCTTCTTTCCAGTTTTGAACGGAAGATATTTCCTTTTTCACCATAGGCCTCTATGGGCTTCCAAATATCCCTTTGCCAATTCCACAAAAACAGTCTTAGCGAAAGGCTTCTTGAAGGGAAAGATGTAACTCTGTGAGATGAATTCACAGAACACAGAGCAGTTTCTCAGAAAGCTTCTTTCCAGTTTTGAACGGAAGATATTTCCTTTTTCACCATAGCCCTCTATGGGCTTCGAAATATCCCTTTGCCAATTCCACAAGAACAGCCTTAGCGAAAGGCTTCTTGAAGGGAAAGATGTAACTCTGTGAGATGAATTCACAGAACACAGAGCAGTTTCTCAGAAAGCTTCTTTCCAGTTTTGAACGGAAGATATTTCCTTTTTCACCATAGCCCTCTATGGGCTTCCAAATATCCCTTTGCCAATTCCACAAGAACAGCCTTAGCGAAAGGCTTCTTGAAGGGAAAGATGTAACTCTGTGAGATGAATTCACAGAACACAGAGCAGTTTCTCAGAAAGCTTCTTTCCAGTTTTGAACGGAAGATATTTCCTTTTTCACCATAGGCCTCTATGGGCTTCCAAATATCCCTTTGCCAATTCCACAAGAACAACCTTAGCGAAAGGCTTCTTGAAGGGAAAGATGCAACTCTGTGAGATGAATTAACAGAACACAGAGCAGTTTCTCAGAAAGCTTCTTTCCAGTTTTGAACGGAAGATATTTCCTTTTTCACCATAGCCCTCTATGGGCTTCCAAATATCCCTTTGCCAATTCCACAAGAATAGCCTTAGCGAAAGGCTTCTTGAAGGGAAAGATGTAACTCTGTGAGATGAATTCACAGAACACAGAGCAGTTTCTCAGAAAGCTTCTTTCCAGTTTTGAACGGAAGATATTTCCTTTTTCACCATAGCCCTCTATGGGCTTCCAAATATCCCTTTGCCAATTCCACAAGAACAGCCTTAGCGAAAGGCTTCTTGAAGGGAAAGATGTAACTCTGTGAGATGAATTAACAAAACACAGAGCAGTTTCTCAGAAAGCTTCTTTCCAGTTTTGAACGGAAGATATTTCCTTTTTCACCATAGCCCTCTATGGGCTTCCAAATATCCCTTTGCCAATTCCACAAGAACAGCCTTAGCGAAAGGCTTCTTGAAGGGAAAGATGAAACTCTGTGAGATGAATTAACAGAACACAGAGCAGTTTCTCAGAAAACTTCTTTCCAGTTTTGAACGGCAGATATTTCCTTTTTCACCATAGCCCTCTATGGGCTTCCAAATATCCCTTTGCCAATTCCACAAGAACAGCCTTAGCGAAAGGCTTCTTGAAGGGAAAGATGTAAGTCTGTGAGATGAATTCACAGAACACAGAGCAGTTTCTCAGAAAGCTTCTTTCCAGTTTTGAACGGAAGATATTTCCTTTTTCACCATAGCCCTCTATGGGCTTCCAAATATACCTTTGCCAATTCCACAAGAACAGCCTTAGCGAAACGCTTCTTGAAGGGAAAGATGTAACTCTGTGAGATGTATTCACAGAACACAGAGTAGTTTCTCAGAAAGCTTCTTTCTAGTTTTGAACGGAAGATATTTCCTTTTTCACCATAGGCCTCTATGGGCTTCCAAATATCCCTTTGCCAATTCCACAAGAACAGCCTTAGCGAAAGGCTTCTTGAAGGGAAAGATGTAACTCTGTGAGATGAATTAACAGAACACAGAGCAGTTTCTCAGAAAGCTTCTTTCCAGTTTTCAACGGAAGATATTTCCTTTTTCACCATAGCCCTCTATGGGCTTCCAAACATCGCTTTGCCAATTCCACAAGAACAGCCTTAGCGAAAGGCTTCTTGAAGGGAAAGATGTAACTCTGTGAGATGAATTCACAGAACACAGAGCAGTTTCTCAGAAAGCTTCTTTCCAGTTTTGAACGGAAGATATTTCCTTTTTCACCATAGCCCTCTATGGGCTTCCAAATATCGCTTTGCCAATTCCACAAAAACAACCTTAGCGAAAGGCTTCTTAAAGGGAAAGATGTAACTCTGTGAGATGAATTAACAGAACACAGAGCAGTTTCTCAGAAAGCTTCTTTCCAGTTTTGAACGGAAGATAATTCCTTTTTCACCATAGGCCTCTATGGGCTTCCAAATATCCCTTTGCCAATTCCACAAGAACAGCCTTAGCGAAAGGCTTCTTGAAGGGAAAGATGTAACTCTGTGAGATGAATTCACAGAACACAGAGCAGTTTCTCAGAAAGCTTCTTTCCAGTTTTGAACGGAAGATATTTCCTTTTTCACCATAGCCCTCTATGGGCTTCGAAATATCCCTTTGCCAATTCCACAAGAACAGCCTTAGCGAAAGGCTTCTTGAAGGGAAAGATGTAACTCTGTGAGATGAATTCACAGAACACAGAGCAGTTTCTCAGAAAGCTTCTTTCCAGTTTTGAACGGAAGATATTTCCTTTTTCACCATAGCCCTCTATGGGCTTCCAAATATCCCTTTGCCAATTCCACAAGAACAGCCTTAGCGAAAGGCTTCTTGAAGGGAAAGATGTAACTCTGTGAGATGAATTCACAGAACACAGAGCAGTTTCTCAGAAAGCTTCTTTCCAGTTTTGAACGGAAGATATTTCCTTTTTCACCATAGCCCTCTATGGGCTTCCAAATATCCCTTTGCCAATTCCTCAAGAACAGCCTTAGCGAAAGGCTTCTTGAAGGGAAAGATGTAACTCTGTGAGATGAATTAACAGAACACAGAGCAGTTTCTCAGAAAGCTTCTTTCCAGTTTTGAACGGAAGATATTTCCTTTTTCACCATAGCCCTCTATGGGCTTCCAAATATACCTTTGCCAATTCCACAAGAACAGCCTTAGCGAAACGCTTCTTGAAGGGAAAGATGTAACTCTGTGAGATGAATTCACAGAACACAGAGCAGTTTCTCAGAAAGCTTCTTTCCAGTTTTGAACGGAAGATATTTCCTTTTTCACCATAGCCCTCTATGGGCTTCCAAATATACCTTTGCCAATTTCACAAGAGCAGCCTTAGCGAAACGCTTCTTGAAGGGAAAGATGTAACTCTGTGAGATGAATTCACAGAACACAGAGCAGTTTCTCAGAAAGCTTCTTTCCAGTTTTGAACGGAAGATATTTCCTTTATCACCATAGGCCTCTATGGGCTTCCAAATATCCCTTTGCCAATTCCACAAGAACAGCCTTAGCGTAAGGCTTCTTGAAGAGAAAGATGTAACTCTGTGAGATGAATTCACAGAACACAGAGCACTTTCTCAGAAAGCTTCTTTCCAGTTTTGAACGGAAGATATTTCCTTTTTCACCATAGCCCGCTATGGGCTTCCAAATATTCCTTTGCCAATTCCACAAGAACAGCCTTAGCGAAAGGCTTCTTGAAGGGAAAGATGTAACTCTGTGAGATGAATTCACAGAACACAGAGCAGTTTCTCAGAAAGCTTCTTTCCAGTTTTGAACGGAAGATATTTCCTTTTTCACCATAGGCCTCTATGGGCTTCCAAATATCCCTTTGCCAATTCCACAAGAACAGCCTTAGCGAAAGGCTTCTTGAAGGGAAAGATGTAACTCTGTGAGATGAATTAACAGAACACAGAGCAGTTTCTCAGAAAGCTTCTTTCCAGTTTTGAACGGAAGATATTTCCTTTTTCACCATAGCCCTATATGGGCTTCCAAATATCGCTTTGCCAATTCCACAAGAACAGCCTTAGCGAAAGGCTTCTTGAAGGGAAAGATGTACCTCTGTGAGATGAATTAACAGAACACTGAGCAGTTTCTCAGAAAGCTTCTTTCCAGTTTTGAACGGAAGATATTTCCTTTTTCTCCATAGCCGTCTATGGGCTTCCAAGTATCGCTTTGCCAATTCCACAAGAACAGCCTTAGCGAAAGGCTTCTTAAAGGGAAAGATGTAACTCTGTGAGATGAATTAACAGAACACAGAGCAGTTTCTCAGAAAGCTTCTTTCCAGTTTTGAACGGAAGATATTTCCTTTTTCACCATAGCCCTCTATGGGCTTCCAAATATCCCTTTGCCAATTCCACAAGAACAGCCTTAGCGAAAGGCTTCTTGAAGGCAAAGATGTAACTCTCTAGATGAATTCACAGAACACAGAGCAGTTTCTCAGAAAGCTTCTTTCCAGTTTTGAACGGAAGATATTTCCTTTTTCACCATAGCCCGCTATGGGCTTCCAAATATCCCTTTGCCAATTCCACAAGAACAGCCTTAGCGAAAGGCTTCTTGAAGGGAAAGATGTACCTCTGTGAGATGTATTAACAAAACACAGAGCAGTTTCTCAGAAAGCTTCTTTCCAGTTTTGAACGGAAGATATTTCCTTTTTCACCATAGCCCTCTATGGGCTTCCAAATATCCCTTTGCCAATTCCACAAGAACAGCCTTAGCGAAAGGCTCCTTGAAGGGAAAGATGTAACTCTGTGAGATGAATTAACAGAACACAGAGCAGTTTCTCAGAAAGCTTCTTTCCAGTTTTGAACGGAAGATATTTCCTTTTCCACCGTAGCCCTCTATGGGCTACCAAATATCCCTTTGCCAATTCCACAAGAACAGCCTTAGCGAAAGGCTTCTTGAAGGGAAAGATGTAACTCTCTAGATGAATTCACAGAACACAGAGCAGTTTCTCAGAAAGCTTCTTTCCAGTTTTGAACGGAAGACATTTCCTTTTTCACCATAGCCCTCTATGGGCTTCCAAATATCGCTTTGCCAATTCCACAAGAACAGCCTTAGCGAAAGGCTTCTTGAAGCTAAAGATGTAACTCTGTGAGATGAATTCACAGAACCCAGAGCAGTTTCTCAGAAAGCTTCTTTCCAGTTTTCAACGGAAGATATTTCCTTTTTCACCATAGCCGTCTAGGGGCTTCGAAATATCCCTTTGCCAATTCCTCAAGAACAGCCTTAGCGAAAGGCTTCTTGAAGGGAAAGATGTAACTCTGTGAGATGAATTAACAGAACACAGAGCAGTTTCTCAGAAAGCTTCTTTCCAGTTTTGAACGGAAGATATTTCCTTTTTCACCATAGCCGTCTATGGGCTTGCAAATATCCCTTTGCCAATTCCACAAGAACAGCCTTAGCGAAAGGCTTCTTGAAGGGAAAGATGTAACTCTGTGAGATGAATTCACAGAACACAGAGCAGTTTCTCAGAAAGCTTCTTTCCAGTTTTGAACGGAAGATATTTCCTTCTTCACCATAGCCGTCTATGGGCTTGCAAATATCCGTTTGCCAATTCCACAAGAACAGCCTTAGCGAAAGGCTTCTTGAAGGGAAAGATGTAACTCTGTGATATGAATTCACAGAACACAGAGCAGTTTCTCAGAAAGCTTCTTTCCAGTTTTGAACGGAAGATATTTCCTTTTTCACCATAGCCCTCTATGGGCTTAAAAATATCCCCTTGCCAATTCCACAAGAACAGCCTTAGCGAAAGGCTTCTTGAAGGGAAAGATGTAACTCTGTGAGATGAATTAACAGAACACAGAGCTGTTTCTCAGAAAGCTTCTTTCCAGTTTTGAACGGAAGATATTTCCTTTTTCACCATAGCCGTCTATGGGCTTCGAAATATCCCTTTGCCAATTCCACAAGAACAGCCTTAGCGAAAGGCTTCTTGAAGGGAAAGATGTAACTCTGTGAGATGAATTAACAGAACACAGAGCAGTTTCTCAGAAAGCTTCTTTCCAGTTTTGAATGGAAGATATTTCCTTTTTCACCATAGCCCTCTATGGGCTTCCAAATATCCCTTTGCCAATTCCACAAAAGCAGCCTTAGCGAAAGGCTTCTTGAAGGGAAAGATGTAACTCTGTGAGATGAATTAACAGAACACAGAGCAGTTTCTCAGAAAGCTTCTTTCCAGTTTTGAACGGAAGATATTTCCTTTTTCACCATAGCCCTCTATGGGCTTCCAAATATCCCTTTGCCAATTCCACAAGAACAGCCTTAGCGAAAGGCTTCTTGAAGGGAAAGATGTAACTCTGTGAGATGAATTCACAGAACACAGAGCAGTTTCTCAGAAAGCTTCTTTCCAGTTTTGAACGGAAGATATTTCCTTTTTCACCATAGCCGTCTATGTTCTTTGAAATATCCCTTTGCGAATTCCTCAAGAACAGCCTTAGCGAAAGGCTTCTTGAAGGGAAAGATGTAACTCTGTGAGATGAATTCACAGAACACAGAGCAGTTTCTCAGAAAGCTTCTTTCCAGTTTTGAACGGAAGATATTTCCTTTTTCACCATAGCCGTCTATGGGCTTGCAAATATCCCTTAGCCAATTCCATAAGAACAGCCTTAGCGAAAGGCTTCTTGAAGGGAAAGATGTAACTCTGTGAGATGAATTCACAGAACACAGAGCAGTTTCTCAGAAAGCTTCTTTCCAGTTTTGAACGGAAGATATTTCCTTTTTCACCATAGCCCTCTATGTGCTTCCAAATATCCCTTTGCCAATTCCACAAGAACAGCCTTAGCGAAAGGCTTCTTGAAGGGAAAGATGTAACTCTGTGAGATGAATTCACAGAACACAGAGCAGTTTCTCAGAAAGCTTCTTTCCACTTTTGAACGGAAGATATTTCCTTTTTCACCATAGCCCTCTATGGGCTTCCAAATATCCCTTTGCCAATTCCACAAGAACAGCCTTAGCGAAAGGCTCTTGAAGGGAAAGATGTAACTCTGTGAGATGAATTCACAGAACACAGAGCAGTTTCTCAGAAAGCTTCTTTCCAGTTTTGAACGGAAGGTGTCTCCTTTTTCACCATATCCCTCTATGGGCTTCCAAATATCCCTTTGCGAATTCCACAAAAACAGACTTAGCGAAAGGCTTCTTGAAGGGAAAGATGTAACTCTGTGAGATGAATTGACAGAACACAGAGCAGTTTCTCAGAAAGCTTCTTTCCAGTTTTGAACGGAAGATATTTCCTTTTTCACCATAGCCCTCTATGGGCTTAAAAATATCCCTTTACCAATTCCACAAGAACAGCCTTAGCGAAAGGCTTCTTGAAGGGAAAGATGTAACTCTGTGAGATGAATTTACAGAACACAAAGCAGTTTCTCAGAAAGCTTCTTTCCAGTTTTGAACGGAAGATATTTCCTTTTTCACCATAGCCCTCTATGGGCTTCGAAATATCCCTTTGCCAATTCCTCAAGAACAGCCTTAGCGAAAGGCTTCTTGAAGGGAAAGATGTAACTCTGTGAGATGAATTAACAGAACACAGAGCAGTTTCTCAGAAAGCTTCTTTCCAGTTTTGAACGGAAGATATTTCTTTTTCACCATAGCCGTCTAAGGGCTTGCAATATCCCTTTGCCAATTCCACAAGAACAGCCTTAGCGAAAGGCTTCTTGAAGGGAAAGATGTAACTCTGTGAGATGAATTCACAGAACACAGAGCAGTTTCTCAGAAAGCTTCTTTCCAGTTTTGAACGGAAGATATTTCCTTCTTCACCATAGCCGTCTATGGGCTTGCAAATATCCCTTTGCCAATTCCACAAGAACAGCCTTAGCGAAAGGATTCTTGAAGGGAAAGATGTAACTCTGTGAGGTGAATTCACAGAACACAGAGCAGTTGCTCAGAAAGCTTCTTTCCAGTTTTGAACGGAAGATATTTCCTTTTTCACCATAGCCCTCTATGGGCTTCCAAATATCACTTTGCCAATTCCACAAGAACAGCCTTAGCGAAAGGCTTCTTGAAGGGAAAGATGTAACTCTGTGAGATGAATTAACAGAACACAGAGCAGTTTCTCAGAAAGCTTCTTTCCAGTTTTGAACGGAAGATATTTCCTTTTTCACCATAGCCCTCTATGGGCTTCCAAATATCCCTTTGCCAATTCCACAAGAACAGCCTTAGCGAAAGGCTTCTTGAAGGGAAAGATGTAACTCTGTGAGATGAAATGACAGAACACAGGGCAGTTTCTCAGAAAGCTTCTTTCCAGTTTTTAACGGAAGATATTTCCTTTTTCACCATAGCCCTCTATGGGCTTCCAAATATCCCTTTGCCAATTCCACAAGAACAGCCTTAGCGAAAGGCTTCTTGAAGGGAAAGATGTAACTCTGTGAGATGAATTAACAGAACACAGAGCAGTTTCTCAGAAAGCTTCTTTCCAGTTTTTAACGGAAGATATTTCCTTTTTCACCATAGCCATCTATGGGCTTCCAAATATCCCTTTGCCAATTCCACAAGAACAGCCTTAGCGAAAGGCTTCTTGAAGGGAAAGATGTAACTCTGTGAGATGAATTAACAGAACACAGAACAGTTTCTCAGAAAGCTTCTTTCCAGTTTTGAACGGAAGATATTTCCTTTTTCACCATATCCCTCTATGGGCTTCCAAATATCCCTTTGCCAATTCCACAAGAACAGCCTTAGCGAAAGGCTTCTTGAAGGGAAAGATGTAACTCTGTGAGATGAATTAACAGAACACAGAGCAGTTTCTCAGAAAGCTTCTTTCCAGTTTTGAACGGAAGATATTTCCTTTTTCACCATAGCCCTCTATGGGCTTCCAAATATCCCTTTGCCAATTCCACAAGAACAGCCTTTGCGAAAGGCTTCTTGAAGGAAAAGATGTAACTCTGTGAGATGAATTAACAGAACACAGAGTAGTTTCTCAGAAAGCTTCTTTCCAGTTTGGAACGGAAGATATTTCCTTTTTCTCCATAGGCCTCTATGGGCTTCCAAATATCGCTTTGCCAATTCCACAAGAACAGCCTTAGCGAAAGGCTTCTTGAAGGGAAAGATGTAACTCTGTGAGATGAATTAACAGAACACAGAACAGTTTCTCAGAAAGCTTCTTTCCAGTTTTGAACGGAAGATATTTCCTTTTTCACCATAGGCCTCTATGGGCTTCCAAATATCTGAATTAACAGAACACAGAGCAATTTCTCAGAAAGCTTCTTTCCAGTTTTGAACGGAAGATATTTCCTTTTTCACAATAGCCCTCTATGGGCTTCCAAATATCCTTTTGCCAATTCCACAAGAACAGCCTTAGCGAAAGGCTCTTGAAGGGAAAGATGTAACTCTGTGAGATGAATTAACAGAACACAGAGCAGTTTCTCAGAAAGCTTCTTTCCAGTTTTGAACGGAAGGTATCTCCTTTTTCACCATATCCCTCTATGGGCTTCCAAATATCCCTTTGCGAATTCCACAAAAACAGCCTTAGCGAAAGGCTTCTTGAAGGGAAAGATGTAACTCTGTGAGATGAATTGACAGAACACAGAGCAGTTTCTCAGAAAGCTTCTTTCCAGTTTTTAACGGAAGATATTTCCTTTTTCACCATAGCCCTCTATGGGCTTAAAAATATCCCTTTACCAATTCCACAAGAACAGCCTTAGCGAAAGGCTTCTTGAAGGGAAAGATGTAACTCTGTGAGATGAATTAACAGAACACAAAGCAGTTTCTCAGAAAGCTTCTTTCCAGTTTTGAACGGAAGATATTTCCTTTTTCACCATAGCCCTCTATGGGCTTCGAAATATCCCTTTGCCAATTCCTCAAGAACAGCCTTAGCGAAAGGCTTTTTGAAGGGAAAGATGTAACTCTGTGAGATGAATTAACAGAACACAGAGCAGTTTCTCAGAAAGCTTCTTTCCAGTTTTGAACGGAAGATATTTCCTTTTTCACCATAGCCGTCTAAGGGCTTGCAAATATCCCTTTGCCAATTCCACAAGAACAGCCTTAGCGAAAGGCTTCTTGAAGGGAAAGATGTAACTCTGTGAGATGAATTCACAGAACACAGAGCAGTTTCTCAGAAAGCTTCTTTCCAGTTTTGAACGGAAGATATTTCCTTCTTCACCATAGCCTTCTATGGGCTTCCAAATATCCCTTTGCCAATTCCACAAGAACAGCCTTAGCGAAAGGCTTCTTGAAGAGAAAGATGTAACCCTGTGAGATGAAATGACAGAACACAGAGCAGTTTCTCAGAAAGCTTCTTTCCAGTTTTTAACGGAAGATATTTCCTTTTTCACCATAGCCCTCTATGGGCTTCCAAATATTCCTTTGCCAATTCCACAAGAACAGCCTTAGCGAAAGGCTTCTTGAAGGGAAAGATGTAACTCTGTGAGATGAATTCACAGAACACAGAGCAGTTTCTCAGAAAGCTTCTTTCCAGTTTTGAACGGAAGATATTTCCTTTTTCACCATAGCCCTCTATGGGCTTCCAAATATCCCTTTGCCAATTCCACAAGAACAGCCTTAGCGAAAGGCTTCTTGAAGGGAAAGATGTAACTCTGTGAGATGAATTAACAGAACACAGAGCAGTTTCTCAGAAAGCTTCTTTCCAGTTTTGAACGGAAGATATTTCCTTTTTCACCATAGCCCTATATGGGCTTCCAAATATCGCTTTGCCAATTCCACAAGAACAGCCTTAGCGAAAGGCTTCTTGAAGGGAAAGATGTACCTCCGTGAGATGAATTAACAAAACACTGAGCAGTTTCTCAGAAAGCTTCTTTCCAGTTTTGAACGGAAGATATTTCCTTTTTCTCCATAGCCGTCTATGGGCTTCCAAGTATCGCTTTGCCAATTCCACAAGAACAGCCTTAGAGAAAGGCTTCTTAAAGGGAAAGATGTAACTCTGTGAGATGAATTAACAGAACACAGAGCAGTTTCTCAGAAAGCTTCTTTCCAGTTTTGAACGGAAGATATTTCCTTTTTCACCATAGCCCTCTATGGGCTTCCAAATATCCCTTTGCCAATTCCACAAGAACAGCCTTAGCGAAAGGCTTCTTGAAGGGAAAATGTAACTCTGTAGATGAATTCACAGAACACAGAGCAGTTTCTCAGAAAGCTTCTTTCCAGTTTTGAACGGAAGATATTTCCTTTTTCACCATAGCCCGCTATGGGCTTCCAAATATCCCTTTGCCAATTCCACAAGAACAGCCTTAGCGAAAGGCTTCTTGAAGGGAAAGATGTACCTCTGTGAGATGTATTAACAAAACACAGAGCAGTTTCTCAGAAAGCTTCTTTCCAGTTTTGAACGGAAGATATTTCCTTTTTCACCATAGCCCTCTATGGGCTTCCAAATATCCCTTTGCCAATTCCACAAGAACAGCCTTAGCGAAAGGCTCCTTGAAGGGAAAGATGTAACTCTGTGAGATGAATTAACAGAACACAGAGCAGTTTCTCAGAAAGCTTCTTTCCAGTTTTGAACGGAAGATATTTCCTTTTCCACCGTAGCCCTCTATGGGTTACCAAATATCCCTTTGCCAATTCCACAAGAACAGCCTTAGCGAAAGGCTTCTTGAAGGGAAAGATGTAACTCTGTAGATGAATTCACAGAACACAGAGCAGTTTCTCAGAAAGCTTCTTTCCAGTTTTGAACGGAAGATATTTCCTTTTTCACCATAGCCCTCTATGGGCTTCCAAATATCGCTTTGCCAATTCCACAAGAACAGCCTTAGCGAAAGGCTTCTTGAAGCTAAAGATGTAACTCTGTGAGATGAATTCACAGAACCCAGAGCAGTTTCTCAGAAAGCTTCTTTCCAGTTTTCAACGGAAGATATTTCCTTTTTCACCATAGCCGTCTAGGGGCTTCGAAATATCCCTTTGCCAATTCCTCAAGAACAGCCTTAGCGAAAGGCTTCTTGAAGGGAAAGATGTAACTCTGTGAGATGAATTAACAGAACACAGAGCAGTTTCTCAGAAAGCTTCTTTCCAGTTTTGAACGGAAGATATTTCCTTTTTCACCATAGCCGTCTATGGGCTTGCAAATATCCCTTTGCCAATTCCACAAGAACAGCCTTAGCGAAAGGCTTCTTGAAGGGAAAGATGTAACTCTGTGAGATGAATTCACAGAACACAGAGCAGTTTCTCAGAAAGCTTCTTTCCAGTTTTGAACGGAAGATATTTCCTTCTTCACCATAGCCGTCTATGGGCTTGCAAATATCCGTTTGCCAATTCCACAAGAACAGCCTTAGCGAAAGGCTTCTTGAAGGGAAAGATGTAACTCTGTGATATGAATTCACAGAACACAGAGCAGTTTCACAGAAAGCTTCTTTCCAGTTTTGAACGGAAGATATGTCCT
Source organism: Chlorocebus sabaeus (assembly GCF_047675955.1). Lineage (NCBI taxonomy): Eukaryota > Metazoa > Chordata > Mammalia > Primates > Cercopithecidae > Chlorocebus > Chlorocebus sabaeus. The sequence goes on from NW_027327570.1 coordinate 1,822,011, forward strand.
TTTTCACCATAGCCGTCTATGGGCTTCGAAATATCCCTTTGCCAATTCCACAAGAACAGCCTTAGCGAAAGGCTTCTTGAAGGGAAAGATGTAACTCTGTGAGATGAATTAACAGAACCCAGAGCAGTTTCTCAGAAAGCTTCTTTCCAGTTTTGAACGGAAGATATTTCCTTTTTCACCATAGCCCTCTATGGGCTTCCAAATATCCCTTTGCCAATTCCACAAAAGCAGCCTTAGCGAAAGGCTTCTTGAAGGGAAAGATGTAACTCTGTGAGATGAATTAACAGAACACAGAGCAGTTTCTCAGAAAGCTTCTTTCCAGTTTTGAACGGAAGATATTTCCTTTTTCACCATAGCCGTCTATGGGCTTCGAAATATCCCTTTGCCAATTCCACAAGAACAGCCTTAGCGAAAGGCTTCTTGAAGGGAAAGATGTAACTCTGTGAGATGAATTAACAGAACACAGAGCAGTTTCTCAGAAAGCTTCTTTCCAGTTTTGAACGGAAGATATTTCCTTTTTCAACATAGCCCTCTATGGGCTTCCAAATATCCCTTTGCCAATTCCACAAAAGCAGCCTTAGCGAAAGGCTTCTTGAAGGGAAAGATGTAACTCTGTGAGATGAATTAACAGAACACAGAGCAGTTTCTCAGAAAGCTTCTTTCCAGTTTTGAACGGAAGATATTTCCTTTTTCACCATAGCCGTCTATGGGCTTCGAAATATCCCTTTGCCAATTCCACAAGAACAGCCTTAGCGAAAGGCTTCTTGAAGGGAAAGATGTAACTCTGTGAGATGAATTGACAGAACACAGAGCAGTTTCTCAGAAAGCTTCTTTCCAGTTTTGAACGGAAGATATTTCCTTTTTCACCATAGCCCTCTATGGGCTTAAAAATATCCCTTTACCAATTCCACAAGAACAGCCTTAGCGAAAGGCTTCTTGAAGGGAAAGATGTAACTCTGTGAGATGAATTTACAGAACACAAAGCAGTTTCTCAGAAAGCTTCTTTCCAGTTTTGAACGGAAGATATTTCCTTTTTCACCATAGCCCTCTATGGGCTTCGAAATATCCCTTTGCCAATTCCTCAAGAACAGCCTTAGCGAAAGGCTTCTTGAAGGGAAAGATGTAACTCTGTGAGATGAATTAACAGAACACAGAGCAGTTTCTCAGAAAGCTTCTTTCCAGTTTTGAACGGAAGATATTTCCTTTTCCACCGTAGCCCTCTATGGGTTACCAAATATCCCTTTGCCAATTCCACAAGAACAGCCTTAGCGAAAGGCTTCTTGAAGGGAAAGATGTAACTCTGTAGATGAATTCACAGAACACAGAGCAGTTTCTCAGAAAGCTTCTTTCCAGTTTTGAACGGAAGATATTTCCTTTTTCACCATAGCCCTCTATGGGCTTCCAAATATCGCTTTGCCAATTCCACAAGAACAGCCTTAGCGAAAGGCTTCTTGAAGCTAAAGATGTAACTCTGTGAGATGAATTCACAGAACCCAGAGCAGTTTCTAAGAAAGCTTCTTTCCAGTTTTCAACGGAAGATATTTCCTTTTTCACCATAGCCGTCTAGGGGCTTCGAAATATCCCTTTGCCAATTCCTCAAGAACAGCCTTAGCGAAAGGCTTCTTGAAGGGAAAGATGTAACTCTGTGAGATGAATTAACAGAACACAGAGCAGTTTCTCAGAAAGCTTCTTTCCAGTTTTGAACGGAAGATATTTCCTTTTTCACCATAGTCGTCTATGGGCTTGCAAATATCCCTTTGCCAATTCCACAAGAACAGCCTTAGCGAAAGGCTTCTTGAAGGGAAAGATGTAACTCTGTGAGATGAATTCACAGAACACAGAGCAGTTTCTCAGAAAGCTTCTTTCCAGTTTTGAACGGAAGATATTTCCTTCTTCACCATAGCCGTCTATGGGCTTGCAAATATCCGTTTGCCAATTCCACAAGAACAGCCTTAGCGAAAGGCTTCTTGAAGGGAAAGATGTAACTCTGTGATATGAATTCACAGAACACAGAGCAGTTTCTCAGAAAGCTTCTTTCCAGTTTTGAACGGAAGATATTTCCTTTTTCACCATAGCCGTCTATGGGCTTGGAAATATCCCTTTGCCAATTCCACAAGAACAGCCTTAGCGAAAGGCTTCTTGAAGGGAAAGATGTAACTCTGTGAGATGAATTAACAGAACACAGAGCAGTTTCTCAGAAAGCTTCTTTCCAGTTTTGAACGGAAGATATTTCCTTTTTCAACATAGCCCTCTATGGGCTTCCAAATATCCCTTTGCCAATTCCACAAAAGCAGCCTTAGCGAAAGGCTTCTTGAAGGGAAAGATGTAACTCTGTGAGATGAATTAACAGAACACAGAGCAGTTTCTCAGAAAGCTTCTTTCCAGTTTTGAACGGAAGATATTTCCTTTTTCAACATAGCCCTCTATGGGCTTCCAAATATCCCTTTGCCAATTCCACAAAAGCAGCCTTAGCGAAAGGATTCTTGAAGGGAAAGATGTAACTCTGTGAGATGAATTAACAGAACACAGAGCAGTTTCTCAGAAAGCTTCTTTCCAGTTTTGAACGGAAGATATTTCCTTTTTCACCATAGCCCTCTATGGGCTTCCAAATATCCCTTTGCCAATTCCACAAGAACAGCCTTAGCGAAAGGCTTCTTGAAGGGAAAGATGTAACTCTGTGAGATGAATTCACAGAACACAGAGCAGTTTCTCAGAAAGCTTCTTTCCAGTTTTGAACGGAAGATATTTCCTTTTTCACCATAGCCGTCTATGTTCTTTGAAATATCCCTTTGCGAATTCCTCAAGAACAGCCTTAGCGAAAGGCTTCTTGAAGGGAAAGATGTAACTCTGTGAGATGAATTCACAGAACACAGAGCAGTTTCTCAGAGAGCTTCTTTCCAGTTTTGAACGGAAGATATTTCCTTTTTCACCGTAGCCGTCTATGGGCTTGCAAATATCCCTTAGCCAGTTCCATAAGAACAGCCTTAGCGAAAGGCTTCTTGAAGGGAAAGATGTAACTCTGTGAGATGAATTCACAGAACACAGAGCAGTTTCTCAGAAAGCTTCTTTCCAGTTTTGAACGGAAGATATTTCCTTCTTCACCATAGCCGTCTATGGGCTTGCAAATATCCCTTTGCCAATTCCACAAGAACAGCCTTAGCGAAAGGATTCTTGAAGGGAAAGATGTAACTCTGTGAGGTGAATTCACAGAACACAGAGCAGTTTCTCAGAAAGCTTCTTTCCAGTTTTGAACGGAAGATATTTCCTTTTTCACCATAGGCCTCTATGGGCTTCCAAATATCGCTTTGCCAATTCCACAAGAACAGCCTTAGCGAAAGGCTTCTTGAAGGGAAAGATGTAACTCTGTGAGATGAATTAACAGAACACAGAGCAGTTTCTCAGAAAGCTTCTTTCCAGTTTTGAACGGAAGATATTTCCTTTTTCACCATAGCCCTCTATGGGCTTCCAAATATCCCTTTGCCAATTCCACAAGAACAGCCTTAGCGAAAGGCTTTTTGAAGAGAAAGATGTAACTCTGTGAGATGAAATGACAGAACACAGGGTAGTTTCTCAGAAAGGTTCTTTCCAGTTTTTAACGGAAGATATTTCCTTTTTCACCATAGCCCTCTATGGGCTTCCAAATATCCCTTTGCCAATTCCACAAGAACAGCCTTAGCGAAAGGCTTCTTGAAGGGAAAGATGTAACTCTGTGAGATGAATTAACAGAACACAGAGCAGTTTCTCAGAAAGCTTCTTTCCAGTTTTGAACGGAAGATATTTCCATTTTTACCATAGGCCTCTATGGGCTTCCAAATATCCCTTTGCCAATTCCACAAGAACAGCCTTAGCGAAAGGCTTCCTGAAGGGAAAGATGTAACTCTGTGAGATGAATTCACAGAACACAGAGCAGTTTCTCAGAAAGCTTCTTTCCAGTTTTGAACGGAAGATATTTCCTTTTTCAGCATAGCCCTCTATGGGCTTCCAAATATCCCTTTGCCAATTCCACAAGAACAGCCTTAGCGAAAGGCTTCTTGAAGGGAAAGATGTAACTCTGTGAGATGAATTAACAGAACACAGAGCAGTTTCTCAGAAAGCTTCTTTCCAGTTTTTAACGGAAGATATTTCCTTTTTCACCATAGCCATCTATGGGCTTCCAAATATCCCTTTGCCAATTCCACAAGAACAGCCTTAGCGAAAGGCTTCTTGAAGGGAAAGATGTAACTCTGTGAGATGAATTAACAGAACACAGAACAGTTTCTCAGAAAGCTTCTTTCCAGTTTTGAACGGAAGATATTTCCTTTTTCACCATATCCCTCTATGGGCTTCCAAATATCCCTTTGCCAATTCCACAAGAACAGCCTTAGCGAAAGGCTTCTTGAAGGGAAAGATGTAACTCTGTGAGATGAATTAACAGAACACAGAGCAGTTTCTCAGAAAGCTTCTTTCCAGTTTTGAACGGATTATATTTCCTTTTTCACCATAGCCCTCTATGGGCTTCCAAATATCCCTTTGCCAATTCCACAAGAACAGCCTTTGCGAAAGGCTTCTTGAAGGAAAAGATGTAACTCTGTGAGATGAATTAACAGAACACAGAGTAGTTTCTCAGAAAGCTTCTTTCCAGTTTGGAACGGAAGATATTTCCTTTTTCACCATAGGCCTCTATGGGCTTCCAAATATCGCTTTGCCAATTCCACAAGAACAGCCTTAGCGAAAGGCTTCTTGAAGGGAAAGATGTAACTCTGTGAGATGAATTAACAGAACACAGAACAGTTTCTCAGAAAGCTTCTTTCCAGTTTTGAACGGAAGATATTTCCTTTTTCACCATAGGCCTCTATGGGCTTCCAAATATCTGAATTAACAGAACACAGAGCAGTTTCTCAGAAAGCTTCTTTCCAGTTTTGAACGGAAGATATTTCCTTTTTCACAATAGCCCTCTATGGGCTTCCAAATATCCTTTTGCCAATTCCACAAGAACAGCCTTAGCGAAAGGCTCTTGAAGGGAAAGATGTAACTCTGTGAGATGAATTAACAGAACACAGAGCAGTTTCTCAGAAAGCTTCTTTCCAGTTTTGAACGGAAGGTATCTCCTTTTTCACCATATCCCTCTATGGGCTTCCAAATATCCCTTTGCGAATTCCACAAAAACAGCCTTAGCGAAAGGCTTCTTGAAGGGAAAGATGTAACTCTGTGAGATGAATTGACAGAACACAGAGCAGTTTCTCAGAAAGCTTCTTTCCAGTTTTTAACGGAAGATATTTCCTTTTTCACCATAGCCCTCTATGGGCTTAAAAATATCCCTTTACCAATTCCACAAGAACAGCCTTAGCGAAAGGCTTCTTGAAGGGAAAGATGTAACTCTGTGAGATGAATTAACAGAACACAAAGCAGTTTCTCAGAAAGCTTCTTTCCAGTTTTGAACGGAAGATATTTCCTTTTTCACCATAGCCCTCTATGGGCTTCGAAATATCCCTTTGCCAATTCCTCAAGAACAGCCTTAGCGAAAGGCTTTTTGAAGGGAAAGATGTAACTCTGTGAGATGAATTAACAGAACACAGAGCAGTTTCTCAGAAAGCTTCTTTCCAGTTTTGAACGGAAGATATTTCCTTTTTCACCATAGCCGTCTAAGGGCTTGCAAATATCCCTTTGCCAATTCCACAAGAACAGCCTTAGCGAAAGGCTTCTTGAAGGGAAAGATGTAACTCTGTGAGATGAATTCACAGAACACAGAGCAGTTTCTCAGAAAGCTTCTTTCCAGTTTTGAACGGAAGATATTTCCTTTTTCACCATAGCCCTCTATGGGCTTCCAAATATCCCTTTGCCAATTCCACAAGAACAGCCTTAGCGAAAGGCCTCTTGAAGGGAAAGATGAAACTCTGTGAGATGAATTGACAGAACACAGAGCAGTTTCTCAGAAAACTTCTTTCAAGTTTTGAACGGCAGATATTTCCTTTTTCACCATAGCCCTCTATGGGCTTCCAAATATCCCTTTGCCAATTCCACAAGAACAGCCTTAGCGAAAGGCTTCTTGAAGGGAAAGATGTAACTCTGTGAGATGAATTCACAGAACACAGAGCAGTTTCTCAGAAAGCTTCTTTCCAGTTTTGAACGGAAGATATTTCCTTTTTCACCATAGCCCTCTATGGGCTTCCAAATATACCTTTGCCAATTCCACAAGAACAGCCTTAGCGAAACGCTTCTTGAAGGGAAAGATGTAACTCTGTGAGATGAATTCACAGAACACAGAGTAGTTTCTCAGAAAGCTTCTTTCTAGTTTTGAACGGAAGATATTTCCTTTTTCACCATAGGCCTCTATGGGCTTCCAAATATCCCTTTGCCAATTCCACAAGAACAGCCTTAGCGAAAGGCTTCTTGAAGGGAAAGATGTAACTCTGTGAGATGAATTAACAGAACACAGAGCAGTTTCTCAGAAAGCTTCTTTCCAGTTTTGAACGGAAGATATTTCCTTTTTCACCATAGCCCTCTATGGGCTTCCAAATATCCCTTTGCCAATTCCACAAGAACAGCCTTAGCGAAAGGCTTCTTGAAGGGAAAGATGTACCTCTGTGAGATGAATTAACAGAACACAGAGCAGTTTCTCAGAAAGCTTCTTTCCAGTTTTGAACGGAAGATATTTCCTTTTTCACCATAGCCCTCTATGGGCTTCCAAATATCCCGTTGCCAATTCCACAAGAACAGCCTTAGCGAAAGGCTACTTGAAGGGAAAGATGTAACTCTGTGAGATGAACTCACAGAACACAGAGCAGTTTCTCAGAAAGCTTCTTTCCAGTTTTGAACGGAAGATATTTCCTTTTTCACCATAGCCGTCTACGGGCTTCCAAATATCCCTTTGACAATTCCACAAGAACAGCCTTAGCGAAAGGCTTCTTGAAGGGAAAGATGTAACTCTGTGAGATGAATTAACAGAACACAGAGCAGTTTCTCAAAAAGCTTCGTTCCAGTTTTGAATGGAAGATATTTCCTTTTTCACCATAGCCCTCTATGGGCTTCCAAATATCCCTCTGCCAATTCCACAAGAACAGCCTTAGCGAAAGGCTTCTTGAAGGAAAAGATGTAACTCTGTGAGATGAATTAACAGAACACAGAGCAGTTTCTCAGAAAGCTTCTTTCCAGTTTTGAACGGAAGATATTTCCTTTTACACCATAGCCCTCTATGGGCTTCCAAATATCCCTTTGCCAATTCCACAAGAACAGCCTTAGCGAAAGGCTTCTTGAAGGGAAAGATGTAACTCTGTGAGATTAATTAACAGAACACAGACCAGTTTCTCAGAAAGCTTCTTTCCAGTTTTGAACGGAAGATATTTCCTTCTTCACCATAGCCGTCTATGGGCTTGCAAATATCCCTTTGCCAATTCCACAAGAACAGCCTTAGCGAAAGGCTTCTTGAAGGGAAAGATGTAACTCTGTGAGATGAATTAACAAAACACAGAGCAGTTTCTCAGAAAGCTTCTTTCCAGTTTTGAACGGAAGATATTTCCTTTTTCACCATAGCCCTCTATGGGCTTCCAAATATCCCGTTGCCAATTCCACAAGAACAGCCTTAGCGAAAGGCTTCTTGAAGGGAAAGATGTAACTCTGTGAGATGAATTCACAGAACACAGAGCAGTTTCTAAGAAAGCTTCTTTCCAGTTTTGAACGGAAGATATTTCCTTTTTCACCATAGCCCTCTATGGGCTTCCAAATATCCCTTTGCCAATTCCACAAGAACAGCCTTAGCGAAAGGCTTCTTGAAGGGAAAGATGTAACTCTGTGAGATGAATTCACAGAACACAGAGCAGTTTCTCAGAAAGCTTCTTTCCAGTTTTGAACGGAAGATATTTCCTTTTTCACCATAGGCCTCTATGGGCTTCCAAATATCCCTTTGCCAATTCCACAAGAACAACCTTAGCGAAAGGCTTCTTGAAGGGAAAGATGCAACTCTGTGAGATGAATTAACAGAACACAGAGCAGTTTCTCAGAAAGCTTCTTTCCAGTTTTGAACGGAAGATATTTCCTTTTTCACCATAGCCCTCTATGGGCTTCCAAATATCCCTTTGCCAATTCCACAAGAATAGCCTTAGCGAAAGGCTTCTTGAAGGGAAAGATGTAACTCTGTGAGATGAATTCACAGAACACAGAGCAGTTTCTCAGAAAGCTTCTTTCCAGTTTTGAACGGAAGATATTTCCTTTTTCACCATAGCCCTCTATGGGCTTCCAAATATCCCTTTGCCAATTCCACAAGAACAGCCTTAGCGAAAGGCTTCTTGAAGGGAAAGATGTAACTCTGTGAGATGAATTAACAAAACACAGAGCAGTTTCTCAGAAAGCTTCTTTCCAGTTTTGAACGGAAGATATTTCCTTTTTCACCATAGCCCTCTATGGGCTTCCAAATATCCCTTTGCCAATTCCACAAGAACAGCCTTAGCGAAAGGCTTCTTGAAGGGAAAGATGAAACTCTGTGAGATGAATTAACAGAACACAGAGCAGTTTCTCAGAAAACTTCTTTCCAGTTTTGAACGGCAGATATTTCCTTTTTCACCATAGCCCTCTATGGGCTTCCAAATATCCCTTTGCCAATTCCACAAGAACAGCCTTAGCGAAAGGCTTCTTGAAGGGAAAGATGTAAGTCTGTGAGATGAATTCACAGAACACAGAGCAGTTTCTCAGAAAGCTTCTTTCCAGTTTTGAACGGAAGATATTTCCTTTTTCACCATAGCCCTCTATGGGCTTCCAAATATACCTTTGCCAATTACACAAGAACAGCCTTAGCGAAACGCTTCTTGAAGGGAAAGATGTAACTCTGTGAGATGTATTCACAGAACACAGAGTAGTTTCTCAGAAAGCTTCTTTCTAGTTTTGAACGGAAGATATTTCCTTTTTCACCATAGGCCTCTATGGGCTTCCAAATATCCCTTTGCCAATTCCACAAGAACAGCCTTAGCGAAAGGCTTCTTGAAGGGAAAGATGTAACTCTGTGAGATGAATTAACAGAACACAGAGCAGTTTCTCATAAAGCTTCTTTCCAGTTTTGAACGGAAGATATTTCCTTTTTCACCATAGCCCTCTATGGGCTTCCAAACATCGCTTTGCCAATTCCACAAGAACAGCCTTAGCGAAAGGCTTCTTGAAGGGAAAGATGTAACTCTGTGAGATGAATTCACAGAACACAGAGCAGTTTCTCAGAAAGCTTCTTTCCAGTTTTGAACGGAAGATATTTCCTTTTTCACCATAGCCCTCTATGGGCTTCCAAATATCGCTTTGCCAATTCCACAAAAACAACCTTAGCGAAAGGCTTCTTAAAGGGAAAGATGTAACTCTGTGAGATGAATTAACAGAACACAGAGCAGTTTCTCAGAAAGCTTCTTTCCAGTTTTGAACGGAAGATAATTCCTTTTTCACCATAGGCCTCTATGGGCTTCCAAATATCCCTTTGCCAATTCCACAAGAACAGCCTTAGCGAAAGGCTTCTTGAAGGGAAAGATGTAACTCTGTGAGATGAATTCACAGAACACAGAGCAGTTTCTCAGAAAGCTTCTTTCCAGTTTTGAACGGAAGATATTTCCTTTTTCACCATAGCCCTCTATGGGCTTCGAAATATCCCTTTGCCAATTCCACAAGAACAGCCTTAGCGAAAGGCTTCTTGAAGGGAAAGATGTAACTCTGTGAGATGAATTCACAGAACACAGAGCAGTTTCTCAGAAAGCTTCTTTCCAGTTTTGAACGGAAGATATTTCCTTTTTCACCATAGCCCTCTATGGGCTTCCAAATATCCCTTTGCCAATTCCACAAGAACAGCCTTAGCGAAAGGCTTCTTGAAGGGAAAGATGTAACTCTGTGAGATGAATTCACAGAACACAGAGCAGTTTCTCAGAAAGCTTCTTTCCAGTTTTGAACGGAAGATATTTCCTTTTTCACCATAGCCCTCTATGGGCTTCCAAATATCCCTTTGCCAATTCCTCAAGAACAGCCTTAGCGAAAGGCTTCTTGAAGGGAAAGATGTAACTCTGTGAGATGAATTAACAGAACACAGAGCAGTTTCTCAGAAAGCTTCTTTCCAGTTTTGAACGGAAGATATTTCCTTTTTCACCATAGCCCTCTATGGGCTTCCAAATATACCTTTGCCAATTCCACAAGAACAGCCTTAGCGAAACGCTTCTTGAAGGGAAAGATGTAACTCTGTGAGATGAATTCAGAGAACACAGAGCAGTTTCTCAGAAAGCTTCTTTCCAGTTTTGAACGGAAGATATTTCCTTTTTCACCATAGCCCTCTATGGGCTTCCAAATATACCTTTGCCAATTTCACAAGAGCAGCCTTAGCGAAACGCTTCTTGAAGGGAAAGATGTAACTCTGTGAGATGAATTCACAGAACACAGAGCAGTTTCTCAGAAAGCTTCTTTCCAGTTTTGAACGGAAGATATTTCCTTTATCACCATAGGCCTCTATGGGCTTCCAAATATCCCTTTGCCAATTCCACAAGAACAGCCTTAGCGTAAGGCTTCTTGAAGAGAAAGATGTAACTCTGTGAGATGAATTCACAGAACACAGAGCACTTTCTCAGAAAGCTTCTTTCCAGTTTTGAACGGAAGATATTTCCTTTTTCACCATAGCCCGCTATGGGCTTCCAAATATTCCTTTGCCAATTCCACAAGAACAGCCTTAGCGAAAGGCTTCTTGAAGGGAAAGATGTAACTCTGTGAGATGAATTCACAGAACACAGAGCAGTTTCTCAGAAAGCTTCTTTCCAGTTTTGAACGGAAGATATTTCCTTTTTCACCATAGGCCTCTATGGGCTTCCAAATATCCCTTTGCCAATTCCACAAGAACAGCCTTAGCGAAAGGCTTCTTGAAGGGAAAGATGTAACTCTGTGAGATGAATTAACAGAACACAGAGCAGTTTCTCAGAAAGCTTCTTTCCGGTTTTGAACGGAAGATATTTCCTTTTTCACCATAGCCCTATATGGGCTTCCAAATATCGCTTTGCCAATTCCACAAGAACAGCCTTAGCGAAAGGCTTCTTGAAGGGAAAGATGTACCTCTGTGAGATGAATTAACAGAACACTGAGCAGTTTCTCAGAAAGCTTCTTTCCAGTTTTGAACGGAAGATATTTCCTTTTTCTCCATAGCCGTCTATGGGCTTCCAAGTATCGCTTTGCCAATTCCACAAGAACAGCCTTAGCGAAAGGCTTCTTAAAGGGAAAGATGTAACTCTGTGAGATGAATTAACAGAACACAGAGCAGTTTCTCAGAAAGCTTCTTTCCAGTTTTGAACGGAAGATATTTCCTTTTTCACCATAGCCCTCTATGGGCTTCGAAATATCCCTTTGCCAATTCCACAAGAACAGCCTTAGCGAAAGGCTTCTTGAAGGGAAAGATGTAACTCTGTGAGATGAATTCACAGAACACAGAGCAGTTTCTCAGAAAGCTTCTTTCCAGTTTTGAACGGAAGATATTTCCTTTTTCACCATAGCCCTCTATGGGCTTCCAAATATCCCTTTGCCAATTCCACAAGAACAGCCTTAGCGAAAGGCTTCTTGAAGGGAAAGATGTAACTCTGTGAGATGAATTCACAGAACACAGAGCAGTTTCTCAGAAAGCTTCTTTCCAGTTTTGAACGGAAGATATTTCCTTTTTCACCATAGCCCTCTATGGGCTTCCAAATATCCCTTTGCCAATTCCTCAAGAACAGCCTTAGCGAAAGGCTTCTTGAAGGGAAAGATGTAACTCTGTGAGATGAATTAACAGAACACAGAGCAGTTTCTCAGAAAGCTTCTTTCCAGTTTTGAACGGAAGATATTTCCTTTTTCACCATAGCCCTCTATGGGCTTCCAAATATACCTTTGCCAATTCCACAAGAACAGCCTTAGCGAAACGCTTCTTGAAGGGAAAGATGTAACTCTGTGAGATGAATTCACAGAACACAGAGCAGTTTCTCAGAAAGCTTCTTTCCAGTTTTGAACGGAAGATATTTCCTTTTTCACCATAGCCCTCTATGGGCTTCCAAATATACCTTTGCCAATTTCACAAGAGCAGCCTTAGCGAAACGCTTCTTGAAGGGAAAGATGTAACTCTGTGAGATGAATTCACAGAACACAGAGCAGTTTCTCAGAAAGCTTCTTTCCAGTTTTGAACGGAAGATATTTCCTTTATCACCATAGGCCTCTATGGGCTTCCAAATATCCCTTTGCCAATTCCACAAGAACAGCCTTAGCGTAAGGCTTCTTGAAGAGAAAGATGTAACTCTGTGAGATGAATTCACAGAACACAGAGCACTTTCTCAGAAAGCTTCTTTCCAGTTTTGAACGGAAGATATTTCCTTTTTCACCATAGCCCGCTATGGGCTTCCAAATATTCCTTTGCCAATTCCACAAGAACAGCCTTAGCGAAAGGCTTCTTGAAGGGAAAGATGTAACTCTGTGAGATGAATTCACAGAACACAGAGCAGTTTCTCAGAAAGCTTCTTTCCAGTTTTGAACGGAAGATATTTCCTTTTTCACCATAGGCCTCTATGGGCTTCCAAATATCCCTTTGCCAATTCCACAAGAACAGCCTTAGCGAAAGGCTTCTTGAAGGGAAAGATGTAACTCTGTGAGATGAATTAACAGAACACAGAGCAGTTTCTCAGAAAGCTTCTTTCCAGTTTTGAACGGAAGATATTTCCTTTTTCACCATAGCCCTATATGGGCTTCCAAATATCGCTTTGCCAATTCCACAAGAACAGCCTTAGCGAAAGGCTTCTTGAAGGGAAAGATGTACCTCTGTGAGATGAATTAACAGAACACTGAGCAGTTTCTCAGAAAGCTTCTTTCCAGTTTTGAACGGAAGATATTTCCTTTTTCTCCATAGCCGTCTATGGGCTTCCAAGTATCGCTTTGCCAATTCCACAAGAACAGCCTTAGCGAAAGGCTTCTTAAAGGGAAAGATGTAACTCTGTGAGATGAATTAACAGAACACAGAGCAGTTTCTCAGAAAGCTTCTTTCCAGTTTTGAACGGAAGATATTTCCTTTTTCACCATAGCCCTCTATGGGCTTCCAAATATCCCTTTGCCAATTCCACAAGAACAGCCTTAGCGAAAGGCTTCTTGAAGGCAAAGATGTAACTCTCTAGATGAATTCACAGAACACAGAGCAGTTTCTCAGAAAGCTTCTTTCCAGTTTTGAACGGAAGATATTTCCTTTTTCACCATAGCCCGCTATGGGCTTCCAAATATCCCTTTGCCAATTCCACAAGAACAGCCTTAGCGAAAGGCTTCTTGAAGGGAAAGATGTACCTCTGTGAGATGTATTAACAAAACACAGAGCAGTTTCTCAGAAAGCTTCTTTCCAGTTTTGAACGGAAGATATTTCCTTTTTCACCATAGCCCTCTATGGGCTTCCAAATATCCCTTTGCCAATTCCACAAGAACAGCCTTAGCGAAAGGCTCCTTGAAGGGAAAGATGTAACTCTGTGAGATGAATTAACAGAACACAGAGCAGTTTCTCAGAAAGCTTCTTTCCAGTTTTGAACGGAAGATATTTCCTTTTCCACCGTAGCCCTCTATGGGCTACCAAATATCCCTTTGCCAATTCCACAAGAACAGCCTTAGCGAAAGGCTTCTTGAAGGGAAAGATGTAACTCTCTAGATGAATTCACAGAACACAGAGCAGTTTCTCAGAAAGCTTCTTTCCAGTTTTGAACGGAAGACATTTCCTTTTTCACCATAGCCCTCTATGGGCTTCCAAATATCGCTTTGCCAATTCCACAAGAACAGCCTTAGCGAAAGGCTTCTTGAAGCTAAAGATGTAACTCTGTGAGATGAATTCACAGAACCCAGAGCAGTTTCTCAGAAAGCTTCTTTCCAGTTTTCAACGGAAGATATTTCCTTTTTCACCATAGCCGTCTAGGGGCTTCGAAATATCCCTTTGCCAATTCCTCAAGAACAGCCTTAGCGAAAGGCTTCTTGAAGGGAAAGATGTAACTCTGTGAGATGAATTAACAGAACACAGAGCAGTTTCTCAGAAAGCTTCTTTCCAGTTTTGAACGGAAGATATTTCCTTTTTCACCATAGCCGTCTATGGGCTTGCAAATATCCCTTTGCCAATTCCACAAGAACAGCCTTAGCGAAAGGCTTCTTGAAGGGAAAGATGTAACTCTGTGAGATGAATTCACAGAACACAGAGCAGTTTCTCAGAAAGCTTCTTTCCAGTTTTGAACGGAAGATATTTCCTTCTTCACCATAGCCGTCTATGGGCTTGCAAATATCCGTTTGCCAATTCCACAAGAACAGCCTTAGCGAAAGGCTTCTTGAAGGGAAAGATGTAACTCTGTGATATGAATTCACAGAACACAGAGCAGTTTCTCAGAAAGCTTCTTTCCAGTTTTGAACGGAAGATATTTCCTTTTTCACCATAGCCCTCTATGGGCTTAAAAATATCCCCTTGCCAATTCCACAAGAACAGCCTTAGCGAAAGGCTTCTTGAAGGGAAAGATGTAACTCTGTGAGATGAATTAACAGAACACAGAGCTGTTTCTCAGAAAGCTTCTTTCCAGTTTTGAACGGAAGATATTTCCTTTTTCACCATAGCCGTCTATGGGCTTCGAAATATCCCTTTGCCAATTCCACAAGAACAGCCTTAGCGAAAGGCTTCTTGAAGGGAAAGATGTAACTCTGTGAGATGAATTAACAGAACACAGAGCAGTTTCTCAGAAAGCTTCTTTCCAGTTTTGAATGGAAGATATTTCCTTTTTCACCATAGCCCTCTATGGGCTTCCAAATATCCCTTTGCCAATTCCACAAAAGCAGCCTTAGCGAAAGGCTTCTTGAAGGGAAAGATGTAACTCTGTGAGATGAATTAACAGAACACAGAGCAGTTTCTCAGAAAGCTTCTTTCCAGTTTTGAACGGAAGATATTTCCTTTTTCACCATAGCCCTCTATGGGCTTCCAAATATCCCTTTGCCAATTCCACAAGAACAGCCTTAGCGAAAGGCTTCTTGAAGGGAAAGATGTAACTCTGTGAGATGAATTCACAGAACACAGAGCAGTTTCTCAGAAAGCTTCTTTCCAGTTTTGAACGGAAGATATTTCCTTTTTCACCATAGCCGTCTATGTTCTTTGAAATATCCCTTTGCGAATTCCTCAAGAACAGCCTTAGCGAAAGGCTTCTTGAAGGGAAAGATGTAACTCTGTGAGATGAATTCACAGAACACAGAGCAGTTTCTCAGAAAGCTTCTTTCCAGTTTTGAACGGAAGATATTTCCTTTTTCACCATAGCCGTCTATGGGCTTGCAAATATCCCTTAGCCAATTCCATAAGAACAGCCTTAGCGAAAGGCTTCTTGAAGGGAAAGATGTAACTCTGTGAGATGAATTCACAGAACACAGAGCAGTTTCTCAGAAAGCTTCTTTCCAGTTTTGAACGGAAGATATTTCCTTTTTCACCATAGCCCTCTATGTGCTTCCAAATATCCCTTTGCCAATTCCACAAGAACAGCCTTAGCGAAAGGCTTCTTGAAGGGAAAGATGTAACTCTGTGAGATGAATTCACAGAACACAGAGCAGTTTCTCAGAAAGCTTCTTTCCACTTTTGAACGGAAGATATTTCCTTTTTCACCATAGCCCTCTATGGGCTTCCAAATATCCCTTTGCCAATTCCACAAGAACAGCCTTAGCGAAAGGCTCTTGAAGGGAAAGATGTAACTCTGTGAGATGAATTCACAGAACACAGAGCAGTTTCTCAGAAAGCTTCTTTCCAGTTTTGAACGGAAGGTGTCTCCTTTTTCACCATATCCCTCTATGGGCTTCCAAATATCCCTTTGCGAATTCCACAAAAACAGACTTAGCGAAAGGCTTCTTGAAGGGAAAGATGTAACTCTGTGAGATGAATTGACAGAACACAGAGCAGTTTCTCAGAAAGCTTCTTTCCAGTTTTGAACGGAAGATATTTCCTTTTTCACCATAGCCCTCTATGGGCTTAAAAATATCCCTTTACCAATTCCACAAGAACAGCCTTAGCGAAAGGCTTCTTGAAGGGAAAGATGTAACTCTGTGAGATGAATTTACAGAACACAAAGCAGTTTCTCAGAAAGCTTCTTTCCAGTTTTGAACGGAAGATATTTCCTTTTTCACCATAGCCCTCTATGGGCTTCGAAATATCCCTTTGCCAATTCCTCAAGAACAGCCTTAGCGAAAGGCTTCTTGAAGGGAAAGATGTAACTCTGTGAGATGAATTAACAGAACACAGAGCAGTTTCTCAGAAAGCTTCTTTCCAGTTTTGAACGGAAGATATTTCTTTTTCACCATAGCCGTCTAAGGGCTTGCAATATCCCTTTGCCAATTCCACAAGAACAGCCTTAGCGAAAGGCTTCTTGAAGGGAAAGATGTAACTCTGTGAGATGAATTCACAGAACACAGAGCAGTTTCTCAGAAAGCTTCTTTCCAGTTTTGAACGGAAGATATTTCCTTCTTCACCATAGCCGTCTATGGGCTTGCAAATATCCCTTTGCCAATTCCACAAGAACAGCCTTAGCGAAAGGATTCTTGAAGGGAAAGATGTAACTCTGTGAGGTGAATTCACAGAACACAGAGCAGTTTCTCAGAAAGCTTCTTTCCAGTTTTGAACGGAAGATATTTCCTTTTTCACCACAGCCCTCTATGGGGTTCCAAATATCACTTTGCCAATTCCACAAGAACAGCCTTAGCGAAAGGCTTCTTGAAGGGAAAGATGTAACTCTGTGAGATGAATTAACAGAACACAGAGCAGTTTCTCAGAAAGCTTCTTTCCAGTTTTGAACGGAAGATATTTCCTTTTTCACCATAGCCCTCTATGGGCTTCCAAATATCCCTTTGCCAATTCCACAAGAACAGCCTTAGCGAAAGGCTTCTTGAAGGGAAAGATGTAACTCTGTGAGATGAAATGACAGAACACAGGGCAGTTTCTCAGAAAGCTTCTTTCCAGTTTTTAACGGAAGAT
This sequence comes from Chlorocebus sabaeus, assembly GCF_047675955.1. NCBI lineage: Eukaryota > Metazoa > Chordata > Mammalia > Primates > Cercopithecidae > Chlorocebus > Chlorocebus sabaeus. Next base: position 1,838,956 of record NW_027327570.1, read on the forward strand.
ATTTCCTTTTTCACCATAGCCCTCTATGGGCTTCCAAATATCCCTTTGCCAATTCCACAAGAACAGCCTTAGCGAAAGGCTTCTTGAAGGGAAAGATGTAACTCTGTGAGATGAATTAACAGAACACAGAGCAGTTTCTCAGAAAGCTTCTTTCCAGTTTTTAACGGAAGATATTTCCTTTTTCACCATAGCCATCTATGGGCTTCCAAATATCCCTTTGCCAATTCCACAAGAACAGCCTTAGCGAAAGGCTTCTTGAAGGGAAAGATGTAACTCTGTGAGATGAATTAACAGAACACAGAACAGTTTCTCAGAAAGCTTCTTTCCAGTTTTGAACGGAAGATATTTCCTTTTTCACCATATCCCTCTATGGGCTTCCAAATATCCCTTTGCCAATTCCACAAGAACAGCCTTAGCGAAAGGCTTCTTGAAGGGAAAGATGTAACTCTGTGAGATGAATTAACAGAACACAGAGCAGTTTCTCAGAAAGCTTCTTTCCAGTTTTGAACGGAAGATATTTCCTTTTTCACCATAGCCCTCTATGGGCTTCCAAATATCCCTTTGCCAATTCCACAAGAACAGCCTTTGCGAAAGGCTTCTTGAAGGAAAAGATGTAACTCTGTGAGATGAATTAACAGAACACAGAGTAGTTTCTCAGAAAGCTTCTTTCCAGTTTGGAACGGAAGATATTTCCTTTTTCTCCATAGGCCTCTATGGGCTTCCAAATATCGCTTTGCCAATTCCACAAGAACAGCCTTAGCGAAAGGCTTCTTGAAGGGAAAGATGTAACTCTGTGAGATGAATTAACAGAACACAGAACAGTTTCTCAGAAAGCTTCTTTCCAGTTTTGAACGGAAGATATTTCCTTTTTCACCATAGGCCTCTATGGGCTTCCAAATATCTGAATTAACAGAACACAGAGCAATTTCTCAGAAAGCTTCTTTCCAGTTTTGAACGGAAGATATTTCCTTTTTCACAATAGCCCTCTATGGGCTTCCAAATATCCTTTTGCCAATTCCACAAGAACAGCCTTAGCGAAAGGCTCTTGAAGGGAAAGATGTAACTCTGTGAGATGAATTAACAGAACACAGAGCAGTTTCTCAGAAAGCTTCTTTCCAGTTTTGAACGGAAGGTATCTCCTTTTTCACCATATCCCTCTATGGGCTTCCAAATATCCCTTTGCGAATTCCACAAAAACAGCCTTAGCGAAAGGCTTCTTGAAGGGAAAGATGTAACTCTGTGAGATGAATTGACAGAACACAGAGCAGTTTCTCAGAAAGCTTCTTTCCAGTTTTTAACGGAAGATATTTCCTTTTTCACCATAGCCCTCTATGGGCTTAAAAATATCCCTTTACCAATTCCACAAGAACAGCCTTAGCGAAAGGCTTCTTGAAGGGAAAGATGTAACTCTGTGAGATGAATTAACAGAACACAAAGCAGTTTCTCAGAAAGCTTCTTTCCAGTTTTGAACGGAAGATATTTCCTTTTTCACCATAGCCCTCTATGGGCTTCGAAATATCCCTTTGCCAATTCCTCAAGAACAGCCTTAGCGAAAGGCTTTTTGAAGGGAAAGATGTAACTCTGTGAGATGAATTAACAGAACACAGAGCAGTTTCTCAGAAAGCTTCTTTCCAGTTTTGAACGGAAGATATTTCCTTTTTCACCATAGCCGTCTAAGGGCTTGCAAATATCCCTTTGCCAATTCCACAAGAACAGCCTTAGCGAAAGGCTTCTTGAAGGGAAAGATGTAACTCTGTGAGATGAATTCACAGAACACAGAGCAGTTTCTCAGAAAGCTTCTTTCCAGTTTTGAACGGAAGATATTTCCTTCTTCACCATAGCCTTCTATGGGCTTCCAAATATCCCTTTGCCAATTCCACAAGAACAGCCTTAGCGAAAGGCTTCTTGAAGAGAAAGATGTAACCCTGTGAGATGAAATGACAGAACACAGAGCAGTTTCTCAGAAAGCTTCTTTCCAGTTTTTAACGGAAGATATTTCCTTTTTCACCATAGCCCTCTATGGGCTTCCAAATATTCCTTTGCCAATTCCACAAGAACAGCCTTAGCGAAAGGCTTCTTGAAGGGAAAGATGTAACTCTGTGAGATGAATTCACAGAACACAGAGCAGTTTCTCAGAAAGCTTCTTTCCAGTTTTGAACGGAAGATATTTCCTTTTTCACCATAGCCCTCTAAGGGCTTCCAAATATCCCTTTGCCAATTCCACAAGAACAGCCTTAGCGAAAGGCTTCTTGAAGGGAAAGATGTAACTCTGTGAGATGAATTAACAGAACACAGAGCAGTTTCTCAGAAAGCTTCTTTCCAGTTTTGAACGGAAGATATTTCCTTTTTCACCATAGCCCTATATGGGCTTCCAAATATCGCTTTGCCAATTCCACAAGAACAGCCTTAGCGAAAGGCTTCTTGAAGGGAAAGATGTACCTCCGTGAGATGAATTAACAAAACACTGAGCAGTTTCTCAGAAAGCTTCTTTCCAGTTTTGAACGGAAGATATTTCCTTTTTCTCCATAGCCGTCTATGGGCTTCCAAGTATCGCTTTGCCAATTCCACAAGAACAGCCTTAGAGAAAGGCTTCTTAAAGGGAAAGATGTAACTCTGTGAGATGAATTAACAGAACACAGAGCAGTTTCTCAGAAAGCTTCTTTCCAGTTTTGAACGGAAGATATTTCCTTTTTCACCATAGCCCTCTATGGGCTTCCAAATATCCCTTTGCCAATTCCACAAGAACAGCCTTAGCGAAAGGCTTCTTGAAGGGAAAGATGTAACTCTGTAGATGAATTCACAGAACACAGAGCAGTTTCTCAGAAAGCTTCTTTCCAGTTTTGAACGGAAGATATTTCCTTTTTCACCATAGCCCGCTATGGGCTTCCAAATATCCCTTTGCCAATTCCACAAGAACAGCCTTAGCGAAAGGCTTCTTGAAGGGAAAGATGTACCTCTGTGAGATGTATTAACAAAACACAGAGCAGTTTCTCAGAAAGCTTCTTTCCAGTTTTGAACGGAAGATATTTCCTTTTTCACCATAGCCCTCTATGGGCTTCCAAATATCCCTTTGCCAATTCCACAAGAACAGCCTTAGCGAAAGGCTCCTTGAAGGGAAAGATGTAACTCTGTGAGATGAATTAACAGAACACAGAGCAGTTTCTCAGAAAGCTTCTTTCCAGTTTTGAACGGAAGATATTTCCTTTTCCACCGTAGCCCTCTATGGGTTACCAAATATCCCTTTGCCAATTCCACAAGAACAGCCTTAGCGAAAGGCTTCTTGAAGGGAAAGATGTAACTCTGTAGATGAATTCACAGAACACAGAGCAGTTTCTCAGAAAGCTTCTTTCCAGTTTTGAACGGAAGATATTTCCTTTTTCACCATAGCCCTCTATGGGCTTCCAAATATCGCTTTGCCAATTCCACAAGAACAGCCTTAGCGAAAGGCTTCTTGAAGCTAAAGATGTAACTCTGTGAGATGAATTCACAGAACCCAGAGCAGTTTCTCAGAAAGCTTCTTTCCAGTTTTCAACGGAAGATATTTCCTTTTTCACCATAGCCGTCTAGGGGCTTCGAAATATCCCTTTGCCAATTCCTCAAGAACAGCCTTAGCGAAAGGCTTCTTGAAGGGAAAGATGTAACTCTGTGAGATGAATTAACAGAACACAGAGCAGTTTCTCAGAAGGCTTCTTTCCAGTTTTGAACGGAAGATATTTCCTTTTTCACCATAGCCGTCTATGGGCTTGCAAATATCCCTTTGCCAATTCCACAAGAACAGCCTTAGCGAAAGGCTTCTTGAAGGGAAAGATGTAACTCTGTGAGATGAATTCACAGAACACAGAGCAGTTTCTCAGAAAGCTTCTTTCCAGTTTTGAACGGAAGATATTTCCTTCTTCACCATAGCCGTCTATGGGCTTGCAAATATCCGTTTGCCAATTCCACAAGAACAGCCTTAGCGAAAGGCTTCTTGAAGGGAAAGATGTAACTCTGTGATATGAATTCACAGAACACAGAGCAGTTTCACAGAAAGCTTCTTTCCAGTTTTGAACGGAAGATATTTCCTTTTTCACCATAGCCGTCTATGGGCTTCGAAATATCCCTTTGCCAATTCCACAAGAACAGCCTTAGCGAAAGGCTTCTTGAAGGGAAAGATGTAACTCTGTGAGATGAATTAACAGAACACAGAGCAGTTTCTCAGAAAGCTTCTTTCCAGTTTTGAACGGAAGATATTTCCTTTTTCAACATAGCCCTCTATGGGCTTCCAAATATCCCTTTGCCAATTCCACAAAAGCAGCCTTAGCGAAAGGCTTCTTGAAGGGAAAGATGTAACTCTGTGAGATGAATTAACAGAACACAGAGCAGTTTCTCAGAAAGCTTCTTTCCAGTTTTGAACGGAAGATATTTCCTTTTTCACCATAGCCGTCTATGGGCTTCGAAATATCCCTTTGCCAATTCCACAAGAACAGCCTTAGCGAAAGGCTTCTTGAAGGGAAAGATGTAACTCTGTGAGATGAATTAACAGAACACAGAGCAGTTTCTCAGAAAGCTTCTTTCCAGTTTTGAACGGAAGATATTTCCTTTTTCACCATAGCCCTCTATGGGCTTCCAAATATCCCTTTGCCAATTCCACAAAAGCAGCCTTAGCGAAAGGCTTCTTGAAGGGAAAGATGTAACTCTGTGAGATGAATTAACAGAACACAGAGCAGTTTCTCAGAAAGCTTCTTTCCAGTTTTGAACGGAAGATATTTCCTTTTTCACCATAGCCGTCTATGGGCTTCGAAATATCCCTTTGCCAATTCCACAAGAACAGCCTTAGCGAAAGGCTTCTTGAAGGGAAAGATGTAACTCTGTGAGATGAATTGACAGAACACAGAGCAGTTTCTCAGAAAGCTTCTTTCCAGTTTTGAACGGAAGATATTTCCTTTTTCACCATAGCCCTCTATGGGCTTAAAAATATCCCTTTACCAATTCCACAAGAACAGCCTTAGCGAAAGGCTTCTTGAAGGGAAAGATGTAACTCTGTGAGATGAATTTACAGAACACAAAGCAGTTTCTCAGAAAGCTTCTTTCCAGTTTTGAACGGAAGATATTTCCTTTTTCACCATAGCCCTCTATGGGCTTCGAAATATCCCTTTGCCAATTCCTCAAGAACAGCCTTAGCGAAAGGCTTCTTGAAGGGAAAGATGTAACTCTGTGAGATGAATTAACAGAACACAGAGCAGTTTCTCAGAAAGCTTCTTTCCAGTTTTGAACGGAAGATATTTCCTTTTCCACCGTAGCCCTCTATGGGTTACCAAATATCCCTTTGCCAATTCCACAAGAACAGCCTTAGCGAAAGGCTTCTTGAAGGGAAAGATGTAACTCTGTAGATGAATTCACAGAACACAGAGCAGTTTCTCAGAAAGCTTCTTTCCAGTTTTGAACGGAAGATATTTCCTTTTTCACCATAGCCCTCTATGGGCTTCCAAATATCGCTTTGCCAATTCCACAAGAACAGCCTTAGCGAAAGGCTTCTTGAAGCTAAAGATGTAACTCTGTGAGATGAATTCACAGAACCCAGAGCAGTTTCTAAGAAAGCTTCTTTCCAGTTTTCAACGGAAGATATTTCCTTTTTCACCATAGCCGTCTAGGGGCTTCGAAATATCCCTTTGCCAATTCCTCAAGAACAGCCTTAGCGAAAGGCTTCTTGAAGGGAAAGATGTAACTCTGTGAGATGAATTAACAGAACACAGAGCAGTTTCTCAGAAAGCTTCTTTCCAGTTTTGAACGGAAGATATTTCCTTTTTCACCATAGCCGTCTATGGGCTTGCAAATATCCCTTTGCCAATTCCACAAGAACAGCCTTAGCGAAAGGCTTCTTGAAGGGAAAGATGTAACTCTGTGAGATGAATTCACAGAACACAGAGCAGTTTCTCAGAAAGCTTCTTTCCAGTTTTGAACGGAAGATATTTCCTTCTTCACCATAGCCGTCTATGGGCTTGCAAATATCCGTTTGCCAATTCCACAAGAACAGCCTTAGCGAAAGGCTTCTTGAAGGGAAAGATGTAACTCTGTGATATGAATTCACAGAACACAGAGCAGTTTCTCAGAAAGCTTCTTTCCAGTTTTGAACGGAAGATATTTCCTTTTTCACCATAGCCGTCTATGGGCTTGGAAATATCCCTTTGCCAATTCCACAAGAACAGCCTTAGCGAAAGGCTTCTTGAAGGGAAAGATGTAACTCTGTGAGATGAATTAAAAGAACACAGAGCAGTTTCTCAGAAAGCTTCTTTCCAGTTTTGAACGGAAGATATTTCCTTTTTCAACATAGCCCTCTATGGGCTTCCAAATATCCCTTTGCCAATTCCACAAAAGCAGCCTTAGCGAAAGGCTTCTTGAAGGGAAAGATGTAACTCTGTGAGATGAATTAACAGAACACAGAGCAGTTTCTCAGAAAGCTTCTTTCCAGTTTTGAACGGAAGATATTTCCTTTTTCACCATAGCCGTCTATGGGCTTCGAAATATCCCTTTGCCAATTCCACAAGAACAGCCTTAGCGAAAGGCTTCTTGAAGGGAAAGATGTAACTCTGTGAGATGAATTAACAGAACACAGAGCAGTTTCTCAGAAAGCTTCTTTCCAGTTTTGAACGGAAGATATTTCCTTTTTCAACATAGCCCTCTATGGGCTTCCAAATATCCCTTTGCCAATTCCACAAAAGCAGCCTTAGCGAAAGGCTTCTTGAAGGGAAAGATGTAACTCTGTGAGATGAATTAACAGAACACAGAGCAGTTTCTCAGAAAGCTTCTTTCCAGTTTTGAACGGAAGATATTTCCTTTTTCACCATAGCCGTCTATGGGCTTTGAAATATCCCTTTGCCAATTCCACAAGAACAGCCTTAGCGAAAGGCTTCTTGAAGGGAAAGATGTAACTCTGTGAGATGAATTAACAGAACACAGAGCAGTTTCTCAGAAAGCTTCTTTCCAGTTTTGAACGGAAGATATTTCCTTTTTCAACATAGCCCTCTATGGGCTTCCAAATATCCCTTTGCCAATTCCACAAAAGCAGCCTTAGCGAAAGGCTTCTTGAAGGGAAAGATGTAACTCTGTGAGATGAATTAACAGAACACAGAGCAGTTTCTCAGAAAGCTTCTTTCCAGTTTTGAACGGAAGATATTTCCTTTTTCACCATAGCCCTCTATGGGCTTCCAAATATCCCTTTGCCAATTCCACAAGAACAGCCTTAGCGAAAGGCTTCTTGAAGGGAAAGATGTAACTCTGTGAGATGAATTCACAGAACACAGAGCAGTTTCTCAGAAAGCTTCTTTCCAGTTTTGAACGGAAGATATTTCCTTTTTCACCATAGCCGTCTATGTTCTTTGAAATATCCCTTTGCGAATTCCTCAAGAACAGCCTTAGCGAAAGGCTTCTTGAAGGGAAAGATGTAACTCTGTGAGATGAATTCACAGAACACAGAGCAGTTTCTCAGAAAGCTTCTTTCCAGTTTTGAACGGAAGATATTTCCTTTTTCACCGTAGCCGTCTATGGGCTTGCAAATATCCCTTAGCCAGTTCCATAAGAACAGCCTTAGCGAAAGGCTTCTTGAAGGGAAAGATGTAACTCTGTGAGATGAATTCACAGAACACAGAGCAGTTTCTCAGAAAGCTTCTTTCCAGTTTTGAACGGAAGATATTTCCTTCTTCACCATAGCCGTCTATGGGCTTGCAAATATCCCTTTGCCAATTCCACAAGAACAGCCTTAGCGAAAGGATTCTTGAAGGGAAAGATGTAACTCTGTGAGGTGAATTCACAGAACACAGAGCAGTTTCTCAGAAAGCTTCTTTCCAGTTTTGAACGGAAGATATTTCCTTTTTCACCATAGGCCTCTATGGGCTTCCAAATATCGCTTTGCCAATTCCACAAGAACAGCCTTAGCGAAAGGCTTCTTGAAGGGAAAGATGTAACTCTGTGAGATGAATTAACAGAACACAGAGCAGTTTCTCAGAAAGCTTCTTTCCAGTTTTGAACGGAAGATATTTCCTTTTTCACCATAGCCCTCTATGGGCTTCCAAATATCCCTTTGCCAATTCCACAAGAACAGCCTTAGCGAAAGGCTTTTTGAAGAGAAAGATGTAACTCTGTGAGATGAAATGACAGAACACAGGGTAGTTTCTCAGAAAGGTTCTTTCCAGTTTTTAACGGAAGATATTTCCTTTTTCACCATAGCCCTCTATGGGCTTCCAAATATCCCTTTGCCAATTCCACAAGAACAGCCTTAGCGAAAGGCTTCTTGAAGGGAAAGATGTAACTCTGTGAGATGAATTAACAGAACACAGAGCAGTTTCTCAGAAAGCTTCTTTCCAGTTTTGAACGGAAGATATTTCCTTTTTTACCATAGGCCTCTATGGGCTTCCAAATATCCCTTTGCCAATTCCACAAGAACAGCCTTAGCGAAAGGCTTCCTGAAGGGAAAGATGTAACTCTGTGAGATGAATTCACAGAACACAGAGCAGTTTCTCAGAAAGCTTCTTTCCAGTTTTGAACGGAAGATATTTCCTTTTTCAGCATAGCCCTCTATGGGCTTCCAAATATCCCTTTGCCAATTCCACAAGAACAGCCTTAGCGAAAGGCTTCTTGAAGGGAAAGATGTAACTCTGTGAGATGAATTAACAGAACACAGAGCAGTTTCTCAGAAAGCTTCTTTCCAGTTTTTAACGGAAGATATTTCCTTTTTCACCATAGCCATCTATGGGCTTCCAAATATCCCTTTGCCAATTCCACAAGAACAGCCTTAGCGAAAGGCTTCTTGAAGGGAAAGATGTAACTCTGTGAGATGAATTAACAGAACACAGAACAGTTTCTCAGAAAGCTTCTTTCCAGTTTTGAACGGAAGATATTTCCTTTTTCACCATATCCCTCTATGGGCTTCCAAATATCCCTTTGCCAATTCCACAAGAACAGCCTTAGCGAAAGGCTTCTTGAAGGGAAAGATGTAACTCTGTGAGATGAATTAACAGAACACAGAGCAGTTTCTCAGAAAGCTTCTTTCCAGTTTTGAACGGATTATATTTCCTTTTTCACCATAGCCCTCTATGGGCTTCCAAATATCCCTTTGCCAATTCCACAAGAACAGCCTTTGCGAAAGGCTTCTTGAAGGAAAAGATGTAACTCTGTGAGATGAATTAACAGAACACAGAGTAGTTTCTCAGAAAGCTTCTTTCCAGTTTGGAACGGAAGATATTTCCTTTTTCACCATAGGCCTCTATGGGCTTCCAAATATCGCTTTGCCAATTCCACAAGAACAGCCTTAGCGAAAGGCTTCTTGAAGGGAAAGATGTAACTCTGTGAGATGAATTAACAGAACACAGAACAGTTTCTCAGAAAGCTTCTTTCCAGTTTTGAACGGAAGATATTTCCTTTTTCACCATAGGCCTCTATGGGCTTCCAAATATCTGAATTAACAGAACACAGAGCAGTTTCTCAGAAAGCTTCTTTCCAGTTTTGAACGGAAGATATTTCCTTTTTCACAATAGCCCTCTATGGGCTTCCAAATATCCTTTTGCCAATTCCACAAGAACAGCCTTAGCGAAAGGCTCTTGAAGGGAAAGATGTAACTCTGTGAGATGAATTAACAGAACACAGAGCAGTTTCTCAGAAAGCTTCTTTCCAGTTTTGAACGGAAGGTATCTCCTTTTTCACCATATCCCTCTATGGGCTTCCAAATATCCCTTTGCGAATTCCACAAAAACAGCCTTAGCGAAAGGCTTCTTGAAGGGAAAGATGTAACTCTGTGAGATGAATTGACAGAACACAGAGCAGTTTCTCAGAAAGCTTCTTTCCAGTTTTGAACGGAAGATATTTCCTTTTTCACCATAGCCGTCTAAGGGCTTGCAAATATCCCTTTGCCAATTCCACAAGAACAGCCTTAGCGAAAGGCTTCTTGAAGGGAAAGATGTAACTCTGTGAGATGAATTCACAGAACACAGAGCAGTTTCTCAGAAAGCTTCTTTCCAGTTTTGAACGGAAGATATTTCCTTCTTCACCATAGCCTTCTATGGGCTTCCAAATATCCCTTTGCCAATTCCACAAGAACAGCCTTAGCGAAAGGCTTCTTGAAGAGAAAGATGTAACTCTGTGAGATGAAATGACAGAACACAGAGCAGTTTCTCAGAAAGCTTCTTTCCAGTTTTTAACGGAAGATATTTCCTTTTTCACCATAGCCCTCTATGGGCTTCCAAATATCCCTTTGCCAATTCCACAAGAACAGCCTTAGCGAAAGGCTTCTTGAAGGGAAAGATGTAACTCTGTGAGATGAATTAACAGAACACAGAGCAGTTTCTCAGAAAGCTTCTTTCCAGTTTTGAACGGAAGATATTTCCTTTTTTCCCATAGGCCTCTATGGGCTTCCAAATATCCCTTTGCCAATTCCACAAGAACAGCCTTAGCGAAAGGCTTCCTGAAGGGAAAGATGTAACTCTGTGAGATGAATTCACAGAACACAGAGCAGTTTCTCAGAAAGCTTCTTTCCAGTTTTGAACGGAAGATATTTCCTTTTTCATCATAGCCCTCTATGGGCTTCCAATTATCGCTTTGCCAATTCCACAAGAACAGCCTTAGCGAAAGGCTTCTTGAAGGGAAAGATGTAACTCTGTGAGATGAATTCACAGAACACAGAGCAGTTTCTCAGAAAGCTTCTTTCCAGTTTTGAACGGAAGATATTTCCTTTTTCACCATATCCATCTATGGGCTTCCAAATATCCCTTTGCCAATTCCACAAGAACAGCCTTAGCGAAAGGCTTCTTGAAGGAAAAGATGTAACTCTGTGAGATGAATTCACAGAACACAGAGCAGTGTATCAGAAAGCTTCTTTCCAGTTTTGAACGGAAGATATTTCCTTTTTCACCATAGGCGTCTATGGGCTTCCAAATATCCCTTTGCCAATTCCACAAGAACAGCCTTAGCGTAAGGCTTCTTGAAGGGAAAGATGTAACTCTGTGATATGAATTCACAGAACACAGAGCAGTTTCTCAGAAAGCTTCTTTTCAGTTTTGAACGGAAGATATTTCCTTTTTCACCATAGCCCTCTATGGGCTTCCAAATATTCCTTTGCCAATTCCACAAGAACAGCCTTAGCGAAAGGCTTCTTGATGGGAAAGATGTAACTCTGTGAGATGAATTGACAGAACACAGAGCAGTTTCTCAGAAAGCTTCTTTCCAGTTTTGAACGGAAGATATTTCCTTTTTCACCATAGCCCTCTATGGGCTTCCAAGTATCCCTTTGCCAATTCCACAAGAACAGCCTTAGCGAAAGGCTCTTGAAGGGAAAGATGTAACTCTGTGAGATGAATTCACAGAACACAGAGCACTTTCTCAGAAAGCTTCTTTCCAGTTTTGAACGGAAGGTATCTCCCTTTTCACCATGTTCCTCTATGGGCTTCCAAATATCCCTTTGCGAATTCCACAAAAACAGCCTTAGCGAAAGGCTTCTTGAAGGGAAAGATGTAACTCTGTGAGATGAATTGACAGAACACAGAGCAGTTTCTCAGAAAGCTTCTTTCCAGTTTTGAACGGAAGATATTTCCTTTTTCACCATAGCCCTCTATGGGCTTAAAAATATCCCTTTACCAATTCCACAAGAACAGCCTTAGCGAAAGGCTTCTTGAAGGGAAAGATGTAACTCTGTGAGATGAATTTACAGAACACAAAGCAGTTTCTCAGAAAGCTTCTTTCCAGTTTTGAACGGAAGATATTTCCTTTTTCACCATAGCCCTCTATGGGCTTCGAAATATCCCTTTGCCAATTCCTCAAGAACAGCCTTAGCGAAAGGCTTCTTGAAGGGAAAGATGTAACTCTGTGAGATGAATTAACAGAACACAGAGCAGTTTCTCAGAAAGCTTCTTTCCAGTTTTGAACGGAAGATATTTCTTTTTCACCATAGCCGTCTAAGGGCTTGCAATATCCCTTTGCCAATTCCACAAGAACAGCCTTAGCGAAAGGCTTCTTGAAGGGAAAGATGTAACTCTGTGAGATGAATTCACAGAACACAGAGCAGTTTCTCAGAAAGCTTCTTTCCAGTTTTGAACGGAAGATATTTCCTTCTTCACCATAGCCGTCTATGGGCTTGCAAATATCCCTTTGCCAATTCCACAAGAACAGCCTTAGCGAAAGGCTTCTTGAAGGGAAAGATGTAACTCTGTGAGGTGAATTCACAGAACACAGAGCAGTTTCTCAGAAAGCTTCTTTCCAGTTTTGAACGGAAGAGATTTCCTTTTTCACCATAGCCCTCTATGGGCTTCCAAATATCGCTTTGCCAATTCCACAAGAACAGCCTTAGCGAAAGGCTTCTTGAAGGGAAAGATGTAACTCTGTGAGATGAATTAACAGAACACAGAGCAGTTTCTCAGAAAGCTTCTTTCCAGTTTTGAACGGAAGATATTTCCTTTTTCACCATAGCCCTCTATGGGCTTCCAAATATCCCTTTGCCAATTCCACAAGAACAGCCTTAGCGAAAGGCTTCTTGAAGAGAAAGATGTAACTCTGTGAGATGAAATGACAGAACACAGGGCAATTTCTCAGAAAGCTTCTTTCCAGTTTTTAACGGAAGATATTTCGTTTTTCACCATAGCCCTCTATGGGCTTCCAAATATCCCTTTGCCAATTCCACAAGAACAGCCTTAGCGAAAGGCTTCTTGAAGGGAAAGATGTAACTCTGTGAGATGAATTAACAGAACACAGAACAGTTTCTCAGAAAGCTTCTTTCCAGTTTTGAACGGAAGATATTTCCTTTTTCACCATAGCCCTCTATGGGCTTCCAAATATCCCTTTGCCAATTCCACAAGAACAGCCTTAGCGAAAGGCTTCTTGAAGGGAAAGATGTAACTCTGTGAGATGAATTAACAGAACACAGAGCAGTTTCTCAGAAAGCTTCTTTCCAGTTTTGAACGGAAGATATTTCCTTTTTCACCATAGCCCTCTATGGGCTTCCAAATATCCCTTTGCCAATTCCACAAGAACAGCCTTTGCGAAAGGCTTCTTGAAGGAAAAGATGTAACTCTGTGAGATGAATTAACAGAACACAGAGTAGTTTCTCAGAAAGCTTCTTTCCAGTTTGGAACGGAAGATATTTCCTTTTTCACCATAGGCCTGTATGGGCTTCCAAATATCGCTTTGCCAATTCCACAAGAACAGCCTTAGCGAAAGGCTGCTTGAAGGGAAAGATGTAACTCTGTGAGATGAATTAACAGAACACAGAACAGTTTCTCAGAAAGCTTCTTTCCAGTTTTGAACGGAAGATATTTCCTTTTTCACCATAGCCCTCTATGGGCTTCCAAATATCCCTTTGCCAATTCCACAAGAACAGCCTTAGCGAAAGGCTTCTTGAAGGGAAAGATGTAACTCTGTGAGATGAATTAACAGAACACAGAGCAGTTTCTCAGAAAGCTTCTTTCCAGTTATGAACGGTAGATATTTCCTTTTTCACCATAGCCCTCTATGGGCTTCCAAATATCCCTTTGCCAAATCCACAAGAACAGCCTTAGCGGAAGGCTTCTTGAAGGGAAAGATGTAACTCTGTGAGATGAATTAACAGAACACAGAGTAGTTTCTCAGAAAGATTCTTTCCAGTTTTTAACGGAAGATATTTCCTTTTTCACCATAGCCCTCTATGGGCTTCCAAATATCCCTTTGCCAATTCCACAAGAACAGCCTTTGCGAAAGGCTTCTTGAAGGAAAAGATGTAACTCTGTGAGATGAATTAACAGAACACAGAGTAGTTTCTCAGAAAGCTTCTTTCCAGTTTTGAACGGAAGATATTTCCTTTTTCACCATAGGCCTCTATGGGCTTCCAAATATCGCTTTGCCAATTCCACAAGAACAGCCTTAGCGAAAGGCTTCTTGAAGGGAAAGATGTAACTCTGTGAGATGAATTAACAGAACACAGAACAGTTTCTCAGAAAGCCTCTTTCCAGTTTTGAACGGAAGATATTTCCTTTTTCACCATAGGCCTCTATGGGCTTCCAAATATCTGAATTAACAGAACACAGAGCAGTTTCTCAGAAAGCTTCTTTCCAGTTTTGAACGGAAGATATTTCCTTTTTCACCATAGCCCTCTATGGGCTTCCAAATATCCTTTTGCCAATTCCACAAGAACAGCCTTAGCGAAAGGCTCTTGAAGGGAAAGATGTAACTCTGTGAGATGAATTAACAGAACACAGAGCAGTTTCTCAGAAAGCTTCTTTCCAGTTTTGAACGGAAGGTATCTCCTTTTTCACCATATCCCTCTATGGGCTTCCAAATATCCCTTTGCGAATTCCACAAAAACAGCCTTAGCGAAAGGCTTCTTGAAGGGAAAGATGTAACTCTGTGAGATGAATTGACAGAACACAGAGCAGTTTCTCAGAAAGCTTCTTTCCAGTTTTGAACGGAAGATATTTCCTTTTTCACCATAGCCCTCTATGGGCTTAAAAATATCCCTTTACCAATTCCACAAGAACAGCCTTAGCGAAAGGCTTCTTGAAGGGAAAGATGTAACTCTGTGAGATGAATTAACAGAACACAAATCAGTTTCTCAGAAAGCTTCTTTCCAGTTTTGAACGGAAGATATTTCCTTTTTCACCATAGCCCTCTATGGGCTTCGAAATATCCCTTTGCCAATTCCTCAAGAACAGCCTTAGCGAAAGGCTTCTTGAAGGGAAAGATGTAACTCTGTGAGATGAATTAACAGAACACAGAGCAGTTTCTCAGAAAGCTTCTTTCCAGTTTTGAACGGAAGATATTTCCTTTTTCACCATAGCCGTCTAAGGGCTTGCAAATATCCCTTTGCCAATTCCACAAGAACAGCCTTAGCGAAAGGCTTCTTGAAGGGAAAGATGTAACTCTGTGAGATGAATTCACAGAACACAGAGCAGTTTCTCAGAAAGCTTCTTTCCAGTTTTGAACGGAAGATATTTCCTTCTTCACCATAGCCGTCTATGGGCTTGCAAATATCCCTTTGCCAATTCCACAAGAACAGCCTTAGCGAAAGGATTCTTGAAGGGAAAGATGTAACTCTGTGAGGTGAATTCACAGAACACAGAGCAGTTTCTCAGAAAGCTTCTTTCCAGTTTTGAACGGAAGATATTTCCTTTTTCACCATAGCCCTCTATGGGCTTCCAAATATCGCTTTGCCAATTCCACAAGAACAGCCTTAGCGAAAGGCTTCTTGAAGGGAAAGATGTAACTCTGTGAGATGAATTAACAGAACACAGAGCAGTTTCTCAGAAAGCTTCTTTCCAGTTTTGAACGGAAGATATTTCCTTTTTCACCATAGGCCTCTATGGTCTTCCAAATATCCCTTTGCCAATTCCACAAGAACAGCCTTAGCGAAAGGCTTCTTAAAGAGAAAGATGTAACTCTGTGAGATGAAATTACAGAACACAGAGCAGTTTCTCAGAAAGCTTCTTTCCAGTTTTTAACGGAAGATATTTCCTTTTTCACCATAGCCCTCTATGGGCTTCCAAATATCCCTTTGCCAATTCCACAAGAACAGCCTTAGCGAAAGGCTTCTTGAAGGGAAAGATGTAACTCTGTGAGATGAATTAACAGAACACAGAGCAGTTTCTCAGAAAGCTTCTTTCCAGTTTTGAACGGAAGATATTTCCTTTTTCAACATATCCCTCTATGGGCTTCCAAATATCCCTTTGCCAATTCCACAAGAACAGCCTTAGCGAAAGGCTTCTTGAAGGGAAAGATGTAACTCTGTGAGATGAATTCACAGAACACAGAGCAGTTTCTCAGAAAGCTTCTTTCCAGTTTTGAACGGAAGATATTTCCTTTTTCACCATAGCCATCTATGGGCTTCCAAATATCCCTTTGCCAATTCCACAAGAACAGCCTTAGCGAAAGGCTTCTTGAAGGGAAAGATGTAACTCTGTGAGATGAATTAACAGAACACAGAACAGTTTCTCAGAAATCTTCTTTCCAGTTTTGAACGGAAGATATTTCCTTTTTCACCATAGCCCTCTATGGGCTTCCAAATATCCCTTTGCCAATTCCACAAGAACAGCCTTAGCGAAAGGCTTCTTGAAGGGAAAGATGTAACTCTGTGAGATTAATTAACAGAACACAGAGCAGTTTCTCAGAAAGCTTCTTTCCAGTTTTGAACGGAAGATATTTCCTTTTTCACCATAGCCCTCTATGGGCTTCCAAATATCCCTTTGCCAATTCCACAAGAACAGCCTTAGCGAAAGGCTTCTTGAAGGGAAAGATGTAACTCTGTGAGATGAATTAACAGAACACAGAGCAGTTTCTCAGAAAGATTCTTTCCAGTTTTTAACGGAAGATATTTCCTTTTTCACCATAGCCCTCTATGGGCTTCCAAATATCCCTTTGCCAATTCCACAAGAACAGCCTTTGCGAAAGGTTTCTTGAAGGAAAAGATGTAACTCTGTGAGATGAATTAACAGAACACAGAGTAGTTTCTCAGAAAGCTTCTTTCCAGTTTTGAACGGAAGATATTTCCTTTTTCACCATAGGCCTCATTGGGCTTCCAAATATCCCTTTGCGAATTCCACAAGAACAGCCTTAGCGAAAGGCTTCTTGAAGGGAAAGATGTAACTCTGTGAGATGAATTAACAGAACACAGAACAGTTTCTCAGAAAGCTTCTTTCCAGTTTTGAACGGAAGATATTTCCTTTTTCACCATAGCCCTCAATGGGCTTAAAAATATCCCTTTACCAATTCCACAAGAACAGCCTTAGCGAAAGGCTTCTTGAAGGGAAAGATGTAACTCTGTGAGATGAATTAACAGAACACAAAGCAGTTTCTCAGAAAGCTTCTTTCCAGTTTTGAACGGAAGATATTTCCTTTTTCACCATAGCCCTCTATGGGCTTCGAAATATCCCTTTGCCAATTCCTCAAGAACAGCCTTAGCGAAAGGCTTTTTGAAGGGAAAGATGTAACTCTGTGAGATGAATTAACGGAACACAGAGCAGTTTCTCAGAAAGCTTCTTTCCAGTTTTGAACGGAAGATATTTCCTTTTTCACCATAGCCGTCTAAGGGCTTGCAAATATCCCTTTGCCAATTCCACAAGAACAGCCTTAGCGAAAGGCTTCTTGAAGGGAAAGATGTAACTCTGTGAGATGAATTCACCGAACACAGAGCAGTTTCTCAGAAAGCTTCTTTCCAGTTTTGAACGGAAGATATTTCCTTTTTCACCATAGCCCTCTATGGGCTTCCAAATATCCCTTTGCCAATTCCACAAGAACAGCCTTAGCGAAAGGCTTCTTGAAGAGAAAGATGTAACTCTGTGAGATGAAATGACAGAACACAGGGCAATTTCTCAGAAAGCTTCTTTCCAGTTTTTAACGGAAGATATTTCCTTTTTCACCATAGCCCTCTATGGGCTTCCAAATATCCCTTTGCCAATTCCACAAGAACAGCCTTAGCGAAAGGCTTCTTGAAGGGAAAGATGTAACTCTGTGAGATGAATTAACAGAACACAGAACAGTTTCTCCGAAAGCTTCTTTCCAGTTTTGAACGGAAGATATTTCCTTTTTTACCATAGGCCTCTATGGGCTTCCAAATATCCCTTTGCCAATTCCACAAGAACAGCCTTAGCGAAAGGCTTCTTGAAGGGAAAGATGTAACTCTGTGAGATGAATTAACAGAACACAGAGCAGTTTCTCAGAAAGCTTCTTTCCAGTTTTGAACGGAAGATATTTCCTTTTTCACCATAGCCCTCTATGGGCTTCCAAATATCCCTTTGCCAATTCCACAAGAACAGCCTTTGCGAAAGGCTTCTTGAAGGAAAAGATGTAACTCTGTGAGATGAATTAACAGAACACAGAGTAGTTTCTCAGAAAGCTTCTTTCCAGTTTGGAACGGAAGATATTTCCTTTTTCACCATAGGCCTGTATGGGCTTCCAAATATCGCTTTGCCAATTCCACAAGAACAGCCTTAGCGAAAGGCTTCTTGAAGGGAAAGATGTAACTCTGTGAGATGAATTAACAGAACACAGAACAGTTTCTCAGAAAGCTTCTTTCCAGTTTTGAACGGAAGATATTTCCTTTTTCACCATAGCCCTCTATGGGCTTCCAAATATCCCTTTGCCAATTCCACAAGAACAGCCTTAGCGAAAGGCTTCTTGAAGGGAAAGATGTAACTCTGTGAGATGAATTAACAGAACACAGAGCAGTTTCTCAGAAAGCTTCTTTCCAGTTATGAACGGTAGATATTTCCTTTTTCACCATAGCCCTCTATGGGCTTCCAAATATCCCTTTGCCAAATCCACAAGAACAGCCTTAGCGGAAGGCTTCTTGAAGGGAAAGATGTAACTCTGTGAGATGAATTAACAGAACACAGAACAGTTTCTCAGAAAGCCTCTTTCCAGTTTTGAACGGAAGATATTTCCTTTTTCACCATAGGCCTCTATGGGCTTCCAAATATCTGAATTAACAGAACACAGAGCAGTTTCTCAGAAAGCTTCTTTCCAGTTTTGAACGGAAGATATTTCCTTTTTCACCATAGCCCTCTATGGGCTTCCAAATATCCTTTTGCCAATTCCACAAGAACAGCCTTAGCGAAAGGCTCTTGAAGGGAAAGATGTAACTCTGTGAGATGAATTAACAGAACACAGAGCAGTTTCTCAGAAAGCTTCTTTCCAGTTTTGAACGGAAGGTATCTCCTTTTTCACCATATCCCTCTATGGGCTTCCAAATATCCCTTTGCGAATTCCACAAAAACAGCCTTAGCGAAAGGCTTCTTGAAGGGAAAGATGTAACTCTGTGAGATGAATTGACAGAACACAGAGCAGTTTCTCAGAAAGCTTCTTTCCAGTTTTGAACGGAAGATATTACCTTTTTCACCATAGCCCTCTATGGGCTTAAAAATATCCCTTTACCAATTCCACAAGAACAGCCTTAGCGAAAGGCTTCTTGAAGGGAAAGATGTAACTCTGTGAGATGAATTAACAGAACACAAATCAGTTTCTCAGAAAGCTTCTTTCCAGTTTTGAACGGAAGATATTTCCTTTTTCACCATAGCCCTCTATGGGCTTCGAAATATCCCTTTGCCAATTCCTCAAGAACAGCCTTAGCGAAAGGCTTCTTGAAGGGAAAGATGTAACTCTGTGAGATGAATTAACAGAACACAGAGCAGTTTCTCAGAAAGCTTCTTTCCAGTTTTGAACGGAAGATATTTCCTTTTTCACCATAGCCGTCTAAGGGCTTGCAAATATCCCTTTGCCAATTCCACAAGAACAGCCTTAGCGAAAGGCTTCTTGAAGGGAAAGATGTAACTCTGTGAGATGAATTCACAGAACACAGAGCAGTTTCTCAGAAAGCTACTTTCCAGTTTTGAACGGAAGATATTTCCTTCTTCACCATAGCCGTCTATGGGCTTGCAAATATCCCTTTGCCAATTCCACAAGAACAGCCTTAGCGAAAGGATTCTTGAAGGGAAAGATGTAACTCTGTGAGGTGAATTCACAGAACACAGAGCAGTTTCTCAGAAAGCTTCTTTCCAGTTTTGAACGGAAGATATTTCCTTTTTCACCATAGCCCTCTATGGGATTCCAAATATCGCTTTGCCAATTCCACAAGAACAGCCTTAGCGAAAGGCTTCTTGAAGGGAAAGATGTAACTCTGTGAGATGAATTAACAGAACACAGAGCAGTTTCTCAGAAAGCTTCTTTACAGTTTTGAACGGAAGATAATTCCTTTTTCACCATAGCCTTCTATGGGCTTCCAAATATCCCTTTGCCAATTCCACAAGAACAGCCTTAGCGAAAGGCTTCTTAAAGAGAAAGATGTAACTCTGTGAGATGAAATTACAGAACACAGAGCAGTTTCTCAGAAAGCTTCTTTCCAGTTTTTAACGGAAGATATTTCCTTTTTCACCATAGCCCTCTATGGGCTTCCAAATATCCCTTTGCCAATTCCACAAGAACAGCCTTAGCGAAAGGCTTCTTGAAGGGAAAGATGTAACTCTGTGAGATGAATTAAGAGAACACAGAGCAGTTTCTCAGAAAGCTTCTTTCCAGTTTTCAACGGAAGATATTTCCTTTTTTACCATAGGCCTCTATGGGCTTCCAAATATCCCTTTGCCAATTCCACAAGAACAGCCTTAGCGAAAGGCTTCCTGAAGGGAAAGATGTAACTCTGTGAGATGAATTCACAGAACACAGAGCAGTTTCTCAGAAAGCTTCTTTCCAGTTTTGAACGGAAGATATTTCCTTTTTCACCATAGCCCTCTATGGGCTTCCAAATATCCCTTTGCCAATTCCACAAGAACAGCCTTAGCGAAAGGCTTCTTGAAGGGAAAGATGTAACTCTGTGAGATGAATTAACAGAACACAGAGCAGTTTCTCAGAAAGATTCTTTCCAGTTTTTAACGGAAGATATTTCCTTTTTCAACATAGCCCTCTATGGGCTTCCAAATATCCCTTTGCCAATTCCACAAGAACAGCCTTTGCGAAAGGCTTCTTGAAGGAAAAGATGTAACTCTGTGAGATGAATTAACAGAACACAGAGTAGTTTCTCAGAAAGCTTCTTTCCAGTTTTGAACGGAAGATATTTCCTTTTTCACCATAGGCCTCATTGGGCTTCCAAATATCCCTTTGCGAATTCCACAAGAACAGCCTTAGCGAAAGGCTTCTTGAAGGGAAAGATGTAACTCTGTGAGATGAATTAACAGAACACAGAACAGTTTCTCAGAAAGCTTCTTTCCAGTTTTGAACGGAAGATATTTCCTTTTTCACCATAGCCCTCTTTGGGCTTCCAAATATCCCTTTACCAATTCCACAAGAACAGCCTTAGCGAAAGGCTTCTTGAAGGGAAAGATGTAACTCTGTGAGATGAATTAACAGAACACAAAGCAGTTTCTCAGAAAGCTTCTTTCCAGTTTTGAACGGAAGATATTTCCTTTTTCACCATAGCCCTCTATGGGCTTCGAAATATCCCTTTGCCAATTCCTCAAGAACAGCCTTAGCGAAAGGCTTTTTGAAGGGAAAGATGTAACTCTGTGAGATGAATTAACAGAACACAGAGCAGTTTCTCAGAAAGCTTCTTTCCAGTTTTGAACGGAAGATATTTCCTTTTTCACCATAGCCGTCTAAGGGCTTGCAAATATCCCTTTGCCAATTCCACAAGAACAGCCTTAGCGAAAGGCTTCTTGAAGGGAAAGATGTAACTCTGTGAGATGAATTCACAGAACACAGAGCAGTTTCTCAGAAAGCTTCTTTCCAGTTTTGAACGGAAGATATTTCCTTCTTCACCATAGCCGTCTATGGGCTTGCAAATATCCCTTTGCCAATTCCACAAGAACAGCCTTAGCGAAAGGATTCTTGAAGGGAAAGATGTAACTCTGTGAGGTGAATTCACAGAACACAGAGCAGTTTCTCAGAAAGCTTCTTTCCAGTTTTGAACGGAAGATATTTCCTTTTTCACCATAGCCCTCTATGGGCTTCCAAATATCGCTTTGCCAATTCCACAAGAACAGCCTTAGCGAAAGGCTTCTTGAAGGGAAAGATGTAACTCTGTGAGATGAATTAACAGAACACAGAGCAGTTTCTCAGAAAGCTTCTTTCCAGTTTTGAACGGAAGATATTTCCTTTTTCACCATAGGCCTCTATGGGCTTCCAAATATCCCTTTGCCAATTCCACAAGAACAGCCTTAGCGAAAGGCTTCTTAAAGAGAAAGATGTAACTCTGTGAGATGAAATTACAGAACACAGAGCAGTTTCTCAGAAAGCTTCTTTCCAGTTTTTAACGGAAGATATTTCCTTTTTCACCATAGCCCTCTATGGGCTTCCAAATATCCCTTTGCCAATTCCACAAGAACAGCCTTAGCGAAAGGCTTCTTGAAGGGAAAGATGTAACTCTGTGAGATGAATTAACAGAACACAGAGCAGTTTCTCAGAAAGCTTCTTTCCAGTTTTGAACGGAAGATATTTCCTTTTTTACCATAGGCCTCTAAGGGCTTCCAAATATCCCTTTGCCAATTCCACAAGAACAGCCTTAGCGAAAGGCTTCCTGAAGGGAAAGATGTAACTCTGTGAGATGAATTCACAGAACACAGAGCAGTTTCTCAGAAAGCTTCTTTCCAGTTTTGAACGGAAGATATTTCCTTTTTCAACATATCCCTCTATGGGCTTCCAAATATCCCTTTGCCAATTCCACAAGAACAGCCTTAGCGAAAGGCTTCTTGAAGGGAAAGATGTAACTCTGTGAGATGAATTCACAGAACACAGAGCAGTTTCTCAGAAAGCTTCTTTCCAGTTTTGAACGGAAGATATTTCCTTTTTCACCATAGCCATCTATGGGCTTCCAAATATCCCTTTGCCAATTCCACAAGAACAGCCTTAGCGAAAGGCTTCTTGAAGGGAAAGATGTAACTCTGTGAGATGAATTAACAGAACACAGAACAGTTTCTCAGAAAGCTTCTTTCCAGTTTTGAACGGAAGATATTTCCTTTTTCACCATAGCCCTCTATGGGCTTCCAAATATCCCTTTGCCAATTCCACAAGAACAGCCTTAGCGAAAGGCTTCTTGAAGGGAAAGATGTAACTCTGTGAGATTAATTAACAGAACACAGAGCAGTTTCTCAGAAAGCTTCTTTCCAGTTTTGAACGGAAGATATTTCCTTTTTCACCATAGCCCTCTATGGGCTTCCAAATATCCCTTTGCCAATTCCACAAGAACAGCCTTAGCGAAAGGCTTCTTGAAGGGAAAGATGTAACTCTGTGAGATGAATTAACAGAACACAGAGCAGTTTCTCAGAAAGATTCTTTCCAGTTTTTAACGGAAGATATTTCCTTTTTCACCATAGCCCTCAATGGGCTTAAAAATATCCCTTTACCAATTCCACAAGAACAGCCTTAGCGAAAGGCTTCTTGAAGGGAAAGATGTAACTCTGTGAGATGAATTAACAGAACACAAAGCAGTTTCTCAGAAAGCTTCTTTCCAGTTTTGAACGGAAGATATTTCCTTTTTCACCATAGCCCTCTATGGGCTTCGAAATATCCCTTTGCCAATTCCTCAAGAACAGCCTTAGCGAAAGGCTTTTTGAAGGGAAAGATGTAACTCTGTGAGATGAATTAACGGAACACAGAGCAGTTTCTCAGAAAGCTTCTTTCCAGTTTTGAACGGAAGATATTTCCTTTTTCACCATAGCCGTCTAAGGGCTTGCAAATATCCCTTTGCCAATTCCACAAGAACAGCCTTAGCGAAAGGCTTCTTGAAGGGAAAGATGTAACTCTGTGAGATGAATTCACCGAACACAGAGCAGTTTCTCAGAAAGCTTCTTTCCAGTTTTGAACGGAAGATATTTCCTTTTTCACCATAGCCCTCTATGGGCTTCCAAATATCCCTTTGCCAATTCCACAAGAACAGCCTTAGCGAAAGGCTTCTTGAAGAGAAAGATGTAACTCTGTGAGATGAAATGACAGAACACAGGGCAGTTTCTCAGAAAGCTTCTTTCCAGTTTTTAACGGAAGATATTTCCTTTTTCACCATAGCCCTCTATGGGCTTCCAAATATCCCTTTGCCAATTCCACAAGAACAGCCTTAGCGAAAGGCTTCTTGAAGGGAAAGATGTAACTCTGTGAGATGAATTAACAGAACACAGAACAGTTTCTCCGAAAGCTTCTTTCCAGTTTTGAACGGAAGATATTTCCTTTTTTACCATAGGCCTCTATGGGCTTCCAAATATCCCTTTGCCAATTCCACAAGAACAGCCTTAGCGAAAGGCTTCCTGAAGGGAAAGATGTAACTCTGTGAGATGAATTAACAGAACACAGAGCAGTTTCTCAGAAAGCTTCTTTCCAGTTTTGAACGGAAGATATTTCCTTTTTCACCATAGCCCTCTATGGGCTTCCAAATATCCCTTTGCCAATTCCACAAGAACAGCCTTTGCGAAAGGCTTCTTGAAGGAAAAGATGTAACTCTGTGAGATGAATTAACAGAACACAGAGTAGTTTCTCAGAAAGCTTCTTTCCAGTTTGGAACGGAAGATATTTCCTTTTTCACCATAGGCCTGTATGGGCTTCCAAATATCGCTTTGCCAATTCCACAAGAACAGCCTTAGCGAAAGGCTTCTTGAAGGGAAAGATGTAACTCTGTGAGATGAATTAACAGAACACAGAACAGTTTCTCAGAAAGCTTCTTTCCAGTTTTGAACGGAAGATATTTCCTTTTTCACCATGGCCCTCTATGGGCTTCCAAATATCCCTTTGCCAATTCCACAAGAACAGCCTTAGCGAAAGGCTTCTTGAAGGGAAAGATGTAACTCTGTGAGATGAATTAACAGAACACAGAGCAGTTTCTCAGAAAGCTTCTTTCCAGTTATGAACGGTAGATATTTCCTTTTTCACCATAGCCCTCTATGGGCTTCCAAATATCCCTTTGCCAAATCCACAAGAACAGCCTTAGCGGAAGGCTTCTTGAAGGGAAAGATGTAACTCTGTGAGATGAATTAACAGAACACAGAGTAGTTTCTCAGAAAGATTCTTTCCAGTTTTTAACGGAAGATATTTCCTTTTTCACCATAGCCCTCTATGGGCTTCCAAATATCCCTTTGCCAATTCCACAAGAACAGCCTTTGCGAAAGGCTTCTTGAAGGAAAAGATGTAACTCTGTGAGATGAATTAACAGAACACAGAGTAGTGTCTCAGAAAGCTTCTTTCCAGTTTTGAACGGAAGATATTTCCTTTTTCACCATAGGCCTCTATGGGCTTCCAAATATCGCTTTGCCAATTCCACAAGAACAGCCTTAGCGAAAGGCTTCTTGAAGGGAAAGATGTAACTCTGTGAGATGAATTAACAGAACACAGAACAGTTTCTCAGAAAGCCTCTTTCCAGTTTTGAACGGAAGATATTTCCTTTTTCACCATAGGCCTCTATGGGCTTCCAAATATCTGAATTAACAGAACACAGAGCAGTTTCTCAGAAAGCTTCTTTCCAGTTTTGAACGGAAGATATTTCCTTTTTCACCATAGCCCTCTATGGGCTTCCAAATATCCTTTTGCCAATTCCACAAGAACAGCCTTAGCGAAAGGCTCTTGAAGGGAAAGATGTAACTCTGTGAGATGAATTAACAGAACACAGAGCAGTTTCTCAGAAAGCTTCTTTCCAGTTTTGAACGGAAGGTATCTCCTTTTTCACCATATCCCTCTATGGGCTTCCAAATATCCCTTTGCGAATTCCACAAAAACAGCCTTAGCGAAAGGCTTCTTGAAGGGAAAGATGTAACTCTGTGAGATGAATTGACAGAACACAGAGCAGTTTCTCAGAAAGCTTCTTTCCAGTTTTGAACGGAAGATATTTCCTTTTTCACCATAGCCCTCTATGGGCTTAAAAATATCCCTTTACCAATTCCACAAGAACAGCCTTAGCGAAAGGCTTCTTGAAGGGAAAGATGTAACTCTGTGAGATGAATTAACAGAACACAAAGCAGTTTCTCAGAAAGCTTCTTTCCAGTTTTGAACGGAAGATATTTCCTTTTTCACCATAGCCCTCTATGGGCTTCGAAATATCCCTTTGCCAATTCCTCAAGAACAGCCTTAGCGAAAGGCTTCTTGAAGGGAAAGATGTAACTCTGTGAGATGAATTCACAGAACACAGAGCAGTTTCTCAGAAAGCTTCTTTCCAGTTTTGAACGGAAGATATTTCCTTTTTCACCATAGCCGTCTAAGGGCTTGCAAATATCCCTTTGCCAATTCCACAAGAACAGCCTTAGCGAAAGGCTTCTTGAAGGGAAAGATGTAACTCTGTGAGATGAATTAACAGAACACAGAGCAGTTTCTCAGAAAGCTTCTTTACAGTTTTGAACGGAAGATAATTCCTTTTTCACCATAGCCTTCTATGGGCTTCCAAATATCCCTTTGCCAATTCCACAAGAACAGCCTTAGCGAAAGGCTTCTTAAAGAGAAAGATGTAACTCTGTGAGATGAAATTACAGAACACAGAGCAGTTTCTCAGAAAGCTTCTTTCCAGTTTTTAACGGAAGATATTTCCTTTTTCACCATAGCCCTCTATGGGCTTCCAAATATCCCTTTGCCAATTCCACAAGAAGAGCCTTAGCGAAAGGCTTCTTGAAGGGAAAGATGTAACTCTGTGAGATGAATTAACAGAACACAGAGCAGTTTCTCAGAAAGCTTCTTTCCAGTTTTCAACGGAAGATATTTCCTTTTTTACCATAGGCCTCTATGGGCTTCCAAATATCCCTTTGCCAATTCCACAAGAACAGCCTTAGCGAAAGGCTTCCTGAAGGGAAAGATGTAACTCTGTGAGATGAATTCACAGAACACAGAGCAGTTTCTCAGAAAGCTTCTTTCCAGTTTTGAACGGAAGATATTTCCTTTTTCAAAATAGCCCTCTATGGGCTTCCAAATATCCCTTTGCCAATTCCACAAGAACAGCCTTAGCGAAAGGCTTCTTGAAGGGAAAGATGTAACTCTGTGAGATGAATTCACAGAACACAGAGCAGTTTCTCAGAAAGCTTCTTTCCAGTTTTGAACGGAAGATATTTCCTTTTTCACCATAGCCATCTATGGGCTTCCAAATATCCCTTTGCCAATTCCACAAGAACAGCCTTAGCGAAAGGCTTCTTGAAGGGAAAGATGTAACTCTGTGAGATGAATTAACAGAACACAGAACAGTTTCTCAGAAAGCTTCTTTCCAGTTTTGAACGGAAGATATTTCCTTTTTCACCATAGCCCTCTATGGGCTTGCAAATATCCCTTTGCCAATTCCACAAGAACAGCCTTAGCGAAAGGCTTCTTGAAGGGAAAGATGTAACTCTGTGAGATTAATTAACAGAACACAGAGCAGTTTCTCAAAAAGCTTCTTTCCAGTTTTGAACGGAAGATATTTCCTTTTTCACCATAGCCCTCTATGGGCTTCCAAATATCCCTTTGCCAATTCCACAAGAACAGCCTTAGCGAAAGGCTTCTTGAAGGGAAAGATGTAACTCTGTGAGATGAATTAACAGAACACAGAGCAGTTTCTCAGAAAGATTCTTTCCAGTTTTTAACGGAAGATATTTCCTTTTTCAACATAGCCCTCTATGGGCTTCCAAATATCCCTTTGCCAATTCCACAAGAACAGCCTTTGCGAAAGGCTTCTTGAAGGAAAAGATGTAACTCTGTGAGATGAATTAACAGAACACAGAGTAGTTTCTCAGAAAGCTTCTTTCCAGTTTTGAACGGAAGATATTTCCTTTTTCACCATAGGCCTCATTGGGCTTCCAAATATCCCTTTGCGAATTCCACAAGAACAGCCTTAGCGAAAGGCTTCTTGAAGGGAAAGATGTAACTCTGTGAGATGAATTAACAGAACACAGAACAGTTTCTCAGAAAGCTTCTTTCCAGTTTTGAACGGAAGATATTTCCTTTTTCACCATAGCCCTCTTTGGGCTTCCAAATATCCCTTTACCAATTCCACAAGAACAGCCTTAGCGAAAGGCTTCTTGAAGGGAAAGATGTAACTCTGTGAGATGAATTAACAGAACACAAAGCAGTTTCTCAGAAAGCTTCTTTCCAGTTTTGAACGGAAGATATTTCCTTTTTCACCATAGCCCTCTATGGGCTTCGAAATATCCCTTTGCCAATTCTTCAAGAACAGCCTTAGCGAAAGGCTTTTTGAAGGGAAAGATGTAACTCTGTGAGATGAATTAACAGAACACAGAGCAGTTTCTCAGAAAGCTTCTTTCCAGTTTTGAACGGAAGATATTTCCTTTTTCACCATAGCCGTCTAAGGGCTTGCAAATATCCCTTTGCCAATTCCACAAGAACAGCCTTAGCGAAAGGCTTCTTGAAGGGAAAGATGTAACTCTGTGAGATGAATTCACAGAACACAGAGCAGTTTCTCAGAAAGCTTCTTTCCAGTTTTGAACGGAAGATATTTCCTTCTTCACCATAGCCGTCTATGGGCTTGCAAATATCCCTTTGCCAATTCCACAAGAACAGCCTTAGCGAAAGGATTCTTGAAGGGAAAGATGTAACTCTGTGAGGTGAATTCACAGAACACAGAGCAGTTTCTCAGAAAGCTTCTTTCCAGTTTTGAACGGAAGATATTTCCTTTTTCACCATAGCCCTCTATGGGCTTCCAAATATCGCTTTGCCAATTCCACAAGAACAGCCTTAGCGAAAGGCTTCTTGAAGGGAAAGATGTAACTCTGTGAGATGAATTAACAGAACACAGAGCAGTTTCTCTGAAAGCTTCTTTCCCTTTTTGAACGGAAGATATTTCCTTTTTCACCATAGCCCTCTATGGGCTTCCAAATATCCCTTTGCCAATTCCACAAGAACAGCCTTAGCGAAAGGCTTCTTAAAGAGAAAGATGTAACTCTGTGAGATGAAATTACAGAACACAGAGCAGTTTCTCAGAGAGCTTCTTTCCAGTTTTGAACGGAAGATATTTCCTTTTTCACCATAGCCCTCTATGGGCTTCCAAATATCCCTTTGCCAATTCCACAAGAACAGCCTTAGCGAAAGGCTTCTTGAAGGGAAAGATGTAACTCTGTGAGATGAATTAACAGAACACAGAGCAGTTTCTCAGAAAGCTTCTTTCCAGTTTTGAACGGAAGATATTTCCTTTTTTACCATAGGCCTCTATGGGCTTCCAAATATCCCTTTGCCAATTCCACAAGAACAGCCTTAGCGAAAGGCTTCCTGAAGGGAAAGATGTAACTCTGTGAGATGAATTCACAGAACACAGAGCAGTTTCTCAGAAAGCTTCTTTCCAGTTTTGAACGGAAGATATTTCCTTTTTCACCATATCCCTCTATGGGCTTCCAAATATCCCTTTGCCAATTCCACAAGAACAGCCTTAGCGAAAGGCTTCTTGAAGGGAAAGATGTAACTCTGTGAGATGAATTAACAGAACACAGAACAGTTTCTCAGAAAGCTTCTTTCCAGTTTTGAACGGAAGATATTTCCTTTTTCACCATAGCCCTCTATGGGCTTCCAAATATCCCTTTGCCAATTCCACAAGAACAGCCTTAGCGAAAGGCTTCTTGAAGGGAAAGATGTAACTCTGTGAGATTAATTAACAGAACACAGAGCAGTTTCTCACAAAGCTTCTTTCCAGTTTTGAACGGAAGATATTTCCTTTTTCACCATAGGCCTCTATGGGCTTCCAAATATCGCTTTGCCAATTCCACAAGAAAAGCCTTAGCGAAAGGCTTCTTGAAGGGAAAGATGTAACTCTGTGAGATGAATTAACAGAACACAGAACAGTTTCTCAGAAAGCCTCTTTCCAGTTTTGAACGGAAGATATTTCCTTTTTCACCATAGGCCTCTATGGGCTTCCAAATATCTGAATTAACAGAACACAGAGCAGTTTCTCAGAAAGCTTCTTTCCAGTTTTGAACGGAAGATATTTCCTTTTTCACCATAGCCCTCTATGGGCTTCCAAATATCCTTTTGCCAATTCCACAAGAACAGCCTTAGCGAAAGGCTCTTGAAGGGAAAGATGTAACTCTGTGAGATGAATTAACAGAACACAGAGCAGTTTCTCAGAAAGCTTCTTTCCAGTTTTGAACGGAAGGTATCTCCTTTTTCACCATATCCCTCTATGGGCTTCCAAATATCCCTTTGCGAATTCCACAAAAACAGCCTTAGCGAAAGGCTTCTTGAAGGGAAAGATGTAACTCTGTGAGATGAATTGACAGAACACAGAGCAGTTTCTCAGAAAGCTTCTTTCCAGTTTTGAACGGAAGATATTTCCTTTTTCACCATAGCCCTCTATGGGCTTAAAAATATCCCTTTACCAATTCCACAAGAACAGCCTTAGCGAAAGGCTTCTTGAAGGGAAAGATGTAACTCTGTGAGATGAATTAACAGAACACAAAGCAGTTTCTCAGAAAGCTTCTTTCCAGTTTTGAACGGAAGATATTTCCTTTTTCACCATAGCCCTCTATGGGCTTCGAAATATCCCTTTGCCAATTCCTCAAGAACAGCCTTAGCGAAAGGCTTCTTGAAGGGAAAGATGTAACTCTGTGAGATGAATTAACAGAACACAGAGCAGTTTCTCAGAAAGCTTCTTTCCAGTTTTGAACGGAAGATATTTCCTTTTTCACCATAGCCGTCTAAGGGCTTGCAAATATCCCTTTGCCAATTCCACAAGAACAGGCTTAGCGAAAGGCTTCTTGAAGGGAAAGATGTAACTCTGTGAGATGAATTCACAGAACACAGAGCAGTTTCTCAGAAAGCTTCTTTCCAGTTTTGAACGGAAGATATTTCCTTCTTCACCATAGCCGTCTATGGGCTTGCAAATATCCCTTTGCCAATTCCACAAGAACAGCCTTAGCGAAAGGATTCTTGAAGGGAAAGATGTAACTCTGTGAGGTGAATTCACAGAACACAGAGCAGTTTCTCAGAAAGCTTCTTTCCAGTTTTGAACGGAAGATATTTCCTTTTTCACCATAGCCCTCTATGGGATTCCAAATATCGCTTTGCCAATTCCACAAGAACAGCCTTAGCGAAAGGCTTCTTGAAGGGAAAGATGTAACTCTGTGAGATGAATTAACAGAACACAGAGCAGTTTCTCAGAAAGCTTCTTTACAGTTTTGAACGGAAGATAATTCCTTTTTCACCATAGCCTTCTATGGGCTTCCAAATATCCCTTTGCCAATTCCACAAGAACAGCCTTAGCGAAAGGCTTCTTAAAGAGAAAGATGTAACTCTGTGAGATGAAATTACAGAACACAGAGCAGTTTCTCAGAAAGCTTCTTTCCAGTTTTTAACGGAAGATATTTCCTTTTTCACCATAGCCCTCTATGGGCTTCCAAATATCCCTTTGCCAATTCCACAAGAACAGCCTTAGCGAAAGGCTTCTTGAAGGGAAAGATGTAACTCTGTGAGATGAATTCACAGAACACAGAGCAGTTTCTCAGAAAGCTTCTTTCCAGTTTTGAACGGAAGATATTTCCTTTTTCACCATAGCCATCTATGGGCTTCCAAATATCCCTTTGCCAATTCCACAAGAACAGCCTTAGCGAAAGTCTTCTTGAAGGGAAAGATGTAACTCTGTGAGATGAATTCACAGAACACAGACCAGTTTCTCAGAAAGCTTCTTTCCAGTTTTGAACGGAAGATATTTCCTTTTTCACCATAGCCCTCTATGGGCTTCCAAATATCCCTTTGCCAATTCCACAAGAACAGCCTTAGCGAAAGGCTTCTTGAAGGGAAAGATGTAACTCTGTGAGATTAATTAACAGAACACAGAGCAGTTTCTCAGAAAGCTTCTTTCCAGTTTTGAACGGAAGATATTTCCTTTTTCACCATAGCCCTCTATGGGCTTCCAAATATCCCTTTGCCAATTCCACAAGAACAGCCTTAGCGAAAGGCTTCTTGAAGGGAAAGATGTAACTCTGTGAGATGAATTAACAGAACACAGAGCAGTTTCTCAGAAAGATTCTTTCCAGTTTTTAACGGAAGATATTTCCTTTTTCACCATAGCCCTCTATGGGCTTCCAAATATCCCTTTGCCAATTCCACAAGAACAGCCTTTGCGAAAGGTTTCTTGAAGGAAAAGATGTAACTCTGTGAGATGAATTCACAGAACACAGAGTAGTTTCTCAGAAAGCTTCTTTCCAGTTTTGAACGGAAGATATTTCCTTTTTCACCATAGGCCTCATTGGGCTTCCAAATATCCCTTTGCGAATTCCACAAGAACAGCCTTAGCGAAAGGCTTCTTGAAGGGAAAGATGTAACTCTGTGAGATGAATTAACAGAACACAGAACAGTTTCTCAGAAAGCTTCTTTCCAGTTTTGAACGGAAGATATTTCCTTTTTCACCATAGCCCTCTATGGGCTTAAAAATATCCCTTTACCAATTCCACAAGAACAGCCTTAGCGAAAGGCTTCTTGAAGGGAAAGATGTAACTCTGTGAGATGAATTAACAGAACACAAAGCAGTTTCTCAGAAAGCTTCTTTCCAGTTTTGAACGGAAGATATTTCCTTTTTCACCATAGCCCTCTATGGGCTTCGAAATATCCCTTTGCCAATTCCTCAAGAACAGCCTTAGCGAAAGGCTTTTTGAAGGGAAAGATGTAGCTCTGTGAGATGAATTAACGGAACACAGAGCAGTTTCTCAGAAAGCTTCTTTCCAGTTTTGAACGGAAGATATTTCCTTTTTCACCATAGCCGTCTAAGGGCTTGCAAATATCCCTTTGCCAATTCCACAAGAACAGCCTTAGCGAAAGGCTTCTTGAAGGGAAAGATGTAACTCTGTGAGATGAATTCACAGAACACAGAGCAGTTTCTCAGAAAGCTTCTTTCCAGTTTTGAACGAAAGATATTTCCTTCTTCACCATAGCCGTCTATGGGCTTGCAAATATCCCTTTGCCAATTCCACAAGAACAGCCTTAGCGAAAGGATTCTTGAAGGGAAAGATGTAACTCTGTGAGGTGAATTCACAGAACACAGAGCAGTTTCTCAGAAAGCTTCTTTCCAGTTTTGAACGGAAGATATTTCCTTCTTCACCATAGCCGTCTATGGGCTTGCAAATATCCCTTTGCCAATTCCACAAGAACAGCCTTAGCGAAAGGATTCTTGAAGGGAAAGATGTAACTCTGTGAGGTGAATTCACAGAACACAGAGCAGTTTCTCAGAAAGCTTCTTTCCAGTTTTGAACGGAAGATATTTCCTTTTTCACCATAGCCCTCTATGGGCTTCCAAATATCGCTTTGCCAATTCCACAAGAACAGCCTTAGCGAAAGGCTTCTTGAAGGGAAAGATGTAACTCTGTGAGATGAATTAACAGAACACAGAGCAGTTTCTCAGAAAGCTTCTTTCCAGTTTTGAACGGAAGATATTTCCTTTTTCACCATAGCCCTCTATGGGCTTCCAAATATCCCTTTGCCAATTCCACAAGAACAGCCTTAGCGAAAGGCTTCTTGAAGAGAAAGATGTAACTCTGTGAGATGAAATGACAGAACACAGGGCAGTTTCTCAGAAAGCTTCTTTCCAGTTTTTAACGGAAGATATTTCCTTTTTCACCATAGCCCTCTATGGGCTTCCAAATATCCCTTTGCCAATTCCACAAGAACAGCCTTAGCGAAAGGCTTCTTGAAGGGAAAGATGTAACTCTGTGAGATGAATTAACAGAACACAGAACAGTTTCTCAGAAAGCTTCTTTCCAGTTTTGAACGGAAGATATTTCCTTTTTCACCATATCCCTCTATGGGCTTCCAAATATCCCTTTGCCAATTCCACAAGAACAGCCTTAGCGAAAGGCTTCTTGAAGGGAAAGATGTAACTCTGTGAGATGAATTAACAGAACACAGAGCAGTTTCTCAGAAAGCTTCTTTCCAGTTTTGAACGGAAGATATTTCCTTTTTCACCATAGCCCTCTATGGGCTTCCAAATATCCCTTTGCCAATTCCACAAGAACAGCCTTTGCGAAAGGCTTCTTGAAGGAAAAGATGTAACTCTGTGAGATGAATTAACAGAACACAGAGTAGTTTCTCAGAAAGCTTCTTTCCAGTTTGGAACGGAAGATATTTCCTTTTTCACCATAGGCCTGTATGGGCTTCCAAATATCGCTTTGCCAATTCCACAAGAACAGCCTTAGCGAAAGGCTTCTTGAAGGGAAAGATGTAACTCTGTGAGATGAATTAACAGAACACAGAACAGTTTCTCAGAAAGCTTCTTTCCAGTTTTGAACGGAAGATATTTCCTTTTTCACCATAGCCCTCTATGGGCTTCCAAATATCCCTTTGCCAATTCCACAAGAACAGCCTTAGCGAAAGGCTTCTTGAAGGGAAAGATGTAACTCTGTGAGATGAATTAACAGAACACAGAGCAGTTTCTCAGAAAGCTTCTTTCCAGTTATGAACGGTAGATATTTCCTTTTTCACCATAGCCCTCTATGGGCTTCCAAATATCCCTTTGCCAAATCCACAAGAACAGCCTTAGCGGAAGGCTTCTTGAAGGGAAAGATGTAACTCTGTGAGATGAATTAACAGAACACAGAGTAGTTTCTCAGAAAGATTCTTTCCAGTTTTTAACGGAAGATATTTCCTTTTTCACCATAGCCCTCTATGGGCTTCCAAATATCCCTTTGCCAATTCCACAAGAACAGCCTTTGCGAAAGGCTTCTTGAAGGAAAAGATGTAACTCTGTGAGATGAATTAACAGAACACAGAGTAGTGTCTCAGAAAGCTTCTTTCCAGTTTTGAACGGAAGATATTTCCTTTTTCACCATAGGCCTCTATGGGCTTCCAAATATCGCTTTGCCAATTCCACAAGAACAGCCTTAGCGAAAGGCTTCTTGAAGGGAAAGATGTAACTCTGTGAGATGAATTAACAGAACACAGAACAGTTTCTCAGAAAGCCTCTTTCCAGTTTTGAACGGAAGATATTTCCTTTTTCACCATAGGCCTCTATGGGCTTCCAAATATCTGAATTAACAGAACACAGAGCAGTTTCTCAGAAAGCTTCTTTCCAGTTTTGAACGGAAGATATTTCCTTTTTCACCATAGCCCTCTATGGGCTTCCAAATATCCTTTTGCCAATTCCACAAGAACAGCCTTAGCGAAAGGCTCTTGAAGGGAAAGATGTAACTCTGTGAGATGAATTAACAGAACACAGAGCAGTTTCTCAGAAAGCTTCTTTCCAGTTTTGAACGGAAGGTATCTCCTTTTTCACCATATCCCTCTATGGGCTTCCAAATATCCCTTTGCGAATTCCACAAAAACAGCCTTAGCGAAAGGCTTCTTGAAGGGAAAGATGTAACTCTGTGAGATGAATTGACAGAACACAGAGCAGTTTCTCAGAAAGCTTCTTTCCAGTTTTGAACGGAAGATATTTCCTTTTTCACCATAGCCCTCTATGGGCTTAAAAATATCCCTTTACCAATTCCACAAGAACAGCCTTAGCGAAAGGCTTCTTGAAGGGAAAGATGTAACTCTGTGAGATGAATTAACAGAACACAAAGCAGTTTCTCAGAAAGCTTCTTTCCAGTTTTGAACGGAAGATATTTCCTTTTTCACCATAGCCCTCTATGGGCTTCGAAATATCCCTTTGCCAATTCCTCAAGAACAGCCTTAGCGAAAGGCTTCTTGAAGGGAAAGATGTAACTCTGTGAGATGAATTCACAGAACACAGAGCAGTTTCTCAGAAAGCTTCTTTCCAGTTTTGAACGGAAGATATTTCCTTTTTCACCATAGCCGTCTAAGGGCTTGCAAATATCCCTTTGCCAATTCCACAAGAACAGCCTTAGCGAAAGGCTTCTTGAAGGGAAAGATGTAACTCTGTGAGATGAATTCACAGAACACAGAGCAGTTTCTCAGAAAGCTTCTTTCCAGTTTTGAACGGAAGATATTTCCTTCTTCACCATAGCCGTCTATGGGCTTGCAAATATCCCTTTGCCAATTCCACAAGAACAGCCTTAGCGAAAGGATTCTTGAAGGGAAAGATGTAACTCTGTGAGGTGAATTCACAGAACACAGAGCAGTTTCTCAGAAAGCTTCTTTCCAGTTTTGAACGGAAGATATTTCCTTTTTCACCATAGCCCTCTATGGGATTCCAAATATCGCTTTGCCAATTCCACAAGAACAGCCTTAGCGAAAGGCTTCTTGAAGGGAAAGATGTAACTCTGTGAGATGAATTAACAGAACACAGAGCAGTTTCTCAGAAAGCTTCTTTACAGTTTTGAACGGAAGATAATTCCTTTTTCACCATAGCCTTCTATGGGCTTCCAAATATCCCTTTGCCAATTCCACAAGAACAGCCTTAGCGAAAGGCTTCTTAAAGAGAAAGATGTAACTCTGTGAGATGAAATTACAGAACACAGAGCAGTTTCTCAGAAAGCTTCTTTCCAGTTTTTAACGGAAGATATTTCCTTTTTCACCATAGCCCTCTATGGGCTTCCAAATATCCCTTTGCCAATTCCACAAGAACAGCCTTAGCGAAAGGCTTCTTGAAGGGAAAGATGTAACTCTGTGAGATGAATTAACAGAACACAGAGCAGTTTCTCAGAAAGCTTCTTTCCAGTTTTCAACGGAAGATATTTCCTTTTTTACCATAGGCCTCTATGGGCTTCCAAATATCCCTTTGCCAATTCCACAAGAACAGCCTTAGCGAAAGGCTTCCTGAAGGGAAAGATGTAACTCTGTGAGATGAATTCACAGAACACAGAGCAGTTTCTCAGAAAGCTTCTTTCCAGTTTTGAACGGAAGATATTTCCTTTTTCAACATAGCCCTCTATGGGCTTCCAAATATCCCTTTGCCAATTCCACAAGAACAGCCTTAGCGAAAGGCTTCTTGAAGGGAAAGATGTAACTCTGTGAGATGAATTCACAGAACACAGAGCAGTTTCTCAGAAAGCTTCTTTCCAGTTTTGAACGGAAGATATTTCCTTTTTCACCATAGCCATCTATGGGCTTCCAAATATCCCTTTGCCAATTCCACAAGAACAGCCTTAGCGAAAGGCTTCTTGAAGGGAAAGATGTAACTCTGTGAGATGAATTAACAGAACACAGAACAGTTTCTCAGAAAGCTTCTTTCCAGTTTTGAACGGAAGATATTTCCTTTTTCACCATAGCCCTCTATGGGCTTGCAAATATCCCTTTGCCAATTCCACAAGAACAGCCTTAGCGAAAGGCTTCTTGAAGGGAAAGATGTAACTCTGTGAGATTAATTAACAGAACACAGAGCAGTTTCTCAAAAAGCTTCTTTCCAGTTTTGAACGGAAGATATTTCCTTTTTCACCATAGCCCTCTATGGGCTTCCAAATATCCCTTTGCCAATTCCACAAGAACAGCCTTAGCGAAAGGCTTCTTGAAGGGAAAGATGTAACTCTGTGAGATGAATTAACAGAACACAGAACAGTTTCTCAGAAAGCTTCTTTCCAGTTTTGAACGGAAGATATTTCCTTTTTCACCATAGCCCTCTTTGGGCTTCCAAATATCCCTTTACCAATTCCACAAGAACAGCCTTAGCGAAAGGCTTCTTGAAGGGAAAGATGTAACTCTGTGAGATGAATTAACAGAACACAAAGCAGTTTCTCAGAAAGCTTCTTTCCAGTTTTGAACGGAAGATATTTCCTTTTTCACCATAGCCCTCTATGGGCTTCGAAATATCCCTTTGCCAATTCTTCAAGAACAGCCTTAGCGAAAGGCTTTTTGAAGGGAAAGATGTAACTCTGTGAGATGAATTAACAGAACACAGAGCAGTTTCTCAGAAAGCTTCTTTCCAGTTTTGAACGGAAGATATTTCCTTTTTCACCATAGCCGTCTAAGGGCTTGCAAATATCCCTTTGCCAATTCCACAAGAACAGCCTTAGCGAAAGGCTTCTTGAAGGGAAAGATGTAACTCTGTGAGATGAATTCACAGAACACAGAGCAGTTTCTCAGAAAGCTTCTTTCCAGTTTTGAACGGAAGATATTTCCTTCTTCACCATAGCCGTCTATGGGCTTGCAAATATCCCTTTGCCAATTCCACAAGAACAGCCTTAGCGAAAGGATTCTTGAAGGGAAAGATGTAACTCTGTGAGGTGAATTCACAGAACACAGAGCAGTTTCTCAGAAAGCTTCTTTCCAGTTTTGAACGGAAGATATTTCCTTTTTCACCATAGCCCTCTATGGGCTTCCAAATATCGCTTTGCCAATTCCACAAGAACAGCCTTAGCGAAAGGCTTCTTGAAGGGAAAGATGTAACTCTGTGAGATGAATTAACAGAACACAGAGCAGTTTCTCTGAAAGCTTCTTTCCAGTTTTGAACGGAAGATATTTCCTTTTTCACCATAGCCCTCTATGGGCTTCCAAATATCCCTTTGCCAATTCCACAAGAACAGCCTTAGCGAAAGGCTTCTTAAAGAGAAAGATGTAACTCTGTGAGATGAAATTACAGAACACAGAGCAGTTTCTCAGAGAGCTTCTTTCCAGTTTTGAACGGAAGATATTTCCTTTTTCACCATAGCCCTCTATGGGCTTCCAAATATCCCTTTGCCAATTCCACAAGAACAGCCTTAGCGAAAGGCTTCTTGAAGGGAAAGATGTAACTCTGTGAGATGAATTAACAGAACACAGAGCAGTTTCTCAGAAAGCTTCTTTCCAGTTTTGAACGGAAGATATTTCCTTTTTTACCATAGGCCTCTATGGGCTTCCAAATATCCCTTTGCCAATTCCACAAGAACAGCCTTAGCGAAAGGCTTCCTGAAGGGAAAGATGTAACTCTGTGAGATGA